>NC_137286.1:146862500-147232500 GCF_054371585.1 Giraffa tippelskirchi | reverse complement strand
ATAGGATTTTCCAGGCAAGAATACTGGAGTGGGTTGCCATTTCCTCTTCCAGGAGATCTCCCGGCCCAGGGATCAAACCCGCGTCTCCTGCAAGTCTGCTATATTGCAGGTGGATTCCTTACCTTGGAGCCACCGGGGAAGCCCCAGAACCTACTTCATCTTCCCTAAACCTGGGTGTACCTTTGGGACTGCCTGCTGGATGGAAGTGGTGGAAATGATGCTGTGTAACTTCCAAGGCAGGCTCATCAAAGGTGATATCCTGACCACCGGGCCTTCTCTTTCCTGGCTCATGTGCCTTGGACACGCTGACTGTCCGTGTAAGAAGCCCAGCCACCCTGCAGCTGTCATGCTGCACAAACCAGGTGGAGAGACCACCCAGACACAGAGACGGCCAAGCAGCCCCAGTCCTTAGACATTCGGGGGGCCCCGGAGGCACAAGTGACTGGCTTCCAGGTGACTGCAGTTCCCACCTGTGGCTTCCTGGAGGACCCTGAGTGACAGACCCTCGTGGAGATGAGCCCAGACAGACCCTGAGACAGGAATAAAATGATCAGGCTTAGATGCCGATGCTGAGAGCTGCCCGAGAAAAACCTGTCCTGTGCGGCCTCACCATCCAGTGGTCGTCGTGTTGGGGAGAATGTCAGCTCGCTGGGTTTAGAAACTCAACTCCTCGGGAAAAGCTCTCTGCTGGGAGCTTCTCAGCAAAGAAAAAGTGAAGTCACCGCCCGTTCTTCCCTTCCTGGTCTCTCTTTGCAAAGAACAATCCTAGACTTCTAAAAATCGTACTTTCAAATACTTGGCTCTCGCCTGTTAATAGTTTGCAAACACATGTTAAAATTTACTGGCTCATAAAATTGTTTCCAGCTTTTCAGGCACAAAGATAGTGAGAAAAAAAGACCATGTTTACTGGATGAAAACCTCTAGGAAAGGCCCGTGTTAAGAAGAACAGGACTGGGCATAAACGAATCTACTTCAAGGTGACCTACCTACTGGCTTCTCTACGATTTTTGACCTTCACTCTCCGATCGCATCTCTTTTCACTCTACAGCCTTCTGAGTTCTTTAGCAGCTTTATTTCATAAAAGAAGAGATCTTGAACTTGATTTGTAGTCTTGTTCTTATGAATGGTATTCACACAACATTTCAAGCAATGATCAAATTTCCTTCCTATCTTTTGCAGAAGACAGATAATGGTGTGATACAGAACTAGGTGCAGAAAACTCCGTATTCCCCTTGTGGTAAAAACATGAATTTGAAATTAGTGCTAATTTACTCTAGCGCCACCGCTAAAAGCTTTTGGGTACTTTGGGTAAATTAGCATAGACTCTCTGAGTTAAGGGCTTCCCTCATGGCTCAGATGGTAAAGAATCTGCCTGCAATGCAGGAGACCTGGGTTCGATCCTTAGGTGGGGAAGGTCCCCTGGAGCAGGGCATGGCAACCCACTCCAGTATTCTTGCCTGGAGAATTCCATGGACAGTCCTGGAGAGCTACAGACCACGGGGTCGCAAAGAGTTGGACACGACTGAGTGACTCACACTTTCACTCTCTGAGTTAAAGTCCCCTCATGGTTCAGCACATAAAGAATCTGCCTGCAATGCAGGAGACACAGAAGTTGTAGGTTCGATCCCCGGGTCGGGAATATCCCCTGGAAGAGGGCATGGCAACCCAGTCCAGTAGTCTTGCCTGGAGAATCCCACAGACAGAGGAGCCTGATGGGATACAGTCCAAATGGTCACAAACAGTCGGATATGACTGGACGACTAGAGACATAGGCATGCGTGTCAAAACAACACTACAATCCCCAGCATCTTTACTTTGAAGAGTTGTATATGTTCAGTTGAGCAAAAGTGTTTAGAAGGTTCATGGAAAACTTTTAAATGTACAAAAAAAAAAATTCTCTTTAAACAAATAAAAAGTTAAAAAAAAAAATCAGTGCTGTCTATAATGCCATATACAGTGACAAGGATGAACCTGGGGATTGTCCTACTGAGCGAAGTAAGTCAGACAGAGAAAGACAAATATCATATGATAACACTTATATATGGAATCTGAAAAAAAAGGGGTACAAATGAACTCACCTATAACATGGAAACAGATTTACAGACTGACAGCAGACAGCAAACTTACGATTACCAAGGAGGTAAGGAGGAGCAGGGATAAATTGGGAGATTGGAATTGGCACACACACAATACTGTATATAAAGAGATAACATAAGGTCTACTGTATAGTACAGGGAAGTCTACTCAATACTCTGTAACGACCTGTCATGGGAAAAGAATCTAAAAAAGAGTGGCTATGTGTGTACGTATAATTGATTCACTTGGCTGTGCACCTGAAACTAACGCAGCATTGTGAAGCTACTAGACTGCACAGTGCTGTCTGATCGACTTTTGTGACGATAAGAAATTTCCCACCAGCAGCTCTTGAGTCCTTAGCACTGATGACGGAGAAACTGAACTTTTAAACTTTACTTACTTTTAATTATTTTCAACTTAAATAGCCACTAGTGGTGAGTGGGTACTTTTTGGACACCTTCGGCTCCTGTGATGATGGCTTAAAGAGCAGGGCCACCGCTGATGGATGGTTTGCTAGATGCTGCGGATCTGAGCGAGTGAGGCTGAGTCCTAGAGCGACAGAAGCCAGCCAGCCCACCTGCTCCACCCACTCAGTCAGGTTAATTTTCTTATCTTTAAAGACTCATTTAAAACACACTGCTGAACGCAGGGTTTCACCTGGAGCCTCAGGAGACACGGTGATGGCTGCCAAGCCCTCAGGATTAAGGAAGACGCACTAACGTGCATCGTGAAGCTGCAGCGGATTTACTGACTGGCCCTGACACGCGCCTGTACGATGTGAGTTCCCCCGGGGCGGGCCTCGGTGGGGAGACACCAAAAGCATCTCAGAGCCACCTGTGAGCTGAAATGATGTTCCAAGAACCTATCATTTATATAAAAGTCTTGCAAATCTAATGATATCCCAGCATGTTTTTTAAACAGGCAGCATTTAGCAGCTTTCTGATTCTCGATGTAGAAGGAACCTCAGAGTTTTACACCTGGAATCTTTCTTGCTTGCTCTTCATTAATCTTTTTTTTTTTTCCCTGTCATTTGCTTTTATGTATATTTTTACCTCCTGTGGTGCTTGACTAACATTTTAAAACCGACCTCTGTTTTTTGCTGCGCGTAGGAGAGACTCAACATTTTGTCTCCTTTCCCAACTGTGTGACAGGTTGGCACCTGACTGCTCCAAAATCTCAACTCCAGGGCAGGTAGATTTCTCATGCACACACAAACAGAAAGCATATGTAGGCTTTACAGGCTATTGCAAGGCCTGTTTATCCAAATTAATAGAGTTCATCGATGGTGTTCAAATTTGGTTGGGGCTCTGTCTTACATACAAGATTGCAAATTTTCCATCTTGTTTAGTACTTTTTTTCAGTTTCTGATGCTGTCTTGAGTCTGTATTTCACATTTTCCAATCTACTGTGCTGTGCTGTGCTAAGTCACTTCAGTCATATATGACTCTTTGTGACCCAATGGACTATAGCCTACCAGGCTCCTCTGTCCATGGGATTCTCCAGGCAAGAATACTGGAGTGGGTTGCCATGCCCTCCTCCAGGGGATCTTTCCGACCCAGGGATCAAACCTGCGTCTCTTATGTCTCCTGCATTGGCAGGCCAGTCCTTTTCCCCTGGGAAGCCCCTCTCATCTCATTAGGCTTAGCCTTTTAGATGATATTCTTCCTTTCCTAACATATGCCCCCTGGCCCCAGTTTTATTTCAACCACAGTGATCTTTATAATCCACTGTAGAAATCTACAAGTAATACTGGTGAAGTGGGACCTGATCTACCTTCTCAGGGAGCGTATTTATGACTTGCAGAGACTATAAGACCCTTCTAGTTTGTGTTGTACACTGGGAAGAAGAGAAGGGCTTGTTTCTTTGGAAGGCCTTCTCTTTCTATTTCTGTTCACACCTAAATCCACCTGAAGGCTCTCCTCCAGATGGTTTCTCTCATGTCTTGCTATGTCCCTTATTATCATGATGCTGAAAACACACATTTGTCCTCTTCTCCCCAAAGTAATGAATTTCTCCTTCATCTCCGTCTAAGCATTACTGTAACATGACTCATACATGACAATAGCAATTTTTTAAAAAATTCTCCTGAAGATCTATTCTTTCAAAAGTAACGGATGAAGAGCATCTTTGAAGATTACTAGGGTCAAGTCCTTGCTGTGAAAGATCTCACAGACCAGATTTCTGGCCCATGGTCTGCCCATCTCCTTGGTGTCAAAGATGAACTTAGAGTTTTGCTGAGCTTTTGCATTTTTGGCTCATTTATTTACCAAAGAATTTGTGTTCCCTCCTCTGTTCATGTAATATTTTCCAATGAAGCCTATGCAGCCATCTCATCTAGAATCTCACCTGGCATCACCACCTCTTCCTCTATTTCCCTCTGCAGCCGTGGTCTTCTAAAATACTCTGGGTATTCATCTGTCTCTTGTGTTTTCCATCTGTCTCCCCCACTAGAGTCCAGGCCCCAGGAGGGAAGGTATCTTTGTTTGTTTCATATATTGTGCATCCTCCTGGGCCTAGAATATGGCCTCACATTCCAAGCGTGATAGCTAAAATCTGTGAAGTTGTTAAAATACTCTGCAAAGAAGGACTGCCTCTGCGTTTCATAATTCTAAAAATTAGTAATTAAGCAATAATGCCACATGAACTAACCTATGATAAGTTCACTTGAGAATAAACCATGGTTTTGCCTAAATGTGTCTAGACCACCAACGCAGAAACTTTTGTTGTCTGGTCTCCAAAATTTCACTCACTGAGTTCTGCTGAGTCACGTTTCTCCCCTGCATGAATCGGTTCACTTACTGTGTGCAGATAAAGCAGGCTTAATTTTTAATTAGGTTGTGATAACAGGGAAGCTGGATGAATCTCTTTAGCTTTCTAATTCGCAAAAGTTTACATGGACTAGCGACCGACTTTCTGAACTGTTCTGTTTGAGGCTCCTCATTGGACGTGGAAGTCGGGACAGGAGTGAAGGAAAGTGACATATAAGTAGCTTTTCCCTAAGAGGCTTAGAGATTTGAATTAATATTCTTTATCTTTAATGATTACGGGGCCCCTGGCAAGCCAAGGATGGATTTAATTCTATTAAAAATATACTAGGGCGGCAGTGCTGCACGGGGCACCCGAAGACCAGAAGTCAGCATCGATAACCCAGCGGGGCAGCCTCCTCCTTCCCCAGGGCTAACCTTCATTCGCCGAGTCCCTGGCTGCAGCCCACAGGCAGGCGCTCACAGCCTCGTAGGAGGCGCTCAGCCGCGTGGCGGGGTCCCTCTTTGGCTTGGGCGGAGGCTGTTTCCGTGGTGACGGGAGGCCGCTGCCGTCATCCAGGCTGAACACCGAGTGCAGAGAAGGAGACCTGGAGGACGGACCAGCCAGGGACTGGGCCAGGCCGTCCACTGCCGCGGGGACTGGGACGGAGCTACAGTGGAGGCGCCTGGGTCCACTCTTGTCTTCAGCTCTGGGGGGAGAGAATGAACACAGAGAGCCCCCGCGGAGGGACCCAGATGCGTCACTCAGATGGTAGCAGTGAACCGGTCATGCACACGTCATCTTGGCTCTTGGGTAAATCAGCCTTCCCGCGAGGCTGGAGGATGCCTGCGGCGCTCCGGTACCCAGGGCCTCTAGAGGCAGCCACTGCATCCTTCCAGCCCTGCTTCCTGACAGATAAGCACGTGCGAGCCTCATCATTACTTCAGGAAAACATCTCACCCAAACCCAAGACATCTCAAGGAGCACCACGTTTGCTATCAGGCACTCGCTGAGTCAATTTTTCACACTCCGATTATTAAGCAAATCAAAAAACCAGAATTTCAATCTGAATGATAATTCCTGGGAAATTCATCTTAATAGAGAGTTACTGATGCATCAATTGCTTAGAGTTCATCACAGTTCATCCTTGCAAAAGAGTATATACTTAAAATGATCAAAGATTTTCATTTTCCCTGTCTGTCTCTCTCTCTCTCTCTTTCCCTTGCCATTTAAATTCCATCAGCAATTATTTAATTATGTGCAGAATTGTTATTTTTCTTCTGTGGCTCCATCTGGTTGCCCAATGCCAAATGAACTGCTGGTATCCAATAAATAAATAGACGAATACTTCTTCACTTAATTTTATATCAGGCAAATGAATACATGATGAAATTGAGAAATTGGGGTGGCTCTTTAGCTCCAGCAGAGAAGATAATAAATATTATTCTGGAAGCCATATAAAATTAATAGTTATCTGGTTAAAAAAAAATTTCCTTCTGGCTTCACACGTCAATGTAATCGTGTGCTAGGGACATGCCAATGCGTTCGTTTCACAAGGAGTCTCGGAGCATTTGTTTTTATAATTATATCTTTGTGTGGCAGAGAACCAGCAGGGCTGGGACCCACTGCCAGGCAGATCAGACGCCCGTGTAGGAAATGAACGAGTTGACGATGAAAGTGTGGCACTCGGAGGGTAATTTGTTTCCCCTGTAATGTTTAATCACAGTTTTCCGTACAAAGGGAATTTTTTCAGCATTTAATCACTGAGATATTTGAAGCTAATTAGTGAGAGACACACCATCATTTCCACTTTAATAAAAAATCATTTGACATTGCAGTCAAGGCCAAGGAGGGGGTCATTTGCAGTGAGGAGCAACTAGATATTGCTGTGTTCCTATGGAAAAGTATCTCCCTGAGGCTTTGGGAAGGTCACGTACACACTGCCAGCAAGGACCTGCTGTAGAGCACGCGGAACTCTGCTCAGTGTTATGTGCCAGCCTGTATGGGAGGGGTTTGGGGGAGAACCGATACAGGTGTATGTATGGCTGAGTCCCTTGACCGCTGTTCGCCTAAAACTACCATACGCTGATAATCGGCTATACCCCAAATACAAAATAAAAAGTTAAAAGTCTGGGGAAAAAAAAAATCTTCCTGACAGCAAATTAGGATGGAAAGGACCAGGAAGGGATATCAATCACAGGTGTCTTTGTCACAGAGAGACAAGGGAGGTAAAGTGGAGAAGGACCTGGATTTCTTCACAGGTCTATTTCAAGCTCAGCATTCACCGTGAACTCTAAAAGCTTTCCCTGAAGCTTTCCTTATTGGCAAAGAAGGTGAGAGAGCTTCCTAAGGGAAATATAATACAGGCCACCGCTGATCGAGTTCACTGCTCTCCTGTTTTTAGAGTGGCTTCTCCATTTTGGGGGCCAAATTTTCAGACATTTCTGTGAGTCAGCCTTACTTATATAGATGACACTTGCAGAAAGATGTTGCGATCCTAGCTATACATTTTGGCTAAGATGGAAATATTACATAACTTAAAACTTGGTTCGTGAGGGACTTCCCAGGTGGCCCAGTGGTAAAGAACTCGTCTGCCCATACAGAGGACACGGGTTCGATCCCCGGTCCCAGATTATCCGACATGCTGTGGGACAGCTTGGCCTGGACTCCACAACTGCTGAGCCTGAGCCCTGGAGCCTGTGCTCCACAACAAGAGAAACCACCCCGATGAGAAGCCCACTCACTGTGCCTCGAGAGTAGCCCTCGATACCTGCTCTCTGAAACCAGAGAAAGCTGGTGCCGCTACAAAGGCCCAGCACGGCTAATAAATAACGAAATAAAAAATTAGAAAAAGAAAATCTTGGTGCTTGAGGTGGCAAAGGATGCAGGCATTAGTGTTACAATTATTTCACGTGACCTGAAGCAACACACAGAGCATCCGTTTTCTAGAAGGAAAGCCCAGGCAATGTATCCTTTCAGATGTTGGGAGGTTTCACTTTACACCGTGGGCCTGCATATATGGGTGTCCTTCTCCCTATGGCCACGTGTGATTGAACTTTACATTAAGAGCTATCAGCGCTGGGACTTCCTTGGGGTCCGGTGGTTAAGACTTCGCCTTCCAAAGCCACAGAGTGTGGGTCTGGTCCTTGGTGAGGGAGCTAAAATCCCATGGGCTTCGTGGCCAAAATACAAAAACATGAAACAGAAGCAACACTGCAACAAACTCAATGAAGACTCTAAAAACGGTCCATATTTCAAAAAATATATTTTAAAAAGGAAAGCACTATGGGCATTTTTTTTGCCGCTCCACCCCCACCCCACAGATGAACCACATGGGTGACGAAAGCTGGCCACCACCCGCCTTTACCTTTTGGGGCCTTCCTCCTGCTTGCCTCTGGCCTCCAACTTCTCTTTGTGGAAAGCGGCGTTCATCTCGTTCCGGAGCCGGTCATTCTCGCGGGCGATGTCTGAGGCGTTCTGAACGACCAGGGCATCATAGGTCTTCAGCCCCAGGTCCTCTGTGACCTGCAGGAAGCTGTTGATGGACGTGACCTCCTGCTGCCGGACGCTCCTTTTCTGATGCAAGTGTTGGCGTGCTAAAAACCCTCTGACCACTTCAGCGAAAGAACACAACCATAGGTCAGAAATCCAGACGTCCACCAATGAGTCAGATACAGCATGTCTAAAGAATGTTAATCACTCAGTCGTGTCCGACTCTGTGCGACCCCATGGATTGTAGCCCGCCAGGCTCCTCTGTCCATAGGATTCTCCAGGCAAGAATGCTGGAGTGGGTTGCCATGCCCTTCTCCAGGGGATATTCCTGACCCAGGTCTCCCGCATTGCAGACAGAATCTTTACCGACTTAGCCACCAGGGAAGACATCATGTCTGAACAGCTCTAAAATAAAATATTCTTCACCCAGCCTAGGACTTTATTAAAACATTCTAATGTTGTCTTAAAAAAGATACCCACAATTTTAGGAATGACAGCAATGGAGGTAAAAATCCTTACCCTGATTGAGCAGGTAATATCCTAATAAAGCTCCCTCCTTCTGTGGTAACACAGTCTGGACATTGATGGAAGGAAGTCAAAACCCCAGAGAATTCTGGGTGTGTCTCCAATGCACCAATTACATTGTATCAGATTACAACAGAAACATCTGAGGCCCCTGGAAGTAGTCTCTCAGAATGTCATGCACATAGTGTTCACAGGACTGGGATTTAACTCCTAGAAAAACTAGCTCTGCATTTAAGGCTCTGAGAAGAGATTGTGTAGAAATATGGGGCATCCTTCTGCTTTCTGGGGAAGCAGGGCTAGAAAAACATGCAAGAATCAGGGGAAAACAGGTGGGTGAACACACTTTGAAATCACTAATATGTCATTGACAAATGTAAGACTTGCGAAGAAAAATCACGCCCGCTGTTCAAAGGCACCGCCGCATGCCAGGCACCCCCTCCCGTCTTTCAAGGCCCAAACGCAATGATCACTGATGTACCCATCCCTTCATTCTGTGGGCTTTCCAGGTGGCACTAGTGGTAAAGAATCTTCCTCCCAATACAGGAGATGCAAGAGACAAAGTTTCAATCCCTGGGTTGGGAAGTTTACCGGGAGAAGGAAATGGCGACCCATTCCAATATTCTTGCCTGGGAAATGCAATAGGCGGAGGAGCCTGGCAGGCTACAGTCTATGGGGTTGCAAAGAATCTGACACAACTTAGCAACTCAACAACAACAACAACAAATCTTCATTTTGTACCCAAAGAAACAGAAGCTTACTGAGGTCAAGAAAATTCCTCCAAGTAGACACAGCCCACCAACAGGAGAGCCAGGGTTCGAATCTCTGCTCTTACGAGGCCAGACTCCATCATGCAGCCTCGGAGACATGCTCTGTAGCTCTCCCGATAGGATCACAACAGGGAAGGTGTAGGGAAGTGTGTTTGGGATCAATACAAGGAAGAAATTTCAAACAATGAGCAAAGCTGGTAAATGGATCAGGCATGTCATGGGAAAGAGGGTCAGTTACCAGTTCCTGGCCAAGTTCAAGAAACAGGATGGCCCCTGCTCAGGGAGGTTTTGACAAGTGCGGGGGGTGAGGGGGATTCCAATTAGATGCCCAGATGTGTGTCTTCCCAGTCTAAGTTTCTAGGACTAGAAGGAGTTGTTTGGATTATAGGAAGAGCTATAACTGTAGGGATAATTAACGTGGGTTATGTGTTCAGTAGCTCAGTCATGTCTGACTCTTTGCGATCCCCATGGACTGCAACCTGCCAGGCTCCTCTGTCCATGGGATTCTCCAGGAAAGAATACTGGAGTGGGTTGCCATTCCCTTCTCCAAATGTGGTATAAAGACCCTTTATTCTCCTCTGTAGGGAGGAGATTACCCTGCAAACCATTAAGTGTTTTAAAATATGTCCTGGCTATGGCAGGATAAATGTGTGGGTATCTACATATGTATAGGATATTTACTTAGATGCCTTGACTCTGTTAGAATTGTTCATCAGCTATACCACAATACAAAATGTTTTTGGTTAATAAAAATAAATAAAATTTTTTTTAAAGGCTGGGAAGGTGAACACAACTTTCTATAATTATGGCTTCAGAGGCAAATAATATGCAGACGTCTAAAATGCTCAAGGCCTTTTTTTCCAGACGGCCATACTAAATGTTTAGTTACGTTGGAATGCAGTTGTATTAAGTTAACTATAGAAACCGTCATGCTGAACTAATCTAAAAGAGAAAAAGATTAAACAGTGAAAGGTACAATCAGATTTCAGGAATATAAAACATAGAATAAAATGCAGAAATATTAACCATGTGACAGGTACAGGGAGAGAGAGAAGCAGAAAGCCTGAAACTGGCCAGTTGCCTCGCTCATTTGAAAAAGAGAGACAGTGATTTTCAGAAGCTGAAGGGGAAGGTATAGTCAAGATGTTTAATCTCTCAGAATAAACAGATGATTAATGTGGACAAGCCAGACTTCTGACCTCCGACTACAGAAGGACAATTCACTGGATTCGTGTTCACCTGGAAACCCACTGTCTACTGTTCAGACTCCGTTATCCTGCACTTCACACTAGTCATCTTCGAAAAATTTTTTTAAAATTGTTACAGGAGTTGCTAAAATGTGGCATCTTTACCACGAGACAACTAATGAACTAAATCTGCCACAAATAGGTAATTGATTCTGTCTCTTTCTGATAATTCCATGCAGGGTAAAATGAAGGTATACAGTATACAGAGGAAAACTTCTGTTGGGGATAATCTGTAATTGAAATGATCAAACTTAAGACTGGAAGTTACAGCTTTCTTCCACCTAATATTTATAAGGAAAAACTGAGAACTCTTGAAAAGCTGGAAATGACTCCAGATGCTATAACTTCTGAGTGAATTTCACACGTGCAAAAAGGACCAAAGCTACGGTTCCAAGAGACGTAAAAATAAAAATCAATAATTAAATATTCTGCATTGAAGAGCCTGTAAATTTAAAAAAATGCTTTTACAGCCATTATTTCATTTATGCAATAGAAAATTATGGCTTTTATCTTGATGCCATTTTTAAAAACCCATTCTCAATTTTTATCATTAGATGTGAAGAAAGAATTACAGTTCTGCTCATTTCTTGTTTCAGGTCTGCAGGGCTCAGCGACTTAACATGGGTAACCAACCCGAGGAGGCACTTCTAGCGGGCACCCCTGCTGGAGAGCAGAGTGCACAGTCCCCTAATTACACGTCCAGGAGAAAGTGCACGTTAGCCGCTCAGTCGTATCTGACTCTTTGAGACCCCATGGACTGTAGCCTGCCAGGATCCTCCGCCCATGGGATTTTCCAGGCAAGAATACTGGGGTGGATTGCCATTTCCTCCTCCAGGGGATCTCCCCAACTCAGCGATCGAACCGGGGTATCCTGCATTGCAAGCAGACTCTATATCATCTGAGCCACCAGGGAAGCCCCGAAAGAGTGACATGCATAACGAGGGGCTGACTCCACAGGCCAGGGGCTAGTACGCTCAGTCCCACCTTCAGCCCGAGGCTGCAAATTCACATTCAGATTCAGGAGGTCTGGGGCGGGCGGGGCCTGAGATTCTGCATTTCTCACCAACTCCCAGGGGGATGCCAGGGTTGACCACACAAACAGGAACTGCAAAGGTGGTGGTCACGAGCAGACCCGTGAGCCCAGCCTTTCCCTACAATGTGAATGTGAACTATACGTGTGCTTGGTCACTCGGTCGTGTTCGACTCTTTACACCCCCACAAACTGTAGCCCACCAAGCTCCTCTGTCCCTGGGATTCTCCAGGCAAGAATACTGGAGTGGGTTGCCACTGCCTTCTCCAGGGGATCTTCCCAACCCAGGAATCGAATCCACGTCTCCTGCACTGCAGGCAGATTGAGCCACCAGGGAAGTCCACAAAGGAGGCTAGATCAGCCTAACCCAGAGGGAAGCAAGGAGTGCACACAGCTGGGAGTTGGCCCCTCCCTCACCGGAGGCTCCTCCTACCGCCCCCATCTCCAGGCTGGTCAAAGTGACCTCAGAGGACCAGCCAGAGAGTCTGCCATGTGGTCTGGGGTTTGGAGGACGGGCTGCCAGAGGCTGACTGTAGGAGTAGCCCAGGAATCTGAATGTAGAGCTGTGCCCAAGTGTCACGTGGGTCTTTGCCCCCACTGCAGGCTCGGAGGCACACTCTTCTTGTCCTGTGCTTCTTGGAGGATCAACAAACTGGATACATTCAAGGTGTGCACGTGTGCACGATCAGTCACTTCGGTCGTGTCTGACTCTTTCTGACCCCATGGGCTGTAGCCCGCCAGGCTCCTCGGTCCATGGGATTTTCCAGGCAAGAATATTGCCATTTCCTCCTCCAGGGGATCTTCCCAAACCCAGGGATCAAACCCTCGTCTCCTGTGTCTCCTGCATTACAGGTGGATTCTTTACCTACTGAGCCACCAGGGAAGCCCATTTTCAAGGTGAGGGATGCATCCATTAAAAGATACGTATATCCCCTCTTCCAAATTATGGCTTAGGTGACAATGAGGTACAGAACTGCAGATGGAATGACCATCAAGTAAAGCATAAGCCACGTCTGCACACTCCGATCTAGAGACAGGTAAACAGCCAACTTAGCGACAGTGCTTTCTAAACCCCGGGAACCTATTTATTTGCCTGAAGCTGGTGCCATGGGATGGATGGACATAGGGCCATGGCAGGGTCCTCTCTAACATAGGTCCCCCGAAGATTTAAACGTGGGGTTCACTCGATGGTTTGTATGTCACAGTTCAGCAAAGTTTAGAACTGTGACTGTGAAGTGTGTGACTGTTACCTTTTTGGCAGGTGATAATTTTTCTCTGCAGCTGGCGGCACAGATCGTTCAGCTGGCTGGCGTGCCAGTATTTCAGGAACACTTTCCGAACTCCAATCTAAAACGCAAACAGCAGGGAGACATTTAGCAGCAGGAAGATGCCAAAATAACAATGGGAAAATAATCAGGCAAGAGATTTTTTTTTTTCCAGAAAAGGATTAGCAGGAGCAAAGCTAACGAAAGTAATTCCAGTATCTCTTCTATTTTTTTAAAACATTTTTCCATTTAATCAAAATCTCAAAGCTTTTGCCCTAATAAGTATGTTTGCTGTATGTAAACAGTGTCACTAATGTTTGCAAATACCCATCCACTACAGTTGGGGTGGCTGCACCATGCAGTCAAAAGAAAAACATTGGTCTTGACTCTTAATTGGAAGATACAACCATTCCCATGAGTGAATTCCCAAACTCCAGAGCCAAACTCTTATCATTCCTCTTTTTCAATCTTTTTCTTTCCTCAACTCACAGTAAAGAGAACAAGTCTGTGAAAAGGGGAAAAAATGAACAAACAAAAAGACCATAAACAAAACCTACTAAAAGCTGACACATGGAACTGTTTCATGTGAATGATTTTTTCCTACTACTCTATATGTTCTTATAAACCAAGTGTTTATGCAACTGCAACAACAGAACTGCAGCACAAAAGTAAAACGTCTCCACACAGTCGTCTCTGAGCAATAATCTTCTTGAGGCCTGCCTGAACAGTAGCTATACCATGAACATCCTTATCTAGGGTTTTAAAAAGGGAATTTAGGCATGTTACCGAATCAGCTCCTACTAAAAGCTCTGGTGGTATGCAAGTCAGTCCAAATGTTCTGCTATTGATGAAGACATTTGCCAAATAAAGTTCTTAAAAACACATAACAATAAGCCACAGCCGTGCATTTTCATGATAATTTTCCGGTGTGTCGTGCTTATCTTCTAAGAATTCACAGGACTGGGGTAGGTGTGAGGACTGTCCTTCACAATGGAAATGCTCACAGTCTCTTCGGGGAAGCAGAAGTGAATCACTGCAGAAGAGCCTGGGAAATACTAAGACGAAGGGGCTGTGGACGCTCAGAGGTGACATCCTGTTATATAAGAAAAAAATACAGCTCGGGTGGACCTTGTGATATTGTTCACGGTCATCTCCTTAGCACTGGAGACAAGCACCATGAAACAGGCGCTCCCAAGCATGGGCTGTGGGCACCGACATGCTGACCCTTGCAGCCTGCGGCCGACATGGGTCTAAACACCATTAGGTATCAGAGAGGCTGACAGGTAAGACTGGCCATCAGACTGCGGGGCCCGAGGTGATGTATGAAGCTTTTCACATGGAAACTGAGTTGACTCCAGACATACTTTGTCCCTCTCCAGAGATCCAACAAGTCCATCCTAAAGGAAATCAACCTGGACTATTCATCGGAAGGACTGATGCTGAAGTTGAAACTTCAATACTTTGGCCACCTGATGCAAAGAGCTGACTCATTGGAAAAGACCTTGATGCTGGGAAAGATTGAGGGCAGGAGGAGAAGGGGACAACAGAGGATGAGATGGTTGGATGGCATCACTGACTCCATGGACATGGGTTTGAGTGGACTCTGGGAGATAGTGAAGGACAGGGAAGCCTGGCGTGCTGCAGTCCATGGGGTCACAAAGAGTTGGACTTGACTTGGCGAACTGAACAACAATCTTTCCATCTAGCTCTCCTGTTAGCCAGTTTGCTGTCTTCATGAAGTACAGTTTTGCAAGAGATTGAGACCAGAATCTTGCATTATGGCAGCAGGCTAGCTATTTGAATGGGCAGGGAAAGCCCTCTCCACTCTCCTGTTTCCGAGGCTCCTGGTTGACTAGATGTCCTCCTTCATTTACTTTCCTTTTCGTTGGTTGAAGTACGAGGCGGGCACTTGAGTGGGTGGCCACAGAGAATTGGTACTTTTCCCCCCATTGTATTGCCATTCTGTCTCCCCAGTTATTTTCCATAATTCATAGTGTTTTCTTTTTTTTTTTCTTGCTGACTTATTTTGGCAGTCAACAGGAAGAACAGTTGGCACTGTCTGTGAGCGTCACGGAGCAGATCTGTGAGACAGGCACTGGCGGGGGGGGGGGGCGAGGGGCATGTCGTCTTCTGCTCATTGTCGATTGTGGAATGTAACTCACTGTGGATGCGTGTGTGCTAAGTCACTTCAGTTGTGTCTGGCTCTTTCTGACCCCGTGGACTGTAGCCTGCCAGGCTCCTCTGTCCATGCGATTCTCCAGGCAAAAATATTGGAGTGGGTTTCCATGCCCTCCTCTAGGGGATCTTCCCGACCCAGAGATCGAACCCACATCTCTTATTCCTCCTGCACTGGCAGGGGCTTCCCTGGTGGCTCAGATGGTAAAGAATCTGCCTGTGATACAGGAGACCTGGGTTCGATCCCTGGGTCAGGAAGATCCTCTGGAGAAGAGAATGGCTACTCACTGCAGTATTCTTCCCTTCAACTCCATGGACAGAGGAGCTTGGCAGGCAGGCTATAGTCCGTGGAGTCGCAAAGACTTGGACATGACTGAGCAACTAACACTTTCGCTTTTTTTACCACTAGCACCACCTGAGAAGCCCATGTAACTCACGATAGGAAACTAAATCCCCAAAGCAAAATCTATGCAAACTCGGATTCTGAAACGAAACTCCCAAAGCGTTATAGCTAGCAATGGTACACAGCAGGCGGCCTCAGTAATGATCATTGTGGGGCACTCGCCACGGGGTGAGCCCTCAGGGTAGAGATGGAAGGGCTGGAATATAGTTCTTCCTCCTTAATTTGGTGGAGACCCTGGGTAGGAAGAGAGCTGGGCGGGATGGCCAAGATCTCTTCTAGTGAAATTTCTAACAGCCACTCCAAAAATTCCAGGTAGGTGGATCTTGAGAACTTTGCTAGATTTGAGGATACAAAAAATTTCCAGGGATGATGGGAAAAGATGAAAGTGGAACAGGAAAACTAGGCAAGGAGCAGAAAACGACAAACAGGCTTGAGGTACAGCCGTGGAAAGGGAGGAGGGAGGAGGCTATACCTGTCATTGATGGCCACACTGGGAAGCATATTCCAGGGAAAGCATAGACATTTTCCTGTGAACACTGGGTATACACTGGAAAGTTTAAGAGAAGGCCATCTAACTTTTTAACAATTATTCTGGAAACGTATGAAGTTCCAGAAAGTGAGAAAGAGAAAAACAAATACCATATATGAACACATGTATCTGGAATGTAGAAAAACTAGACAGCTGAGTCTATGTGCAGGGCAAGAACAGAGACACAGACATAGAGAGATGTGGAGGCTGGGTGGGGAAGGCGGGGTGGGGTGAACTGGGAGACTGGGATTGACATATATACACTTCCAGGTGTGAAACAGGTCGCTCGTGGGAAGCTGCTGTAAAGCACAGAGAGCTCAGCTCGGTGCTCTGTGATGGCCTAGAGGGGTAGGCCGGTGGGGTAGGGAGTCCCAAGAGGGAGGGGACAGATGTATGCATAAGGCTGATTCAGTTCACTGTACAGTGGAAACCAACACGACATTGGGAAGCAACTATAGCCCAATAAAAAAAGAAGAGAAAAACTGGCTTGAGAATGGATTGTTGGGCATGGTTTTGGCAGGACACTATAATGGGATCAACGATTCGGGTTTGAAAGATTCCACAACTGTTGCTTGTCTGTTGGCCGATCTCTATTTGTCCTGGGCTCCGCCTCCAGGAGTGGATTTTTGATGCCTGATTCTTCCCACCCGGTAGGGCCTGCGTGACCTCCATCTTCACTCCCAGAGCAGCCAATGAATGATCCTTAGATTCTCTCATTGTGCTGCAGTAGGTATGCACCACCGCACGTGGATGCTTACACCTTCGGAAGAAGGTGAAGAAATACTCCTGAACTTCACAGGCGGTAGGGTTGTGAGGAAGGTGGCTGATTAGAAACAGAAGATGAGGCATTGTGACGTCCTGGTAAAAGATGAGTCGGAGAAGCAGACGATAATGTCTTCAGGGATGAAAAGAAGCTATGATGAATACCGAACACATAAGCAGGACTGGAAGTCATTCAGCAAATTGGAAATAAGAGCTGGGACTCAGTAGGTGATAGAATAAGTGATGGAGGGACTAAGTGAAAAAGACAGAAGACAGAAGGTTGGGCATGATGATGTAGCTATTTAGCTGATCCCTCTCTTCCCTAATAGCTCAGTTGGTAAAGAATCCGCCTGCAATGCAGGGGACCCCAGTTCGATTCCTGGGTCAGGAAGATCCCCTGGAGAAGGGAAGGGCTACCCACTCCAGTAATCTGGCCTGGAGAATTCCATGGACTGTACAGTCCATGGGGTCGCAAAGAGTCGGACACGACTGAGTGACTTTCACTTTCACTTTCCCTCCTCTACCGAGGGCTTTCCAGGTGGCGCTAGTGGTAAAGAACCTGCCTGCCAATGCAGGTAGATGTAAGAGACGTGGGTTCGATCTCTGAGTTAGGAAGATCCCCTGGAGGAGGGCATGGCAAGCCACTCCAGTATTCTTGCCTGGAGAAACCCATGGACAGAAGAGTCTGGCTACAGTCCATGGGATTGCACAGAGTCAGACACAACTGAAATGACTTAGCACTCCTTTACCAATACAAGGAAGATGAGAAAATGTGAAGCCTCGTAATAGAGTATTTTCAGGAAAAAGACAGTTTTCAGTTTACATATGGAAGCTAAATTTGAAGCTAAATATGGATCAATGCAAAGAAATAGAGGAAAACAACAGAATGGGAAAGACTAGAGATCTCTTCAAGAAAATTAGAGATACCAAGGGAACATTTCATGCAAAGATGGGCTCAATAAAGGACAGAAATGGTATGGACCTGACAGAGGCAGAAGATATTAAGAAGAAGGGGCAAGAATACACAGAAGAACTGTACAAAAAAGATCTTCACGACCCAGATAATCACGATGGTGTGATCACTCACCTAGAGCCAGACATCCTGGAATGTGAAGTCAAGTGGGCCTTAGAAAGCATCACTATGAACAAAGCTAGTGGAGGTCATAGAATTCCAGTTGCGCTATTTCAAATCTTGAAAGATAATGCTGTGAAACTGCTGCACTCAATATGCCAGCAAATTTGGAAAACTCAGCAGTGGCCACAGGACTGGAAAAGGTCAGTTTTCATCCCAATCTCAAAGAAAGGCAATGCCAAAGAATGCTCAAACTACCACACAATTGCACTCATCTCACATGCTAGTAAAGTAATGCTCAAAATTCTCCAAGCCAGGCTTCAGTAATATGTGAGCATGAACTTCCAGATGTTCAAGCTGGTTTTAAAAAAAGCAGAGGAACCAGAGATCAAATTGCCAACATCTGCTGGATCATCAAAAAAGCAAGAGAGTTCCAGAAAAACATCTATTTCTGCTTTATTGACTACGCCAAAGCCTTTGACTGTGTGGATCACAATAAACTGTGGAAAATTCTGAAAGAGATGAGAATACCAGACTACCTAACCTGCCTCTTGAGAAACCTGTATGCAGGTCAGGAAGCAACAGTTAGAACTGGACATGGAACAACGGACTGGTTCCAAATAGGAAAAGGAGTACGTCAAGCCTGTATATTGTCACTGTGCTTATATGCCGAGTACATCATGAGAAACGCTGGGCTGGAAGAAACACAAGCTGGAATCAAGATTGCTGGGAGAAATATCAATAACCTCAGATATGCAGATGACACCACCCTTATGGCAGAAAGTGAAGAGGAACTAAAGAGCCTCTTGATCAAAGTGAGAGAGGAGAGTGAAAAAGTTGGCTTAAAGCTCAACATTCAGAAAACTAAGATCATGGCATCTGGTCCCATCACTTCATGGGAAATAGATGGGGAAACAGTGGAAACAGTGTCAGACTTTATTTTTTTGGGGCTCCAAAATCACTGCAGATGGTACTTGCAGCCATGAAATTAAAAGACGCTTACTCCTTGGAAGGAAGGTTATGACCAACCTAGATAGCATATTTAAAAGCAGAGACATTACTTTGCCAGCAAAGGTCCATCTAGTCAAGGCTATGGTTTCTCCAGTAGTCATGTATGGATGTGAGAGTTGGACTATAAAGGGCAGTAGAGGATGAGACAGATGGATAGCATCACTGACTCACCACCAACTCAATGGACATGAACTTGGGGAAACTCCGGAAGACAGTAAGGGACAGGGACATCTGTCTGTGGGGTCACAAGTGGACACCCCTTAGTGACTGAACAACAACAACTAAACTTTTTAGCATTTGCTTGGCTACGCAGGCTGAGGGAGCTTTTCTCAAGAGAGCAAATTCTGAATAGGGCCACAGTTGTGATAAGCAGGACATTATGAACAGAACCACACAGTATAACTGAGATAGAAAAAGAGTATCTTATTTGTTGACACCATGCTAAGATATGTGGCTTAGATGGTAAAGAATCCACTTGCAATGCAGGAGAGCCGAGTTCAATCCCTGGGTTGGGAAGATACCCTGGAGAAGGGAATGGCTACCCACTCCAGGATTCTTGCCTGGAGAATCCCATGGACAGAGGAGCCTGATGGGCTACAGTCCATGGGGTCGCAGAGAGTCAGACATGACTGAGAGAGTAACATTTTCACTTTCACTATGCTAAGATATAAGAACTTAATGAAGCATTACTGAATATACTAAACATATAGTCATTTCAAAGAGATTGCAAAATAAAATATTCCAAATTTTATTCTTCAAAAATATTGAACAGATTCACCTGAAAAAAATGTTTCTTTCTCCTTAAAGATGAAATTAGCCATTTAGTAGTATTTCAGATGCCTTCTTCAGAAATTATTCTGGATAATACATTTTGGTCCTGAAGGCCTCTGCTCTCAATGATACTAAGGATTACTGTTGTTGTTTAGTTGCTCATTCATGTCCAACTCTTTTGTGACCCCATGGACTGTAGCCTGCCAGCCTTCTCTGTCCATGGGATTCTCCAGGCAAGAATACTGGAGGGGCTTGCTGTTCCCTTCTCCAGAGGATCTTCTGACTCAGGGGTCCAACCTGTGTCTCCTACATTGCAGGCAGATTCTTGACGGCTGAGCCACCAAGGATCTATACTAAGGATTAGTGGAACATAAATCAAGGAATCTATCTTCATCAGGAAAACCCAGACAAGATCCCTGCATTTTCAGGGATTTACCTTGTCTATTAATGATGCTGACTAGGAGAAAAGTGTTGGTCATTTTAATTTCATTTGCATGCTGAATTCATATACAGTTACTCTGAAATCAGTGCCTTGGTACGCTATATCAAATCCAGCAAATTAAGATTCATCTGAATGAGACCAAATGTCCGGAGCACCTCCACTCCTGATTTTGGTTGCACTCTCTTATAAAAAGCTGTTCTCTCAACCAGAGAAAAGGAGAGGCTGACACGTTCTCCTGCCGAGCCTCCCCTGTGTACACCCTGGAGGCAGCGTGTTCCTATCTGACACGAAAATCTTAGTGTCATCCTGACTCCTGTAAAGTAAGCCATCTGTGGGTTAGAGTCATCACTATTTTTATTAGAAAACCATTAGGGCTTTTTTTTTTTTTTTAAGGGACAGATTTTAAAAGATGAGACAAAATTGTCATTGATGACTTTGAGAGTTTCAACGACTGATGCAGTTTTAGGGGTTTTTTTCAGAGGTGCAGGCTGTGGGAGCAGAGATGAGGCTGAACAGGCAGTTGCCATGGAGCACAGGTGGCCTGGAGGCTGCGCTAGAGAGATGCTGAGGGCACCTGCCAGGTCCCTACCCCACCTCCCTGTCCTCCTCTTCCTCATCCTCAACTCTTGACTGTCGCTTCCCACCAGAGAGGCAGGCACAGAGGGTTGCCCTTCTTAGGAAGGTAGAGGGACCCACACGTCCGGCTTCCGCAGCCTCAACTTTTCAGGGGCGTCCTTCAACACTTCATCACCCTTCCTGCATCACTGGCCTCACCTTTTTAGGGACGTTCCCCCATCCAATCACCCCTTGCTGTTTGGGAGATCGTGGGCAAAACTACCTTCAGAAGAGCCATCTGCGAATTAGAGTCATTGCTGTTTTTATTAGAAAACCATTAGGATTTTTGTTTTTGTTTTCTGAAGTGACAGATTTTAAAAGATTAAACAAAATTGTCACTGATGACTTCAAACGTTTCAATTGCTGATACAACTTTGAATGTATCTTTCTAAACACCAGTCTCATTATGTTTTGTTGTTGTTCAGTCACCCAGTCATGTTCGACTCTTTGCGACCCTCATGGACTGCAGCACACCAGGCCTCCCTGTCCTTCACCATCTCCCGAAGCTTGCCCAAGTTCATGTCCATTGCATCTATGCTTAAAATTATTTAGTAGCAGATCATGACTTCCAAGATAATGCTCAAACTCTCTTGAAATGTTTATTAGACTTGCTATAGAACAAGATCCTCTTCCAATGCAATTGAGTTTATTCTCAAATTATATCATATTTCTTACTGTTTCAAAATAGGAACATTTTTCTCCTTCTGGATTAACATATTCACTTTATTTTTCTTCATATCTTTCTCTAAATCATCTGCTAGAATGGCTCCTATTCATCCTTCAAAACCCGGGTAGCTTCATGAACTCTCAGCCTAGTGGGTACTTCATAATAATGAATTCATTAAAGTAGTGTATCTATGTCACTAATGTACCTTGTAGAGACACCTCTACAGTGGAAGGCCACTGAGTTCCCATTTTTGTCATTACTGGAATACCTGCTGGAATGTTCAACTTGACTGTGAAGTATCTGTGGGCTAGGATATTGCTGGAAAAATATAAAGGGCACAATTTACACATATTAGGTGAAGGAAAGCAGATGGCAGGAAAAAGCAGAATTCCAAAGAAAATTGTTTTAATGGACAGTAGCTATAATGTGAGCTCAGATTTTTATAATTATTTCAAATAATTGAATCTTTAAAATATTAAATCCATTTAAACTATGCAAATGCATTCATTTAAGAAAAAAATGTGTCTAGTGCAGTTGGAGAAACAGAGATGTTATGTGTCATATTTCTGGCGCCATCACATTCTGGTATAAGATAACCATATCCAAAACTTAGGACTCCATCCTCTAATTCTTTACCTGCCCTTGGGCTCACCTTGCCCACTGCCTCCAATCTATTAACACTCTAGAAACCTTTCCATGATTCTGTATTGCCTGTAAGCTAAGATGCATACTTTTGGGTTTGGCATTCAAAAGCCTCCATAATATGATCTTTATTAATCTCTGATGACCTAACACTTTCTACCCTCTAAAAGAGATGTTATTGACTTGAGATTCTAACCTCGCACGCACTCTCTGAGGGCAGAAACCCATGTGAGCCTTGTGTCAAGGACCTACCCGCAGCATCTGAGCAGAGTTCTTAGCCAACGATGTCACCGCTGTTGCCCCTGTTGCGTTACGTGCCATCCCTGTACATCTATGTCTACAATTATTGGCAGCTTTTTATTTATAGTTACCACAGATTAGATTTGACTGAGAAAGAGTTTACTGTGGGGGCTGATATTTTTGCTGCAAAATGCTGTATCCTTGTTATTATAGATAAAAAATTACTCTTTGAAAATTTTAATCTCCTTGGCTCTAAAAACACTAGCATTATTCAAATACATACTTCCCATTTAAAGACAAGATATATAAAATCATAGCTGGATTAAGAATAGTCAACTTCTTTCACTGTAATGTTGGAATTAAAGAAAAAAAAGCCTTGGTATATCTGTCTCTTAAAGTGCCCTCCCAAAGTCAATCTGTTCAGTTTTCAAAACAGCTTTATTGACAATGATAAGAACAACACAGTCTCTCATGTGTTTTGATGTCTGTGTCTCTCTCCCATCAGACTTGTTTTTCTTCCTGCTGATCTGAGAATGTCACCGTGCTCCTTTAAAACACAGTTCCTTCTCCTTTTCATCATGCAAAGCACTTGCTGTACCTACCAGGTAATCTCTTCCAAACAGAAACAGTCCCCCACGAACACCTACATTCCCACTTGCATGCTATGAACAGACCTTCACACGTTCCCGGTTATTTATCATTTTCACATAGTACTTAGGTGCACTGTATATTATATCTTTCCTGGCTTTCCTCTCTCACGTTTATTCACCCACTTATCCTACCATCTGTCTTATCTGTCTATTCACTCATCATCCACCCATCCATCCTTCTATCCATCCCTCCTTCCCTCTTTACATCCAGCCCTCTATCCTTCTATCTATCCACCCCTCCATCACCCCATTCATAAATCAAACATTTGTCAAGGGTCTTCCTAGTACCAGGCCCTGTGCCAGGCTCTGGACCACAAGGATGAATAGAATGTTTTATACTTTCAGGAAGCTCAGTAATACAACCATTTAACTAAAAGCCATCTCCTCCAGGCTGAATTCACATATTTCCCCTATTTACTTCTTTTTTAAAAAATTTTTCTTTTCAGGTAGGAAATGGATTTATTCAGATTCAGACAGAAGCACACTCCACAGGGTGTGGGCCATCGCAGAGGGCGAGTGCAGCCCTGTTCACGTCTTTGATCCGCTACATTTCTACAGAAGATCACTATTTTATGAACTTATACTTATTATTAGTATTTCCATAGTTTACATTTCCATGGTGGCTAATCTAGATATTCTAAACTTCAGTCTGGCTCTGACTGCACTTTAAAACATCGCCAAAGGATACATTTGTGCTAAACACAAGTTCTTTTCTCTTTTTTATAAACAGACCACTCTTGAAGTTTAACACAGAAAAGATAATTACAGCCACATACTCTAATAACTACTGTATCTTCTGGTATTTGAAGAAGGTGGTTTGGCTCAAATTACATGTAATTACAGATTAAGAAAAATTAATTACTCTCACCCAGAATACTATGACCTGTATAGCAAGCACTGTTGAATAAAAACCACTATTTTGAGCTTACGAGTGAATTACACACCATGTGATCCTATGTATTATTTCATTACAGAAATCATACCAATCTGGTCAAGAGTGCTTAAAACGTACCTCTTCCTCCCAGAGCGACACATTGTGAAAATCAAACCAAAGCCAAACCCAAACAGCACTGATTAGCTCCAAAAAGTGCACTGGATAAGTTAATGGATCCTCTTAGGGAGCACCTTTACTCTGTCTTTTTAACAAAAGGGCCTCAAGAATGTCAATAATAGTTACCCTGCCCCGTGGAATGTGAGGTTATAAATGATTAACAGCAGCATAAACACAGTCACAGCCGCTGTCCCCGCTGGGGCGCGGACACAAACTCGAGAGGCCCGCCACCACCAGCACCCTCCACGCTACTGCCACTGTGTGCCCTGATGTTGGCTTTACTGCTGAAGACATGAGTCTTCACGGCCCTGTGTCCTCATCATCCGGTCTTACATTCTTCTTTGACACTATTTTAGTGTGTTAGTCACTCAGCCGTGTCCATCTTTTTGCAACTCCATGGACTGTAGCCCTCCAGGCTCCTCCGGCCGTGGGATTTACCAGGCAAGAATGCCAAAGTGGGTTGCCATTCCCTTCTCCAGGGGATCTTCCTGACCCTGGGATTGAACCTGGGTCTCCCGCATTGCTGGCAGGTTCTTTACTGTCTGAGCCATCAAGAAAGCCTTCTAAGATATTTTTAAAAGATTACCTAGCCTTCCTAATTTTACAAATATTTCTTCTGTGGTGCATTCATATTTGCTTTGCAACTCACCTATCTTTATTTTGTGAACTGTCTTCTGCTCTCAATGCCTACAGGGCCAGGTCTTTTCCATCTTTTTTTGTTGTTGTTTTTAGTATAAATTTTACTGGAATATAGTTGATTTACAATGCTGTGTTAGTTTCAGGTGTACAGAAAGGTGAATCAGTTATACACATACATGGGGGCTCCCCAGGTGGTGCTAGTCATAAAGAACCTGCCTGCCAATGCAGGAGAGATAAGAGACTCAGGTTCGATCCCTGGGTTGGGAAGACCTCCTGGAGGAGGGCATGGCAACCCATTCCAGTATTCTTGCTTGGAGAATCCCGTGGACTGAGAAGTCTGGCAGGCTATAGTCCATAGCGTCACAAAAGAGTCGGACACAACTGAAGTGACTTAGCGCATAAGCACATACACATAACTATATCCACTCTTTAGATCCTTTTCCCATATAGGTCATTCCAGAGTATTGAGTCCCCTGTGCTATACCTTATTAGTTATCTATTTATATATATATATATAATGTGTATCTATCAATCCCAATCTCCCAATTTATCTCTTCCCCTCCACTTCCACCCTAGTCACCTGAAGTTTGCTTTCTACATCTGTGACTCTATTTCTGTTTTGTAAATAAGTTCATTTGTACAATTTTTCTTTTAGATTTCACACATAAGCACTATCATATGGTCTTTTCCATCTTTCAGAGCTCCACCCTTATTTTGTGCAGCAAATTCACACTTGGACATAACAGCATGAGTGTATTCTTGACCTAAACTGATGTGCTGGTTTTAAAAGCGTGTTCTCTCTTTGAGTCAATAAAAGGTAAGGAGCTTGCTGGCTGAAGGTCCCTGTGAGGTCCTATCCCTTCTCTGCCTCAGCCGCCCTGTCTGTCTATCTGTCCCTGCTCTGTCTCATGTGGGTTACTACCTTAAGCTTGTTGCCTTGCTCCCCAGATCTAGATTTGCTTTCCAGTGATGTTTTTTTTTTTTTTCATGTTTGAAGCCTGAATTGGATCACGTTGACACTCTCCTTAAAGCTCAATGGCTTCACATTGAACTTGAAGTAGGACGCTGAGCTTTGCTCACATTAAGTCCCTATGGCTCTGGACCCCATGTCCCTCTAAGCATCCATTCTGAAGGGATATTCTGCCCCAGAGGGTGACACTGGTTCATGATGGGCAAAACCCCTTAGCTATGACAAGGTTGTGGCATACAACAGGTGCTTAATAAGGGCTTGTTGAATGACTACATCATTCCACGCGGCGCAATGGTAAAGAATCTGCCTGCCAATGCAGGAGATGCAAGAGACCCAAGTTTGAACCCTCTGTCTGGAAGTTCCCCTGGAGAAGGAAATGGCAACCCACTCCAGTATTCTTGCCTGGAAAATTCCATGGACAGAGGAGCCTGGCGGGCTCCAGTGCATGGGGTCGCAGAGTCGGACACGACTGAGCACGCACACAGCACACGGCAGACTGGTGAAGAGACGGACCTGGGGCGGGCGTAGGCATGACGCCCCACTCTCCCAGCAGTAACCCAGAGCCCGGCCGATCCTGGAAGGCGACCCTCGAGGGGCCGCAACCCCCTGCAACAGCTGAGGGACTCCGTACCCGCTGCCCCAGCCCTAGGGCCTCATCCATTTTCCTTCCTGGGGAGGGGGCTTGACCGGCGAAGGGCAGAGGCTGAGAAACACCTCCTCGCAGCCCGGCCGCTCCCTGCCTCACGGCGGGGCCTCAGGGCTCTCCTCGGGGGCTGCCCTCGCCAGGGGGCAGCAGGCCCGCCCCCGCCCCCTACTTCCGCTCCAGTCGGTGCCTCTCCAGCCCTCGGGCCTCAGCCTGGACTCGGCGGTTGTGGGTGTGCCCTTCAGGGTCCCCGCCCACCTGACCCCGGGACTCCCCACCACACTGTCCACCTCAGTTCCCTCCCAGCGAGGGCGTACAGGACCCTAACCGGTAGCTCTTTACGGGTTTTCTGCTCACGGCCCACTTCCCCATTCCCCCCGTGAGGGGGACAGGCTGTTCCTCCCCAACATGGTGGCACCACTGCCCGTGTGACGTCAGGACACACACAAAATGGGGCTCAACATGGCGGCACCACTGCCCGTGTGACGTCAGGACACACACAAAATGGGGCTCAACATGGCGGCACCACTGCCCGTGTGACGTCAGGACACACACAAAATGGGGCTCACCAAAGGCTTGCTGACTCGCTTCCCCAACAGACCTGGAATCAGAGGCTGCTGCTGCTAAGTCGCTTCAGTCGTGTCCGACTCTGTGCGACCCCATAGACAGCAGCCCACCAGGCTCCGGAACTAATTCCTAAGACGTGAAAAAACGGGTTCGCAGGAGGCATAGCCCGCTCTCGCTTAGCAATGGTTGAGTGCCAGACACTACGCTGAGCTTTCTGCTTAACGAGGCTGAGAGGGAAAACGTAGAATCGCTTTAAAAGAGAGACGATCACACGTAGTAGCAAGACTCGACTGTGCATGCTTCCATCTTCAAAAGGAGCTTGGGGTGAGGAGGAGATTCGTTCCTTCAGTCATTCAACAAACGCAAGCTGAGTGTTCTGACCAGACCCCTGGGGGTGTGATTGTGAAACACACACACACACACACACGTGTGTGAACATATATAAGAAAAAAAGAGACATAGCATCTGTCCTCAGAGTATAAAGGGAGACACACTTTCCAAGAATCAAACATCTATAATGTTTTTAAAAACTGAGTGAGTGAATACATACCAAGCATCTGGGGTAATTATCTCTAGGTAGTTCAGTTAGTGATGGGTGATCTATATTTTCTTCTTTAATTTTCTCTTATTTTTCAAATTTCTTATAAAGATCGAACCCTTTGTAGCAAAATCACAGTCACATATGTGTGTATATGTATATGTTTGGAACATGAGAAAAGTGGAAATAAATATATGTGCACATATACAGTAATTCCCAGTCATAATGCACACACTGCTAAGAGATACTCTTAGATACCTATTTTTTATTATGCTCAACAGTAATAATGCCAGAGAAAGAGGAGGAACATGAGAGAAAGAGTAGTTTTATAGGCTATTTTCTAGCTTGTACTTGTGGTTGATTTATGAAGTGCTCCTCTAGTAATAAAACAAAGGCTATAAACCATTAATTTATTGTACTAATAAGAGCCAAGGGCCCTAATACGATTGTCTCGTCTTCGAAGATGTAAAGAAAGTGGAGCATGTTTAAAACTTGAACAGTTTCTTGCTCTTACTTTTATTATCTTTTCTCTACTGGACTATTTTAGATTAATGAAATAATAAATCCTTCATCCAACTGATTTTATTTAATGTTATGGTAAAATGTTAATCTTGCAATTCTCAGTACTGTCAGAGTGAATCCTTGGGAGGCCATATATTTCAGAAAGACACGCAGTGGAATCTAGGCCATGCCTTACTTGAGAGGATGTGGAGGATGAAACCTGCCTCAGAGGAAGATGATGAAGAAAACAATGACTGTGATTGCACAAACAGGGAAAGTCGATTTCGTTGAATCTGGGGTTTGCTTTCTGTTAGTTCTTTCGGAGTCTCTCTCTTTTTTCTTCCTTAAACTACATTTTAAAACGTTTTTATTGGAGTTTAGTTGCTATACACTGTTGTGTCAGCTTCTGCTGTACAGCAACGTGACTCTACTATGCATATGCATATATCCCCTCCTTTTTGGATTTTCTCCCCATTTAGGCCACCACGGAGCACCGAGTAGCGTTCACTGTGGTATACAGTAGGTTCTCATTAGGATCTGTTTTATACATTGCTGTTGTTTAGTTCCTCAGTCATGTCTGACTCTGTGACCCCATGGACTGTAGCCCACCAGGCTCCTTTGCCCACATGGGATTCTCCGGGCAAGAATACTGGAGAGGGTTGCCATGCCCACCTCCAGGGGATCTTCTCGACCCAGGGATCGAACCCGGATCTCCCGCATTGCAGGTGGGTTCTTTACTTCCTGTCTGTGCCACCTTGGGCAAGTCATCGGGAGCCCTCTTGTGTCTGACTCCCCATCCTCACAGCGTTAGAGAACACAGGAAGTCTCGCTGAGGTTATCATCTCAGCCTCTCCTTCCACGATGTCCTGTGACAGGCGTCGCACGGAACGCCTTTGTTCGTCCACGAGGCTCCCCTCACTCCAGAGTCCTAGAACTGTCTGGAAGGACAATAAAAGCCGTCCCTGTGGAAGCTGTGCTAAGCGGAGGGCCGGCTGGGCCCTAGCCTGGCTCCCCCGAGCCCTGCAGGGCTGGGGGCTGCCCGGCATCCCAGCGCCCCTGAATGGGCTCCGACAGATCCGTTTCTCTCTTCGTCACCCTCCAGATGGCTTTAAAATAAATATAGCATTCAAAGAACTACACAGAAGACAGCACCCCCTACCCAGTTGATTCACATAAAATGTGTGAAAATCAGATGATACCATTTATTTTTCCACTTAGAATTAGTTTCAGAAGTTTCCCCCTCTATGGAAGTGACACAGCATGGCTAATACAAGCCTGCCCATCGCTGGTGTATGGCCATGAAAATCGGGCGGAAAGGATTTGATAAATGGACATAGACTGGAGGGATTATTTTTAAAGGTACCTTTTAAAGTGGGACTGAATTAAAAAATGTATATATTTAAATAAATGAAATATCTGAATAATTTAAAAAGTACCAAATAGCAGAAAGTTAATAACTAGTGGCTTCATTTAACTTATTTTCAAAACTGTTTGATTTTTTTTCCCCCCACAAAAGAAGTAATCCATAGACTTTTTGTTTCATAAAGAAAAATACCTCTGGTGAGACACAAAACCGTCCTGGAGGTCAGTCCTGTAGAGTCTACTCGAATCATTTCAGGAACCTTCGATTGCTTTTTGAGCAACTTACTTAAATTCTGCTTTGAAATAAGGATAAAGCTCGTCCAGCGTGTTTTTAAAATTTGTCATTTCACGCACACGAACAAGAAACTGCCAAGCACTGATGCCTTTCTAGCCTCACAATTTTCCTTCACTTCTCATCAAGTTAAAACCACTTTCTATTAAAGCAGTGATGTTGATAATGTAAAGGAAGCAATGGCAGGACTGACTCTGCCCAAACTTGTGGTGACCAGCTCAAATTCTATGAAGGTTCCTTGGAGAAGTAAGGGCCGGTGGTGTGAAGTATCCAACAGGTTAACTGCTCTTTTGGAAACAAAAGTGCTTTAGGAAAAGCACTGTCCGTGTGACTTACAATTTTTTCATAAAAGCTTAAAATAATTAAATTGGCCCCATGCAATATTCCACTTAAACTGTATTTAGGTAGTGATTACAAATTCTAAAAATCATATTTAATTACAGAAGTAATCCACGAATTCATTTCACCTTCTAAATATAGACGTACGCTAAAATTCCATTTGACTCTCATCTCGAAACCATCCTTCAGATATTAGTGCTCTTAGGTTTTTGTGAATTATTCCAGATTTTAAAGATTCGTACAAGTCTGTGTATGTATGTGAGTCAGTGCTTAGTCTCTAAGTCGTGTCTACCTCTTTGCGACTCTGGACTGTAGCCCTCCAGGCTCCTCTGTCCATGGGATTCTCCAGGGAAGAATACTGGGGTGGGTTGCCATGCCCTCCTCCAGGAGATCTTCCCAACCCAGGGAGCAAACCTGAGTCTCTTACATCTCCTGTACTGGCAGGCGATTCTTTACCACCATGCCACTTGAGAAGCCCATGTCTGCATATATAGAGTCATTTGGTTGGTTTCTTATTGACAAAGACTCATTGATCAGCTGGGCAAGTCTGCACCAAGCACCTGCCTGTGAGACGCCCTTGATGGAGACACAGCAGTCCCCAGGGCGGACACGGCCTCCTCAACGAGCTTACTCGCTGGTGGCAGGCAGCAGCTCGGTGGAAGACAGGCTGGGTGACCTCAGGGGCGAGGACAACAGCGGACAACGGGGAGGGGGGACAGAGCCCGGCCGCACGCCAGCTGGGGGCGCTGCCACTTGGTTCAGCAGGACGGGTCTCCACCTGCCTCTGCCCACGGGGTCAAGGCAAGGTGAGCACTCCTGGGGTGGCACCTGGACCGTGGATGCTGGCCAGCCCTGCGGCATCCCGGGTGCCTGGAGCACTCAGGTCCCCGCTGTCAGACTAGGACGGACATTACACACTGGACAGAACCAAATATTTCCTCCCTTGAGCCCAGTTCCTCCTCTTCTCCCTTTTCTCCTTCTCCTCCTTTTCCTTAAGTCAGGACCCAGCCTCCCAAAGCCCTGGCTGTGGAAGGGTCAGTGGCCTGACGCTCGCTTAAGAAAGATTCCAATCTGAACTGGCAGCAACGGCAAGCAGCCAGCTTGTTTTATCTCCATCTACGGGGTGCATGAGAAACAGAAAAAAAGAGACACTAACCACAGGAAGCAATCTGCGAGGCTCATCAAGGAACCGAGTGCCTCTGATCAAAGCCCCGGTCTGGAAGCATAATCTGTGCCTTTCAAGTTCTGTCGTCCGAGTAAAGGGACTTGCAGTGGCTACATTAAAAGATACAGATCAGAGCGAGTGCAGCGGAAAGAACCCGCCACAGAAGAGCCGGGTCTGGTCCTGGCAAAGGGCCTTCCGGCCGAGACGAAATATTCGCCCCACCTTGCATTTTGATCAGGAATCCGATCTCTGAGGCAACTTCCTCATGTCTGCAATGAGGTTATTCCTGTTCACTGCCTCCTTTCTTTCTTCTGGCTTAACTCATATAAAACAGAGCAAAACAAATAAATACACAACACCCTCGGAGTTGTAACAGACTTCCAGGATGAGAGGAATCATTACTGATGAGATTTCAGAAATTCCAAGGCCTCACGTACTGACTCCAAACCCAGGGCTACATGGACAGTAAACAGCACACGCGGATCACTAAACAATGCAGAGCACTGAAGGGAAGACGACTCTCTCTCCTCGTGTGCAACAGAAGGAAACCCCAGGGTTCAGTAGCGTGTACAGAATTGCTCTAATGTGCAAAAGAACAGGAGCAATGGGGCTAGAGCTGCCGTGCTGATGCTGTGAAGGCTTCCTGCACGGGTTGTGATGGATGTCAGGGAGAGAGGAAGTGATCTCATAGGATCCTCAAGACCCATGAGAGCCACAATAAAAGACCCGCTTCTTACCATTTCACACCAGTCAGAATGGCTGCTATCCAAAAGTCTACAAGCAATAAATGCTGGAGAGGGTGTGGAGAAAACGGAACCCTCTTACACTGTTGGTGGGAATGCAAACTGGTACAGCCACTATGGAGAACAGTGTGGAGATTCCTTAAAAAACTGGGAATAGAACTGCCATATGACCCAGCAATCCCACTGCTGGGCATACACACCGAGGAAACCAGAATTGAAAGAGACGCGTGTACCCCAATGTTCATTGCAGCACTGTTTACAATAGCCAGGACATGGAAGCAACCTAGATGTCCATCAGCAGACGAATGGATAAGGAAGCTGTGGTACATATACACAATGGAATATTACTCAGCCATTAAAAAAAATACATTTGAATCGGTTCTATTGAGATGGATGAAACTGGAGCCCATTATACAGAGTGAAGTAAGCCAGAAAGAAAAACACCAATACAGTATACTAATGCATATATATGGAATTTGAAAGATGGTAACGATAACCCTATATGCGAGACAGAATAAGAGACACAGATGCATAGAACAGTCTTATGGACTCTGAGGGAGAAGGTGAGGGTGGGACGTTCTGGGAGAATAGCATTGAAACATGTATATTATCATATGTGAAACAGAACACCATTCCATGTTCGATGCATGAGACAAATGCTCAGGGCTGGGGCAATGGGATGACCCAGAGGGATGGGATGGGGAGGGAGGTGGGAGCGGGGTCCAGGAAGGGGAACACATGTAAACCCATGGCTGATTCATGTCAATGTATGGCAAAAACTACTATAATATTGTAAAGTAATTAGCCCCCAACTAAAATAAATAAATTTATTTAAAAAAAAAAAGCGTAAAGACTTTAAAAATGGTCCACATCAAACAAAATCTTTTCTAAAAATCCCCTCAAATAAAATGCTATGCAACTGACATTTAAAAAAAAAAAAAAGACCCGCTTCTTAGTTCAGAGAATAGAATTTCTAGCTAACACTCTGTGCAGATTCACGCAGCCAAGGATGACTCCCGTCTCTTCCCATTCGAGCGTTGCTTCTAAGCGCTATGGAGGAGAATAGCCATCAGTTTCACGCTAACCACTTGGAGCCAGAGGATGCATAAGGGCTGCTTCCTGGCAACATGTTGGCCTCTTAGCAACCTGAGGACCATGGTGCCTGGAGAGAACCACCCATTAGGACCTGCTACTGCTTCAAACATTTCTTATTTAATCCTTGTCCTTGTTAACCTCCCACAAGAGAGTGGTAATAACTCTGCCTGTAACTTTCAATGCATTTCAAACGAACGCTTTACTTCTGAAACTGAGGGGTCTGGCTTTCCAGGTAAGAAGTAAGTTTTGTTTTTTTTTTAATCGTTTGCCTTCTGACTAGTACAAGAGTGAAATAGGGATAAGCTTTATTTCTCTAGAGCAAATAATTTGTTTTATAGCATAAAGAATATGAAAGGTTACATCTTAGAGAAGCTGAAGAAAGCCACCTTTCCCAACTATTCAAGACGGAACGCATAAAAGAAATACAATCTGCAAATGAATACGTTTCTTCTTTTCTTTGGCCTCCTTTAGGGAGATAAAACAAGCCAAGGAGAATAAATTAGTGTAATAAACGGGAACTCTTTGAAGAAAGTAGGGAAAACCACTAGACCATTCAGGTATGACCTAGAGCAAATCCCTTATGAGTATACAGTGGAAGTGACAAATAGATTTAAGGGACTAGACCTGATAGACAGAGTGCCTGATGAACTATGGACAGAGGTTCGTGACATTGTACAGGAGACAGGGATCAAGAAAATCCCCATGGAAAAGAAATGCAAAAAAGCAAAATGGCTGTCTGAGGAGGCCTTACAGATAGCTGGGAAGAGAAGAGAAGCGAAAAGCAAAGGAGAAAAGGAAAGATATTCTCATCTGAATGCAGAGTTCCAAAGAATAGCAAGGAGAGATAAGAAAGCCTTCCTCAGCGATCAGTGCGAAGAAACAGAGGAAAACAACAGATTGGGAAAGACTAGAGACCTCTTCAAGAAAATTAGAGATACCAAAGGAACATTTCATGCAAAGATAGGCTTGATAAAGGACAGAAATGGTATGGACCTAACAGCAGCAGAAGATACTAAGAAGAGGTGGCAAGAATACACAGAAAAACTGTACAAAAAAGATCTTCACGACCCAATAATCACGATGGTGTGATCACTCACCTAGAGCCAGACATCCTGGAATGTGAAGTCAAGTGGGCCTTAGAAAGCATCACTACGAACAAAGCTAGTGGAGGTGATGGAATTCCAGTTGAGCTATTTCAAATCCTCAAAGGTGATGCTGTGAAAGTGCTGCACTCGATATGCCAGCAAATTTGGAAAACTCAGCAGTGGCCACAGGACTGGAAAAGGTCAGTTTTCGTTCCAATCCCAAAGAAAGGCAATGCCAAAGAATGCTCAAACTACCACACAATTGCACTCATCTCACATGCTAGTAAAGTAATGCTCAAAATTCTCCAAGCCAGGCTTCAGCAATACGTGAACCGTGAACTTCCAGATGTTCAAGCTGGTTTTAGAAAAGGCAGAGGAACCAGAGATCAAATTGCCAATATCCGCTGGATCATCGAAAAAGCAAGAGAGTTCCAGAAAAACATCTATTTCTGCTTTATTGACTATGCCAAAGCCTTTGACTGTGTGGATCACAATAAACTGTGGAAAATTCTGAAAGAGATGGGAATACCAGACCATCTGACTTGTCTCTTGAGAAACCTGTATGCAGGTCAGGAAGCAACAATTAGAACTGGACATGGAACAACAGACTGGTTCCAAATAGGAAAAGGAGTCTGTCAAGGCTGTATATTGTCACTCTGCTTATTTAACTTATATGCAGAGTACATCATGAGAAACGCTGGTTGGAAGAAACACAAGCTGGAATCAAGATTGCCGGGAGAAATATCAATAACCTCAGATATGCGGATGACACCACCCTTATGGCAGAAAGTGAAGAGGAACTAAAGAGCCTCTTGATGAAGGTGAAGGAGGAGAGTGAAAAAGTTGGCTTAAAGCTCAACATTCAGAAAACTAAGATCATGGCATCTGGTCCCATCACTCCATGGGAAATAGATGGGGAAACAGTGGAAACAGTGTCAGACTTTACTTTTTTGGGCTCCAGAATCACTGCTGATGGTGACTGCAGCCATGAAATTAAAAGACGCTTACTCCTTGGAAGGAAGGTTATGGCCAACCTAGATAGCATGTTTAAAAGCAGAGACATTACTTTGCCAACAAAAGTCCGTCTAGTCAAGGCTATGGTTTCTCCAGTGGTCAAGTATGGATGTGAGAGTTGGATGGTGAAGAAAGCTGAGCGCCACAGAATTGATGCTTTTGAACTGTGGTGTTGGAGAAGACTCTTGAGAGTCCCTTGCACTGCAAGGAGATCCAATCAATCCATCCTAAAAGAGATCAATCCTGGGTGTTCATTGGAAGGTCTGATGTTGAAGCTGAAGCTCCAATACTTTGGCCACCTCATGCGAAGTGTTGACTTATTGGAAAAGATCCTAATGCTGGGTAGGATTGGGGGCGGGAGGAGAAGAGGATGACAGAGGATGTGAGATGGTTGGATGGCATCACCGACTCGATGAACATGGATTTGGGTAGACTCCGGGAGTTGGTGATGGACAGAGAGGCCTGGCGTGCTGCAATTCATGGGGTCACAGAGAGTCGGACACGACTGAGCGACTGAACTGAATTGAACTTCCCCATGCTTTATTTCGATGTACTTTTTCAAAGGCCCAGTGTGCGTGTGGTTTAGCGTCACACCGTACCCAGCGGCAAAGTCAAGCGTCCTAGCACACGTGGGAGGAGGGACAGCTGCCTGGCTGCCCTGGTTTGTCCCCTGGGCCCTCTCCCTCCTTGTTTGCCCCAGACTCCAGTCAGGTGTCTTGGAGGACCTAAAGGCTGGTCAGGTATCGTGGTTCCTGCCAGTCCCTCTCTTAGTGGAAGAATCTTCCCAGATCCCTTAACAACTCAATGTTCTTTCTCAACATTAATAAAGTACATCATTCTTATCCGTGTTTGTTAAAGAGCAAAATGCACCAGGAAAATCTTTGTGTTCTGTATTCACTTCTGTTCAGTTGTTGTTCAGTCGCTCAGTCGTGTCTGACTCTCTGCAACCCCATGGACTGCAGCACGCCAGGCCTCCCTGTCCATCACCAACTCCCGGAGCTTGCTCAAACTCATGTCCATGAGTCGGTGATGCCATCCCACCACCTCGTCCTCTATCGCCCCCTTCTCCTCCTGCCCTCCATCTTTCCCCAGACACTGGCTTAAAGTTCTGAGAGTGAGTCAGTTGAAATGACTTCACTACCTCCAGCTTGTGGAACGATTCCGCACGCGAGCCCCACGTCTGATGCCACTGACTCTTGCGTGGCTCGCTGACTTCACTCTCTGTTAGCAATTCCTCCTTCCTCCTCCTTTTTTTATCCTGTCTTTTGGCACGGATGTGCATCTGTGCCTACTACAGGCTGTGTGCGCATCCTCCTTCAGACCGCTATTTAAAGTTCAACTCCGTTATTAGTTAGAAAAGGGAAAGAACAGGAGAAAGGATAATAAAGAAAGAGCTTGGGTGGCACCAACAATTAGATCGTTACTCATCCATGCTAAACTGCTTGGTTCTTGGTTCTTCGTCATAGGTGGGTGAGGATGCTGGTGTCACCCCAGGGCTCAGCACCTGCCTTACCCACCCTGTCTTCCCCTTTCAGACACACCAGCAAGTCTGCACCTCCTCTTCATGTCGTTTCTGCACTGAAGGACCCTTTTTTGGCCTCATCAACTATCATCATTTTCCCTTGGAGACACTCTATCTCCCTATCATTTTTAAAAGATGAGACTTAAGTCTGCTTTCCTGTGATTGTTACATTTTGCCGAAACTACTGGCTACCAACTCTTTGCCTCCTGGGCAGGTTCAGATGCTTTATAGCTAGAAACTTGCAGGAATTCCTGGTGTCAAGGACCCTGATTCCCAGGATTGCTCACTTCTGTTTCTCAGTTCTTTTACATTTCACATTCCTCTTCCTAACACCAGTCATGGCGGCCTTCTGAGTTGCTTCAGGGATTAAACAAAATCCAGACCGCGCCCTCGGGTTTCTGAGGAACACGTCCCTGCTCTCTGTCTCCCGCTCCTTCCTCCTCTGGAAGCACGGCTACCACGCCAGGGAACCCTGGGCTCTGTCAACCACCCCTGTTTTGGTTCCCCTGACTTCTCCCCTTTAGACACTCCAGAAGGCTCTGCTGCCCATGTTGGGGTCTGAGATGCAGGCAAACTATATTCTGAACTCCTCCCCGAGTCATAAACGGAGGCTCCAGGCTTCCCCTGTCCTGTGTTTGCTGATGCAACTGGTGAATCAGGGCTGCTGTGTGTTCAGGAACTACACTTGGCATCTCTCTTTGCCAAACCCATCACGGCACTTTGTTTTTGCCGGTGAGTCTCAGGCAGTGGCAATCCACTCCAGTGTTCCTGCCTGGAGAATCCCACGGACAGAGGAGCCTGGAGGGCTACAGTCCATGGGGTCAGACACAACTGAAGCGACTGAGCGTGTGCGCGTGCACACACACACACACTTCGGGGGCTCCCGCGATGACTCAGCTCACCTACTGGCAAACCTGACCTGCTCTGGTAGGAGTTTGGGGGTCACCCACCTGCCACCCTGGTAACGGGCAGTGCTGGAGGGCCAGCCGGCACCTCTCCTCGGCGGGCAGTGTCCTCTCATTGACGGTGAGGGTCTCAGCCAAGGGCTTGTACCTGCAAAAAGCAGTGGGGACAGGAAAGCCATGAGTGAACTGGTCAAGCAAACGATTCTTTTCAGCAGCGTTGCCTTTGTTACCCAGTTTTTAAAATCCTTCCCCTCGCACCTCCAGCCATCGTGAATTTCACCTGGGATCACTTGGAACAGCCCTTGTCCTTTACGTGGATGTGATTTTAAAAGGAACCAAATATACTTCTCAGTCCTCTAATGTACCTTTAATATTACCAGGAGAGATGCAAACCATTTATCAAAAGGGTGTTCAAAGAGAAAGAATATGGATTTATTAGCTCTCATTTAGATTTTTAGAGTACTCTTAAAATACACCATTTAAGATATTCCAGCAGTCTTTATCAATGTTTGAGAGTGAATCTAGATGTAGTTAGAATCTATAATAAAGGAAGACCAAAGCGCCCAGAGTAGAGACTGAGTGCTTTAAATCTTCTAGAAGGACGCTTTATTTTTGGAAAGTTCTTCCAAATAATTAAATTTCACTCTCTGGCTGAAATTCATGGCTATATAAAGTTTTCCTCTGGGTTTCTAAAAAAAAAAAAGTCTTTTAAGATTATATGACACATTTAAAAAAAAAAGGATGCAAAATTTTCATTTGCACTTGCGACATTTAACCTGACATGCAAGCAGCACAGCATTAGGAGAAGGAGGAGGGGAGGGGAGGGGAGGATGAGAACAGGAGGAAGGAGAGAAACAACGGGACTGTATCTGGTGTGCTTATAATTCTCACATTGGGCCACCCTGGGAACTTACTGCCGATCGTTAAATCACCACCATTCTCTGTTAGTTTCTGTGGAACATCTTAGCTTTTCATCTAAAGTTTGTTGCAGCAAATCTGACATCTTCTAAAAGAGATGCTCTGCTTCCCGAGGGTAGCAGTGAATCCCCTGCACCCCTGGCTGCCCACCCCTCTCCACCCTCCCCACCCGAGCACTGACAGGGCTGCACATGTTCCCCCGGCGTCACGTGGGCATGCTCGGTACCCCAGTCGTGTCTGATGCTTCGCAACCCCATGGACTGTAGCCCACCAGGCTCCTCTGTCCATGGGATTCTCCAGGCGAGGATACTGGAGTGGGTGGCCATGCCCTCCTCCAGGGGATCTTCCCGACCCAGGGATTGAACCCATGTCTCTCATGTCTCCTGCATTGGCAGGCAGGTTCTTTACCACTAGAGCCACCTGGGAAGCCCCTTGGCAGCCACACCACTTCTTTATTTCTGCAAGTACAGAAGAAAAACTAGGTGTCCATTGTGCAGGGTGGGGGTTGGGGACAGTGCAGCAGGAACTATGGATCTGGGGCACAGCATAAACCCTGAGAAAATACACCTGTGTGACCTTTTCAACAGCAGACTTTTGTTTCCTCTCTAAAATCCTTTTAGTGCCGTCCCCCACAACTCACCATTTTATCTGCCCTGGATTGAGCATCGTCATTGTCCTGCTAGCCATGAGTCAGGCAAAATAAATATGGCAGTGTCAGCAACATCCCTTCCCTCTCAAACCTAGATTTTCACTCATGTATTAACTCAGGGTACAGAAGGGAGTAAAAATAGCAGCAGAGACTGAACATGCATTTGGAGTGCTAGAGGCGAGGCTCTGAAAACTCTGGCTCATCATTTTGATCACATCGAATGGTCTAAGACGATCTGTGGGTGATATTCAGTGATTATTTTTTCTTTTTTTTTTTTCGATAAGAGGCAAGAATATGCTTTCCTACCCAGTAGGCACTGGAGTTGGTATCTGCTGTTTTTTGGTTTTTTTTATAAAATTGTTCTTATTGTGGTTGCTGCAGAAGAGAAGAGGGTCTTTCCAGGCTGGCACAGGGCAGAGGAAGCGGGGATAACAGAGGTCGTGTGTGGGGGGCTTGGGAACCAGGAAGAAATTGCAGGGGGTGGTGGAGGGGACCACCTGAAGGTGACGGGCATTCCCCAGGGATGCTGGTACATGACCTGAGGGCATCAGCGGGCAAAAATGGTTTATGTGTTACCACGTTCGAGGGGTTCAAAGGTGGTAACTTTCATAATTATATAATGTGTCTAAATAGGAAAGAAACTGGACTGGGGACCTAAGCCCAAACTGGGGTTTCAGCTTTGCAGCAAATTTGCTGTGAGGTCCTTGGCAAGACACCAGGAATTCTCTCCTCTCTTGGTACTGCACCCACGTGCTTCTCAGGATGTGACACAGATTCTATGTTGTGCTATAAAGGTGAACTTAATTTTCATCTGTCCTCGAAGTGTGTGATCTTCCCCAGGGCAATGGTCGTCTCTGCACATCGCATGGTGCCTATGTGGAGAAGGTAACTGGCGGGTTGGCCAGAAAGGTTTTTGAGGTTTTCCCGTGAGGTGGCATGGAAAAATCCAAAGGAGCTTTGTGAGTAACCCGATCAAGGATAGGAGGCCAAGAAACTGGGCTGGAGGAGTGGAGGACGGGGACGAATGTTTCTCGAGCACCGAACAAGTGCCAGGAATTTTCACCTGCTGCTTCCTACGCTCCTTGAAGGTGCAGACGTCTGGATGACTACCCTCTTTCAACAGTGAGAAGCTGATGGTCACGGAAATGAAGTCCCTTGCCCAAGCTGACATGGATGATGTTGAATAGATAGATGGCTTAGTGGTAAAGAGTCTACCTGCAATGCAGGAGACACAGGCGACACGGGTTCAGTTCCTGGGTCAGGAAGATCCCTCGCAGAAGGAAATGGCAACCCACTCCAGCATTCTTGCCTAGGAAATCCCATGGACAGAGGAGCCTGGCGGGCTGGGCGCAAAGAGTCAGAGACCACTGACGACTAAGCTCAGCACAATGGATACATGGATGTGACCTTTAGAAACAGGCTTGAAGGATGCAATGCAATTAGGATGACGTCAACAGGGAGGGCCCGATCTCACAGGACCAGTGTCCTTGTCAGAGGCAGGAATGATGCGTGCAGACAGAACCACAGGGAGGGCCGCACCTGGCGGGGAGGTGGGAGTGGGGTGCTGAGCTGCAAGGCCTGGGGGGCCACCACCAAAGCTAGAGAGAGGCAAGGAAGGGTCTCAGAGGGCTGGGGCCCCGCTGCGTCTCCGGAGCTGTGAGAGAGCCCATTCTGCGCTGCTTCCTGAGGACAGGCCTGGAGACCTGACACAGACGTGAAAGGGGCTGAGCCGGGACTGCACTGGGGCGGCCTGACTCTGGAGGCGGTGGCTCCACCAGCGTCGATCGACGCTGCAAAGGAAGCCTCCCTGGCCCCAGATGGTTCCAGAGTAAAGGGGACGAGACTGGGCACAAACGTCTGAAATGGCCAGACGTGGGTGGTGGTACCCACGGGGGCCACCAGCGGATGGGACTCTCAGAGACGGGACTCCTTGGTTCTCTGACCTCTGGGTGACTGAGCCTTCCTTTGGCAGTAAACTAAGCTCATAATGAAATACAGAGTCATTCAAACACTCAGGAAAACCAGCACATTTCCACCACTTAGCCAGTTACACAATGAAATGAAATCACTCACATTATCTCTTTATTCTTTTATAATTGTCTCATTCTGGAACTCTGCTAATTATCACGGAGAATGGAATTGACATAATTCAAGTATCTGAATACAGTATTAACAAGTCAGAACAAAAGTCTTAACACGCGGTGCCTTTCTTTTCTCATTTTATATAGTTCTTTTGACACTTAAAGTGGTATAATTCTGACATTTCAACCGAAAAGACAAAAGCGTCATCTTAGACAGGGTAAGGTGCTCTATTTTAATATAATTAAAAGCATCTTGTCTCTGGAATCTGAGTGTCACCTCTAGATGGAGTCACGGGTCCACCCCTGCACTGCAGCTTGACCTCCCAGAGACTTCCATCCGGGACAGAGTGGTAATGACCTCCGCAGAGCCGCACGCGGTCCTGAGCACGGGCGGGTCTGGAGAAGGGGCTTCTCCTCCCTGGTTCCCACACACCCCTGGCCTCTGTGGTCCAGCAGGTGGCCCCCTCCCTCTACCCAGGCTGACACCTGCCCTGGGCCCCAGAGAAACCAGCCAACTGTAAGAAGTCAGTGTTCACTCTTCCAGCTGAGCCCCTCCTGTCTCAGCCCCATCTGGGATGAGAGACGTAACTGGTATCTTGTTGCATGTCCAGAATCGCATCCTCTGTTTCATTCATTCGGGCTCATTCAATCAACCAACCAAAACTGACTCAGCACAAAACAGATACCAGGAACACAGCAGGAAGCAAAACAGACAAGTGTGTCGGTCGCTGAGTCGTGTGTGACTCTTTGCAACCCCATGGGCTGTAGCCCACCAGGCTCTTCTGTCCACAGAGTTCTCCGGGAAAGAATACCGGAGGAGTGGGTGGCCATGCCCTCCTCCAGGGGATCCTCTCAACCCAGGGATGGAACCCGGGTCTCCTGCATGGCAGGTGGACTCTGCCATCTGAGAGCACACAATAGATTCCAGGAACACAGCAGAAAGCAAAACAGACAAAAGCCCTTCTATTCCATGATGGAAACAGAGAATAGAGATGTAAATGAGGAAGGATGTCAGATCCAAGAGAGATGGAGAAAAATGAAGCAGGGAGGTTTTAGGGTGAGCAGATACCTGTTCATCAGGAAGGGGCACGGCCCTCTCGGGCGAACAGGATCCATGCTGGGGGTGTAGGTCCTGGGGTCCAGCAGCCTGGGGCGGGTTGTGTGTGCCTGCTCAGAGAACCAAGGGGGTGGGGCGGCTGGAGCAGGTGGGAGGGAAGAGAGATGGACTCACACAGGTCCACACGGGGGGGATGAGGACCCCCACGGGTGACTTGAAGGGACTCAGAGACTCCTAGGGAGCAAGGTTTTGGGCATATGAGCCACATTAATTGACACTTGAAGACTCGTCAAAGCTGCGAGGCAGAGAGCAGGCAGAGGGAATGAGCAGGGGGCTGGGGAGAGCCTCTGGGGGCTCGTCCCACAGCCCAGGACGTGGCTCTTCCAAATGGTGGGAACTGATAAACTCAGTCCATATTTGAGGCAGATCCAATAGGCTCTGCCATGCATTGATGTGGATGGGAAGGAACGAGGGGATGACCCCAAGTATCCTGACCTAAGAGACTGAGGATGAAGTTGACGTTGACCGAGATGGAGAAGTCTGGGAAGATAACTTATTTTCCTGGAGGTACACTGCATAAACAGAAGGAAACAGTCGCGCAACTCAGGAGACACAGAAGGGAAGTGGAGGCGAAACTCCCAAAGGAGGTGTGGACCAGATGTCACCAACTCCCCCGAACCAGACTTGGTGCCTCCCTGGCTGTCCATTCCTCAGCTGGGGTCAGCTTCTTTTCTGTCGGGGCCTTCAGCCTGACTGGACAGGACAGTGCTGGCCACGTAGGAAACTGGGTATGTTTCCTTTATCATGCGGAATACTCGGGGCTCTCTTGGGGTTGAAAGCTAAAACTGTGTTAGACACTCCATCTGTCTCACGTCTCCTGTGAAATGTGTCTCTGATGACTTTCAACTTCCCCTTCCTGCTGGTCTACAAGCTAACTTCCCAGCAAGTTCTAGCACAGTTCAGTCAGTTCAGTGCTCAATCGTATCCGACTCTTTGGGACCCCATGGACTGCAGTACGCCAGGCTTCCCTGTCCATCACCAACTCCGGGAGCTTGCTCAAACTCATGTCCTATCATAGTTACTGAAAAATTTTACGATGCACATACTCATCATTAAGTGCTCTTTCTATGTCAGGGATTCATGAAAACTCTCCTCAGTGCACTCACAGAATCCAGAAGACGATGGATGACAGGATAGTAACAGATGTGACCACCACTTACGAAAGCAGACATGAAAGAGCCACTTCACTGGTCCTTTCCTTCTGGGATCTCTATTCTAAGAGGGGTAGGTTGAAGTTGCAGTAACAGAGAAGAAGCTAACAATTAAGAAATGCAAAGTAGAATCTAAGGAAAGTGATGAAATAAATATTCCTCTTTTCAAAATGGGTTGTTCCTCCTAGTTTCAAGAACAATTTTGAGATTCTATCCCTCATGGTCCTATAAACAAAAAAAAAGAGCTCACTCAGTAACTGCAGGCATCTGGTTAAACATTGTAATGCCTCTCAGTTGATTCTCATGAAATTGTAGAATCACTGCCTTAGAAAAATACAAAGGATGTATATTAAGGTAATGCTTAAAATGCAGCGGCTGAGAGGGGCAACCCCACGTCCGAAGTTGGGGCGGTGGCCGAGAGGAGCTACCCCACATCCAAGGAGCGGAGGCTGCGCAGGCACAGGAGGGCCGAGAGGAGCTACTCCATGTTCAAGGTCAGGAGGGGCGACCGTGAGGAGACACCCTTCTTCCAAGGTAAGGAGCAGCGGCTGCACTTTGCTGGAGCAGCCGTGAAGAGATACCCCACGTCCAAGGTAAGAGAAACCCAAATAAGACGGTAGGTGTTGAGAGAGGGAATCAGAGGGCAGACACACTGAAACTATAATCACAGAAAACTAGCTAATCTGATCACACGGACCACAGCTTGTCTAACTCAATGAAACTAAGCCATGCCATGTGGGGCCACCCAAGATGGACGGGTCACGGTGGAGAGGTCTGACAGAATGTGGTCCCCTGGAGAAGGGCATGGCAAACCACTTCAGTATTCTTGCCTCGAGAACCCCATGAACAGTATGAAAAGGCAAAAAGATAGGACACTGAAAGATGAACTCCCCAGGTCGGTAGGTGCCCAATATGCTACTGGAGATCAGTGGAGAAATAACTCCAGAAAGAATGACGGGATGGAGCCAAAGCAAAAACAATACCCAGCTGTGGATGTGACTGGTGATAGAAGCAAAGTCCGATGCTGTAAAGAGCAATATTGCATAGGAACCTGGAATGTTAGGTCCATCAATCGAGGCAAATTGGAAGTGGTCAAACAGGAGATGGCAAGAGTGAACGTCGACATTCTAGGAATCAGTGAACTAAAATGGACTGGAATGGGTGAATTTAACTCAGATGACCATTATATCTACTACTGTGGGCAGGAATCCCTTAGAAGAAATGGAGTAGCCATCATGGTCAACAAAAGAGTCTGAAATGCAGTACGTGAATGCAGTCTCAAAAACGACAGAATGATCTCTGTTCGTTTCCAAGGCAAACCATTCAATATCACGGTAACCCAAGTCTATGCCCCGACCAGTAAACGCTGAAGAAGCTGAAGTTGAACAGTTCTATGAAGACCTACAAGACCTTTAAGAACTAACACCCTCAAAAGATGTCCTTTTCATTATAGGGGACTGGAATGCAAAAGTAGGAAGTCAGGAAACACCTGGTGTAACAGGCAAATTTGGCCTTGGAGTACAGAATGAAGCAGGGCAAAGGCTAATAGAGTTTTGCCAAGAGAACACACTGGTCATAGCAAACATCCTCTTCCAACAACACAAGAGAAGACTCTACCCATGGACATCACCAGATGGTCAACACCGAAATCAGATTGATTATATTTTTTGCAGCGAAAGATGGAGATGCTATACACAGTCAGCAAAAACAAGACTGGGAGCTGACGGTGGCTCAGATCATGAACTCCTTATTGCCAAATTCAGACTTAAATTGAAGAAAGTAGGGAAAACCACTAGACCATTCAGGTATGACCTAAATCAAATCCCTTGTGATTATACAGTGGGAGTGAAAAATAGATTTAAGGGACTAGATCTGATAGAGTGCCTGAGGAACTATGGACGGAGGTTTGTGACATTGTACAGGAGACAGGGATCAAGACCATCCCCATGGAAAAGAAATGCAAAAAAGCAAAATGGCTGTCTGAGGAGGCCTTACAAAATAGCTGTGAAAAGAAGAGAAGCGAAAAGCAAAGGAGCAAAGGAAAGATATTCCCACTTGAATGCAGAGTTTCAAAGAATAGCAAGGAGAGATAAGAAAGGCTTCCTCAGCGATCAATGCAAAGAAATAGAGGAAAACAACAGAATGGGAAAGACTAGAGATCTCTTCAAGAAAATTAGGCATACCAAAGGAACATTTCATGCAAAGATGGGCTCGATAAAGGACAGAAATGGTATGGACCTAACAGCAGCAGAAGATACTAAGAAGAGGTGGCAAGAATACACAGAAGAACTGTACAAAAACAATCTTCACGACCCAGATAATCACGATGGTGTGATCACTCACCTAGAGCCAGACATCCTGGAATGTGAAGTCAAGTGGGCCTTAGGAAGCATCACTACGAACAAAGCTAGTGGAGGTGTTGGAATTTCAGTTGTGCTATTTCAAATCCTAAACTATGATGCTGTGAAACTGCTGCACTCAATATGTCAGCAAATTTGGAAAACTCAGCAGTGGCCACAGGACTGGAAAAGGTCAGTTTTCATCCCAATCTCAAAGAAAGGCAATGCCAAAGAATGCTTAAACTATTGCACAATTGCACTCATCTCACACGCTAGTAAAGTAATGCTCAAAATTCTCCAAGATAGGCTTCAACAATACATGAACTGTGAACTTTCCGATGTTCAAGCTGGTTTTACAAAAGGCAGATGAACCAGAGATCAAGTTGCCAACATCTGCCGAATCATCGAAAAAGCAAGAGAGTTCCAGAAAAACATCTATTTCTGCTTTATTGACTACACCAAAGCCTTTGACTGTGTGGATCACAATAAACTGTGGAAAATTCTGAAAGAGATGGGAATACAAGATCACCTGACCTGCCTCTTGAGAAACCGTATGCAGGTCAGGAAGCAACAGTTAGAACTGGACATGGAACAACAGACTGGTTCCAAATAGGAAAAGGAGTACGTCAAGGCTGTATACTGTCACCCTGCTTATTTAACTTATATGCAGAGCACATCATGAGAAATGCTGGGCTGGAGGAAGCACAGGCTGGAATCAAGATTGCTGGGAGAAATATCAATAACCTCAGATATGCAGATGACACCACCCTTATGGCAGAAAGTGAAGAGGAACTAAAAAGCCTGTTGATGAAAGTGAGAGAGGAGAGTGAAAAATTTGGCTTAAAGCTCAACATTCAGAAAACTAAGATCATGGCATCTGGTCCCATTACTTCATGGGAAATGGATGGGGAAACAGCAGAAACAGTGGCTGACTTTATTTTTTTGGGCTCCAAGATCACTGCAGATGGTGCTTGCAGCCATGAAATTAAAAGATGCTTACTCCTTGGAAGGAAAGTTATGACCAACCTAGATAGCATATTAAAAGGCAGAGACATTACTTTGCCAACAAAGGTCCATCTAGTCAAGGCTATGGTTTCTCCAGTAGTCATGTATGGATGTGAGAGTTGGACTATAAAGAAAGCTGAGTGCCGAAGAATTGATGCTTTTGAACTGTGGTGTTGGGGAAGACTCTTGAAAGTCCCTTGGACTGCAAGGAGATCCAATCAGTCCATCCTAAAGGAAATCAGTCCTGGTTGTTCATTGGAAGGACTGATGTTGAAGCTGAAACTCCAATACTTTGGCCACCTCATGTGAAGAGGTGACTCATTGGAAAAGACCCTGATGCTGGGAAAGATTGAGGGCAGGAGGAGAAGGGGATGACAGAGGATGAGATGGCTGGATGGCATTGTCGACTCGATGGACATGAGTTTGGGTAAACTCTGGGAGTTGGTGATGGACTGGGAGGCATGGTGTGCTGCAATTCACGGGGTCACAAAGAGTCGGACACGACTGAGTGACTGAACTGAACTGAACTGAATGCTTAGAAAAAACTTAGATGCAATCTCCTGAAATTGTTTGTTGAATGTTCATTTCCTCTCTTCTTTCTCAAAGAAAATTCTTTCATGAAAGTTTCAATCTCAAAACCCCTTAAAATTTAATTCTATTCAGTAAATATTCTTTGAGCACCTATTATGAGCTGCATACTCTGCAAGGAATTCATTGGTCACCGAGTGAAGTCACTTAGTCATGCCCGACTCTTTGCAACCCCATGGACTGTAGCCCGCCAGGCTCCTCTGTCCCTGGGATTCTCCAGGCAAGAATACTGGAATAGGTTGCCATTTTCTTCTCTAGGGGATCTTCCCAACTCGGATCGAACTCAGGTCTCCCGCATTACAGGTGGATTCTTTACCAGGGAAGCCCAAGATGTATTCTAATTACTGTGTTTGCTCAAATACGAAACATGCCTTTTTCTGGCTAAAATGATATTTCTAGAAAGATGTGATATTCTTATTTCAAGACCTGATGATGACATTTCTCTTATTAGGAACTTATTTTAATTACTTCACTGAGAACAACAAAAGGATGTTTGAGGATTCCTGATCACCTCATTCTCCCCGAGAAAGGCCTGGATAATCCACAGGATGGGGAAGATGGAGCTGGAGGGAGCTCTCCCTCAGGGGAAAGACAGAAGACATCAGGTGAAGGTGAGTGTTTTGCTTCTCAGAGGCAAGGACGAATGGTCGGACCCTACAGGCAGCGCTGGTAGAAATCTACAGAGTCTACATTCTCGCCATGCTTATTTTTATTTCTGCTTTTCTCCAGGTCATATTGTTCATTAATTTTTAGCTCCAGAATGATGAGGATGCTGTTTCTTCTCTAATCATTCATTCCCTTGATATTTTTCATACAGGGCCACGCATGGTTTCTCTATGTGGCGTCCAGCACAAACGTAGCTGTCTGGCTGGGGGTAAACAGGATGCATTTCGCCCCTTCTACACACGTGCCTGGATTGCCATTTTGCTCCTCGTATTCCTGCTCTCACGGTAAACACATGCAGGTGCGAAAGGGTGATTTTCTAGCTGTGTGGGGCTAATTTCCAGCATTCAGGAGGCTGAGCGGTGGGTTGAGGGTAACAGCTGCCTAGCAACGGGGCTGACATACATCATGAAAATAGAGACAAGTATGAAGATGAGGGAGCACAAGTGGGCTTGAGAGGGAAATAAAATCTATCTCAGCGTGGAGGCTGCGGGGAGGATGAGGGGAGATGGGCCCCACACAGAGAGGATCCGCACAAGTGCTTTCCAACTGAAGAGGATCACTTGTTCTTCCTCTGAAAGGGAAGGATGCGAAAGCAAGGAGAGAAAGTCATCCAAAAATCCTCTAGTTCACACAGAAATCTGTGTTCAGTGGTGCCCGTTCTTCTTTCTCTCCTTCTGTGACATTTAAGGTTCAGAAGTCCCCTTCCCGGGCTGCAGGTTGGTCTGAGTTTTAACCCCCCGAGGGGCCGCCCATGTGTTGGGTGGGCTCTGCCTTTTGCCATCCCCCAGGCCCACCATGGCCCCTGCTCACCCTGCAGAACAAAGCCTGAGATGCTTATCGGGTCACGTGGAGCCTTTGCCACGTGTACCGGTGCCCCTTCTATGAGCTGTCACAACCCTCTGCATTGAGCCAACTGAGCCACTTTCGCCCCTTCATTTCTCTGCCTCTGCTGTGCCCTGTGGCTGCACCTCCTCAGCCTGAAAGTTTCCAGTGGGCTCGCCTCCCTCCCCTCCTCGGTCTCCACTCAGCTTGTGAGGATAAAGGTAACCATCATGCAGATGAATGGATAAATGAGGTGTATCAGGAACACAGGAAACGGCAAGAGCAAGACTCCAGGCCACTGCCTTAAACACCGAACCTTCCAAATCAAGGCTGTTTTCTCCTTCTCTCTGTCTCCTTTTTTCCCTCTCATTATGCTGGGGGTACTGCTCTTGTGGGCTATTATTTTAATAACATTATTAGGTTATTATCTTAATGTCATCACAGACATATTTACTAGGCATTGATCTGTCGCGATTCTCAAACACAGTATTCAAAAATCAAACTCAGGGCCGGGCTTTTGCGTCATGGCTGGCGGAGATCCAGACGCACGAGAAAGGAGATAACAGGGAGGAGGGGGTGGTTCTGGGCCCTACCCACTGGGCCAGCTGAGAGCCTGGGCAAAGCCCTCTTCCCCTTCCCTTTTTGGTGTGAGCTCCACCGAAGGAGTGCTGTGTTCCTTGGCTGTGGTCACTACGCTGTCCACTGGCTGCAGCCTCTGAGCAGCTGGCAGGGCGAAGGCGGCAGGTACCATGGACCACGACCGAAGAAGCACGTCCACTGACACCCTGGCCACCCCCTTGGAAGCATCTCCCCCTTCATCCTGTGGCCACGCAGCCTGCCCGGAGATGCTGCCTCAACCCTGCGGTGTCCATTCATGCACTACATGTAATTAAGCCAGAGGTTCTCATCCCAGACAATATGGGAGCTGAATAATAAAAAAAGAATGCGAAACTCTACCTCGGCTCCTGGGACTAAGCCAGTATACCAATCTGCAGATAAAAAATGAATTCAGAGCATCTGCCTAGAATTTACATGCTCCCAAGTTCTCTGACTTCATGCTGGCCCCACCATCTCATCTGAACTGTACAACAGAATGGTATTCTGGTTTTTCAGTAAGAGGATGGAAGTGAAACACTTGGAAGTGTCCTGGTGTGAAATACACACAGGGTTCCGTTTCCTGAACAGTCTGTGCCTCAGGGCATCTTCTCTTGGTCAGGTTTGTACTTGGGTCCAACACAGCCTGAGTTTATCTTTACGTAGAGAATACCCACTCGTGCACACACAGGGCTGCAGGGTCATCTACTGTGGGGACGTTCAAAGCTGGGCGCTCTCGGGGGACTGGATCTGATGGAGCTGAAATAATCTTTGCGGCCAAGGACCCCCACCCTGTGGTTTTCCAATCTCGTCACACGTGGCCAGGAGGATGCTGAGCACTGTCGGTGGACGGGGAGGCTGCCGGGCTCCATCCTGCCCCTCATCCGTGCTCGGCAGGATTTACGGGCTGAGCCATAGCCTGTATTTATCAGGTACTAGAACAGCTTGTCTCCCCAAACTGAAAAGAACAGCTGTTCATTTGCTGTTTAAGCCAAAATGAGAGTCCTTGCTAAGCTTTGTGGCTTAAGTAAAATTACCTCGTCCCCAAATCAATTTACTCCCTAATCAAATATCCATTGGGGTCAGTCTGACCTCTTACATTTGAGTAGGAACAGGAAACCGAGGCAGGTTGGTTTACTTGTTGGAGATATTTGTTGTTTTAGTTGTTGTTTCTCTGAAGAGTAGAGAGGTGTTTCTCTCCCTACTAAACAGAGAAGGCACTGCTCCTTGAAAATGGCTAAAGGATTTTATGGAGATTGGTGGCGAATGCCAGTTATTTTATGATTTCAATATGTTTTTGTCGAGTTCATATACTGAATTGAGTTACTTACAACCATAGGAACCTGCTGCTCTGAATATCATTGTTATTGCAATTGGTTAACAGATCATGAAGAGGAATGAACTTATTCTGATCTCTGAAGGCACAGCCTGGCACTGAAACAAGCTCTCACAATTCCCACAGCGATGACACTCTCTTCTGAACGTCTACTTTAGAAAGTGTGTGACTAGAGTTGAAAGAAGACTTGGCGTTTGGTATCTGAACCCAATTATGTTTGTTAACTTTAGAAAATATCAATTATCTAAAAAAAATGCTTTATTGAAGTGTGTGCATATTTAATGCATTCCCTGGGTGAGTTTGGAAATAACTGCACCCCCGTGAAATGACTGCAGCCATGAAACTAAAAGATGCTTGCTCCTTGGAAGAAAAGTTATGGCAAACCTAGACACTGTATTTAAAAGCAAAGACATTTCTTTGCCAACCAAGGTCCATACAGTCAAACTATGATTTTTCCAGTAGTCATGTATGGAAGTGAGAGTTGGACCATAAAGAAGGCTGAGTGCCTAAGAATTCAAATTGTGGTGCTGGAGAAGACTTTTGAGAGTCGCTTGAACAGCAAGGAGATCAAACCAGTCCATCCTAAAGGAAATCAACTCTGAATACTCACTGGAAGGACTGATGCTGAAGCTGAACCTCCAATACTTTGGCCACCTGTTTTGAAGAGTTGACTCATTGGAAAAGACCCTGATGCTGGGAAAGATTGAGGGCTGGAGGAGAAGGGGGTAGCAAAGAATGAGATGGTTGGATGGCATCATTGATTCGATGGACATGAGTCTGAGCAAACTCTGGGACCTGACTGAGGACAAGGAAAGGCTGAGCTGCTGCAGTCCATGGGGTCACAAAGAGTAGGACATGACCTAGTGACTGCTGCTGCTGCTGCTAAGTTGCTTCAGTCGTGTCCGACTCTGTGTGACCCCATGGACGGCAGCTCACCAGGCTCCGCCGTCCCTAGGATTCTCCAGGCAAGAATACTGGAGTGGGTTGCCATTTCCTTCTCCAGTGCATGAAAGGGAAAAGTGAAAGTGAAGTCGCTCAGTCGTGTCCGACTCTTAGCGACCCCATGGACTGTAGCCTACCAGGCTCCTCCATCCATGGGATTTTCCAGGCAAGAGTACTGGAGTGGGGTGCCATTGCCTTCTCCCCCTAGTGACTGAACAACTGTGAAACTAACACCACTATCAATGCCATAAACACAACTATCACCTCCAAAAGTTTCCTTCTGACTTGTAAAATTTCATTTATTTACCTCCTTGTGATATGAACACTTACATAAGATTTACTCTCTTGGCACATTTTTAGGATAAGAGAGCACTGATAACTACAGGCGCAATGCTGTACACAGACATCCAGGACTTATAAATCTTGCAGAACTAAAACCTTGTCCCCTTTACCATCACCTCCCTGTTCTCCCCTCACCCCACTCTGGCAACCACCATCCCACTCCCCGTTTCTATGATTTTTGACTATTTCAGAGCCACATATAAGTGAGATCATACAGTATCTGTCTTTCTGGGTCTGGTTTCTTTTATTCAGCATCATGTCCCCCAGGTTCATCTATGTCATCACCAATAGCATAAGTTCCTTTATTTTTAAGGCTTACATACAATGGAATATACACATTGTATGTAAGTACCATCCAAAAAGTATTAATTTTAAAATACAGTCATATAATCAGACTGAGCGACTGAACAACAAATTCTTAACTTTTCCAAAGAGGAAACACAGAAGGACAACAAGCACATAAAAAGATGTTCAATATCACTAAATATCAGGGAAAAACAAATCAAAACAACAATGAGATATCACCTCATGGTGGTCAGAATGGCTGTTATCAAAAAGTCTACAAATAACAAATGTTGATGAGGACGTGCAGAGAAGGGAACTCCTATATATTGTTGGTGGGAGTGTATTGACTGGTGTGGCCCATATGGAAAACAGTACAGAAGTTTCTCAGAAAACTAAAAATAGAACTACCAGATGACTCAGCAATTCCACTCTTGGGTATATATCCAAAAAACACAAAACCAAAAAATTTGAAAAGATACAGCACTATTTAAAATTGAAGAAGGCATGGAAACAACTTAAGTGTCCATGAAAAGATGCATGCAGAAAGAAGATGTGGTACATATACACAATGGAATATTATTTAGTCATGAAAAAGAATGAAGCTTTGTCATCTGCAGTAGCATGGATGGACTTGGAGGGCATCATGCTGAGTAAAATACGTCAGATGGAGAAAGATAAGTGCTGTGTGACACTGCTTATGCATGGAATCTAAAAATTACAGCAAACTAGTGACTATAACATAAAAGAAGTAAATTTGTAGATGCAGAGAACAAAGTTTGTACAAAGGTACAAACTACTGGGTGAAAGGCTCAAGGAGGTATTAATGTATTGTGCAACACAGGGAATATAGCAGATATTTTGTAATAACTGTAAATGGAAGGTAGCCTTCAAATATTATATGAAAAGAAAAAAGAGAAACTAAAAAAAAGACAAAATTGACATTTGCATTGTTGTGAGTCATGGAAAATTAGCAAGTAGTAAATTCTAATGTTAATTAACTGAGTTGTCATCTTGAGCCAAGAAATGCAAGTAATGTACATTTTTAAGAACATAGGATCAAAATGCTACATTTAACATCTAATTTCTTTCCTCTTCAATGGTGAAGTCAAAGTCGCTCAGTTGTGTCCGACTCCTGGTGACCCCACAGACTGAATTCTCCAGTCCGGAATACTGGAGAGGGTAGCCGTTCCCTTCTCCAGGGGATCTTCCCAACCCAGGGATTGAACCCACGTCTCCCGCATTGCAGGTGGATTCTTTACCAGCTGAGCCACCAGGGAAGCCCAAGAATACTGGAGTGGGTAGCCTAACCCTTCTCCAGGGGATGTTCCTGACTCAGGAATCTAACTGGGGTCTCCTGCATTGCAGGCAGATTCTTTACCAGTCAAGCTACCAGGGAAGCCTCCACTTCAATGAGACACTTTAAATACAGATATACCACTCTTGAAGGCTATAATAGGGATGCTTTGATAGTGAAGAGGAACTAGCACTTTTGAATTAGAACCCAGCACACCCATAGCCTGAGGGAAATAAGATATGCATGTAATTGTCATATTAAATCTTGATTACTTATTATAACTATTTGAAAATATTGACTGAATAAACCCAAATGGTATAAGATGCATGCTGTTTGGTATATCTTCAACATTTAAGTATGGTTTGAATTAAGACATGTTTTGATGTCATGATGGGGGAGGGGGTGCCCCTGGAATCCGGTGGTAGTTTCCAGGGATCCTGCTAAGCACCCTACAGTGTGCGGGTCAGCTCACCAAAACAAACAGTGATCTCACCCCAAAGCAAATATTTCAGGCTCAACCCTCCCTTTGTGGGTGGCACTAGCGGTAAAGAACCCGCCTGCCGATACAGGAGACATGAGAGATGAGGGTTTGATCTCTGGGTCAGGAAGATCCCCTGGAGAAGGAAGTGGCAACCTACTCCAGTATTGTGGCCCCGGAAATCCCATGCACAGCACAGGCTGGTGGGCTACAGTCCATGGGGTCTCAAAGAGTCGGGCACGACTGAGCACACGAGCACACACACACGCTGCCCTTGCAACGTGAACGGAGCCACGAGCAGCTTGTGAACAAACAGGGTGCTGTGCGCCAATGACACTTTCCCTGGTAACCAGTCCACCAACCGGTCTGGCCCGTGGGTTGCAGTTTGCCAACTCCTGATGCAGCGTGAAGGGGAATAAAACCACATCATCACACGGTTTTAAACATTTAATGCTTATTAGCTACAGGGTAGCTAAGGGTACCCAAGGTACAGGGTAGCCAAGTTTTGTGCCTAAAACACACAGTTCTTGCCTTCCTCTGGGCTCTCATTTTGTCTGATGCACTCAGGCTCCTGCAACAGGAATATCCTCCTGGGACGCCTTCTGATGCTCTTCACCGCCTCCCTTTATTCAAATCAGATACTTAGGTCTTGCTCTAAGTCTGGGATTTCCTCCATGACCTCACGCAAGGAGCTCATTCGTCACCATCACCCAGGAGTCCTCTCGGAATTCCGTCCAGTGGGGTCATGGGCTTCACTTCTAGGCTCTGGCAACAACCCTGGTACCATCTCAACCTGGGAGACACGTCAGACTTGGGCAAGACTGACTCATCTTTGTATTCTTAACCCATAGCACAGCCTCAGGTCGTTTGAAGGAACTCAATATTAACTCTGATGAATAACTTTTATAAAGATGTCTTTGAGCACCCAAGCTTGTAGGTCTTTAGAGAATTCTTGGGTAAGATTTAGGGCAAGAAATAAAATAACTTTCAGAGGGAGATGAAGGATAGGCATCATGTCATGTTGCATTTTGTTAGGTTGCATGTCTGATTGCTACTTAATATGAAATACTTCAATGAATGATACGTCAGCAGTTTCATAAGAAGACTATCTTTTTTAATGAAATGAATGAATGAATGATGTGAAAATCCTGAGGAAAGAAAATAATATAAATATATACAATATATATACAACATATTAATATATTTATGTATTATATATATACATTTCAAAGCCTCTATTAATTAGGCTTTCGTTTCTTGGAAACAGATCAGTTGTTTCTAGTATTATATACAGATTATATATGTTACTGTATATGTTCAGTATATTAGTCAGTTCAGTTCACTCACTCAGTCATGTCTGACTCTTTGCGACCCCACAGACTGCAGCACGCCAAGCTTCCCTGTCCCTCACCAACTGCCGGAGCTTGTCCAAACTCATGTCCATTGAGTCGGTGATGCCATCCAGCCATCTCATCCTCTGTTGTCCTTTCTTCTTCAGCCTTCAATCTTTCCCAGCATCAAGGTCTTTTCCAATAAGTCAGCTCTTCGCATCAGGTGGCCAAAGTACTGGAGCTTCAGCTTCAACATCAGTCCTTCCAATGAATATTCAGGACTGATTTACTTTAGGATGGACTGGTTTGATCACCTTGCAGTCCAAGGGACTCTCAAGAGTCTTCTCCAACACCACAATTCAAAAGCATCAATTCTTTGGTGCTCAGCTTTCTTTATAGTCCAGCTCTCACATCCATACATGACCACTGGAAAAAAACCACAGCTTTGACTAGATAGATCTTTGTTGGCCAAGTAATGTCTCTGCTTTTCAATATGCTGTCTAGGTTGGTCATAACTTTTCTTTCAAGGAGCAAGTGTCTTTTAATTTCATGGCTGCAGTCACCATCTGCAGTGATTTTGGAGCCCCCAAAAACAAAGTCAGCCACTGTTTTCACTGTTCCCCCATCTATTTCCCATGAAGTGATGGGACCAGATGCCATGATCTTAGTTTTCTGAATGTTGAGCTTTAAGCCAACTTTTTCACTCTCCTCTTTCACTTTCATCAAGAGGCTCTTTAGTTCTTCTTCACTTTCTGCCATAAGGATGGTGGCATCTGCATATCTGAGGTTATTGATATTTCTCCCGGAAATCTTGATTCCAGCTTGTGCTTCATCCAGCCCACTACATCTCATGATGTACTCTGCATATGTTAAATAACCAGGGTGACAGTATACAGCCTTGACGTACTCCTTTTCCTATTTGGAACCAGTCTGTTGTTCCATGTCCAGTTCTAACTGTTGCTTCCTGACCTGCATACAGGTTTCTCAGGAGGCAAGTAAGGTGGTTTGGAATTCCCATCTCTTTCAGAATTTTCCACAGTTTGTTGTGATCCACACAGTCAAAGGCTTTGGCATAGTCAATGAAGCAGAAGTAGACGTTTTTCTGGAACTCGCTTGCTTTTTCTATGATCCAGCAGATGTTGGCAATTTGATCTCTGGTTCCTCTGCCTCTTCTAAATCCAGCTTGAACATCTGGAAGTTCTTGGTTCATGTACTGTTGAAGCCTATCTTGGAGAATTTTGAACATTACTTTGCCAGTGTGTGCAATGAGTGCAATTTTGCAATAGTTTGAGCATCCTTTGGCATTGCCTTTCTTTGGGATTCCCTGACCACTGAAGTGGAAGGCAATAGTACACAGTAAAGGCCCGAGGTATTTGCTTAAACCTCAACTTTTTGAGCCTTATTCTTGACCTGATAAATGGCTATAGCAATAATTTGTGTGCAATGGTTGCAAAGATCTGTGAGATAACATATGAGAAGTGTAAACGAAAGGTACTTTTAAAAAAGCATATCTGTCTATCCTTGTTACTTATTAATTTTTGAAATGCTTTTAGGATCTTTTTATGTCTCAGAGTTTCCCTGGGTTAAATTGCTGGTAGATCATCCATTAGAGAATGAGAAATTTCCTGTGAACTCATAAAATTCTACTGTGGGCAAAGCAGGTGAAACTTTTCTCTTGAGTCAAAGGTTTTTTTTTTTTTTTTGCATGTGATGGGGGACAGAATGTTCATAAGTCTATTTAGGGCACTGCACATAAATATGCATTTCGGGCCATTTTGGTCATAGAAGCTTCCAACCTATGAATTGCCTAAGAAGAAAGTCATCAGCTTCCTGGACAATTTCTGACGTGCTTAATTTTAGCTTAATTAGAATCCCATGCACATTCAAACAAATATAGTGTTCGCCTCCACTTCCTATCCAAGCTCTCGTCTAGCATCATTTTATAAAATACCAGCTGCTCTATGCTAGTTTTTATTCAGAGATACAAGTATGTTTAGGAAAAACTGGTATACATAATTTGAAGATCAAAAGAGAAAAGCATACCATTATCCAGACTATCAAGAATTACCTTTAAAATACACAAGCCTGCAAATAATAGCGTTCATTTTAGGACGTTTTCTGTTGAAAGAATAGATTACAGGTACGCACAAGCTAGCCCACAGATGATTTAATAGAGAAACTTCCCATCTAGTAGGAAACCAATATATAAAAAAAATAAATTTATAAATGTCTGCTTTCAGTCAAGATGGAGGAAGGTTCACTCTGCATCCTCAGACAGTCTAAAACTGGACAACGTCCGTGAAACAGCGGACACCAGGGCAGCCGACACTCGGCAGGGAAGGTCAGCAATGCCTGAGAGACAGGAAGCAGATGAGTGAGGGCTGGGAGCCCCCAGCTTACTGTGCAGCTTGGGAAGGGGGTCTGTGGTTAAAAGAGGGATCCCAAGCGCCACCTGAGGCTCTCCCCGAGGGCAGGAGATGGCGCTGGAAGACGAGGGCCGCCAAGGCAACTTGAATCCACAATCTGAGAAGACCCCACCACACCAAGAAGATGCCAGAGAGCCTCAGAGCCGCCTCAAGTCTCGAGCAGAAGAGCAATCACCACATGCAAGGGAATAAACCACCTACGCCCTGAGGAAGAGCCACCCAAACGGAGGAGAGGAGACCATCCCCGCAACAGAGGGAGGGAGGGTGCAGGGCTCTGCCCATCAGCCAGAGGGAAAAATCCCACAGGCCACGGGGCACCAGAAAAAGGACTCGGTTGCTTTGCAGCAGCAGTGTAAAACAGTTAGGCCCAGACTACACACTGATTTGGTTCTAACTAACAAAGCACATAAGAGAAAACTCAAAACAACAGACTTTCCCAAGTGACTTAACTGCTTTTTAGACAAAATACAAGAATATTTATTGAAATAAGAAATACCACCTGAAGAAGTCAAATTCATAACATTTGATATCTAATGAAAAATAATTATCAGAATACTGTCACAGACCCTGTAGATATTAAAAGTGTAGTAAGGGAATGTCACAAACAACTCTTCATACTAATAGAAAAAATTATCAATTTAAATAGTGCCACTCCTTAAAACTACAAATTACTGAAATCCAACCAAGATGAACTAGGCAACATGAATGTCCCTAAAGCTATTAAATGAATTGAATTCATACTTAAAATTCTCCCAAATAAGAAATCTCCATACTTAAATGGTATATCTAGTAAATTCTACCAAATATTTAAAGAATGGGCTTCCTCGATAGCTCAGTTGGTAAAGAATCCACCTGCTATGTGGGAGACCTCGGTTCAAATCCTGGGTCAGGAAGATCTCCTGGAGAAGGGATAGGCTACCCATTCCAGTATTCTTGGGCTTCCCTTTGTGGCTCAGCTGGTAAAGAATCCACCTGCAATGTGGAAGACCTGGGTTCGATCCCTGGGTTGGGAGATCCCCTGGAGAAGGAAAAGGCTACCCACTCCAGTATTCTGGCCTGGAGAATCCCATGGACTGTATAGTCCATGGGGTCAAAAAGAGTCAGACATGACTGAGTGCCTTTCACTTCACTTCATTTAAAGAATAATTAACACCAATTCTATGCAACCTTTTTCATGATGTAGGAGACAGGATACAATTTTGGAGAAAATGCTTGCTAATTAAATGTTTAATACATACGTGTCTTCAGAATCTATAAAGAACTCTAAAAATCAATCAGCACAGAGCAAAATTAGGCAAGATATCTGAACAGAAAATTCATCAGAGAAGATGGATGGGTAGCAGACATGCCCATGGGAAGGTGGTTGATACCATTAGTCACTTGCTGCTAAGTCGCTTCAAGTCATGTCCGACTCTGTGTGACCCCATAGACGGCAGCCCACCAGGCTCTGCCATCCCTGGGATTCTCCAGGCAAGAATACCGGAGTGGGCTGCCATTAGTCACTAGGGAAGTGCAAAGTAAACTTACAGTGAGACACTGGCTTATATTCATTAGAAAGTCACAAACGATGTAACTGATCACACCAAGAGTTGGAGAGGATGTGAGTAACTAGAACTTTCATACCCTGCTGGTGGGAATACAAAATGGCATGACCATTTTGGAAAACAGTTTGGTATTTTTTAAAAAGTTAAACATATGCTACCCATATGCCTGAGTCATCCCACTCCTATATTCCTACCCCCAAGTCCATCCCTAAAATGAAAACATGCATGCCAAGATTGGGACACAAGTGTTCATGGCAGCTCTACTTATAATAGAAAATACTGGGAAAAACCTAAATACCAACCAACAGGCGAGGGGACATTCAAAAGGAATATAACCCAGCAAAACACTGATAACACACAAATACACAGAGAAATGTCAACATTGTTATGGTAAGTGAAAGGAGCCAGACCAAAAAAAAGAGTACACAATTTATGATTCCATTTGTAAAATATCTTAGAAAATGAAACAATTTACAATGAATAGAAGCATCAGTGCTTGTCTGGGGCTGAAGAAGCAGAGATAGGAAAGGAGGTGAGACTACAACAGGGGCAGGAAGAATCTTTTGGGACCACTGGGCACGTTCACCATGTTGATTTGTGAAAGGGTTTCTGAGATGTGACATGGAAGTGGAAGCATTAGTCTCACTGTCGTGTCTGACTCTGTGCAAGCCCGTGGACGGTAGCCCAGCAGGCTCCTCTGCCCATGGGATTTTCCAGGCAAGAGTACTAGAGTGGGTTGCCATTCCCTTCTCCAGGGGATCAAACCCAGGTTTCCTACATTGTCAGCAGATTCTTTACCATCTGAGCTATCAGGGAAGCCCTCTGAGATGTAGGTTTATGTCAAAACTTGTCATTTTTTTAAACCGAAAAACAGTGCTGTTTATTACATGCCAATCATTATTTATTAAAACTGTTAAATTTTTGAGAAATAAGTAAATTCACATTCATAAAAAGAATTCAGAGAAACAACAAAAAATCTGTTCTGGATGCTTACAATAGAAACCAACGTTCTCGCTTCTTCTGATATTTAGTTTGTTTGTTAAGTAAACACCAGAGGAATATCTCCTCTTGATGGAAAAAAAGCAAGGAAAATGGATTCAACATTTGCTGTTTATCTGAAATTTAACTGGATATACTGTATCTTATCTGGCAATCTTATCTCCTCCCCAGGGCCCCAAGACACCCATCCATAATTTTTTTTTAAACCCAGAGAAAGAAAGCCTTTCTCAATGATCAATGCAAAGAAATAGAAGAAAATAATAGAATGGGAAAGACTAGAGATCTCTTCAAGCAAATTAGACATACCAAGAGAACATTTCATGCAAACATGGGTACAATAAAGGACAGAACGGTATGGACCTAACAGAAGCAGAAGATACTAAGAAGAGGTGGCAAGAATACACAGGAGAACTATACAAAAAAGATCTTCATGACCCAGATAACCACGATGGTGTGATCACTCACCTAATGCCAGACATCCTGGAAGGTGAAGTCAGGTGGGCCTTAGGAAACATCACTACAAACAAAGCTAGCGGAGGTGATGGAATTCCAGCTGAGCTATTTCAAATCCTAAACGATGATGCTGTGAAAGTGCTGCACTCAATATGCCAGCAAAGCAGAGACATTACTTTGCCAACAAAGGTCCATCTCATCAAAGCTACGGTTTTGCCAGTAGTCAGGTACGGATGTGAGAGTTGGACTATAAAGAAAGCTGAGCACAGAAGAATTGATGCTTCTGAACTGTGGGGTTGAAGAAGACTAGAGTCCCTTGGGCTGCAAGGGGATCCAACCAGTCCATCCTAAAGGAGATCAGTCCTGGGTGTTCACTGGAAGGACTAATGCTGAAGCTGAAATTCCAATACTTTGGCCACCTGATGCAAAGAACTGACTCACTGGAAAAGACCCTGATGCTGGGAAAGATGGAAGGTGAGAGGAAAAGGGGACGACAGAGGATGAGATGGTTGGATGGCATCACTGACTCGAGTTTGAGCACGGACATGGGTTTGAGCAAGCTCTGGGAGTTGATAATGGACAGGGAAGCCTGGCGTGCTGCAGTCCACGGGATCACAAAGAGTTGGACACGGCTGAGTGACGGCGCTGAGCTGAACTGAAGTAGTAGCCACCAGTCCTGTATCAGATCCTATGTTAGGTGCTGGGAACACAGTCTATGAGAGGAAATGAGTATATGTCACTGAGGTTACACCTTGATGGTGTTGTAAGGAGATATTAAGGTAGAGTGGGAAGCCCAAACTGCTTTATTCCAAATATTTCCTATTCCAATATAAAGAGTTGGGATAGGGAAAGATGATTTGGACGTTGCATTTCTAAAGTATGTTATAGCATGGTGTGAAGAAATGAGCCATTCTCCGTGAACAAGCACCAGGGAGTGTACTCACTAAGAGGTCCAACCTGTGTTGTAAAACAGGGAACACAATCAGGACACAGAAGCTGCTGCCCAGGGGCCTGTCGATCAACTGCCATGAAAAAAAGACGCTGGCCCAGGCACGGGAGGAAGTGCAGGCCCTGTTAGCAGATGCGCTTCTCTGTTTGGAGTCAAGGAGCAAAATATAACAACGAATTAGAAGTCAGCATACAAAAGTACCGAGTTAAACCGTGCTGAACTGTTCGGTTCAAGTGCGGGAAGACGTTTATGGTGTCCACGCTGGTCTTGATAATGGGGTGCACTGGGCATAGAAAATAAATTACCTTGCACGTTGGCTGCCCAGTTTCCCCAGCACCACTTATTGAAGAGACTGCCTTTTCCCCACTGTATAGGCTCGCCTCCTTTGTCAGAGACAAGGGGGCCGTAGGTGTGTGGGTGTACCTCTGGACTTTCTACCCTGTTCCATTCATCTGTATTTCTGTTTTGGGGCTGGTACCGTATCGCTTTGATTAATGTAGTTTTGTAGTATAGCCTGAAGCTCGGGAGCCTAATTCCTCCAGCTCTGTTTCTCTCTCTCAAGACTGCTTTGGCTATTCGGGGTCTTTTGTGTTTCCATAGAAGGCGTAACATCTTTTGCTCTAATTCTGTCAAAAATACCGTTGATAATTTGGTAGGGATGGCACCGAATCTGTAGATTGCTGCGGTAGTGTAGTCATTTTCACCGTATTGATTATTTCAATCCAACAACAGGGTATATCCCTCCATCTGTGTCATCTTTCATTTCTTTCAAAAAAAAAAATTCCTCTTGCATCTAAATCGGTTCCAAATACACCTTTCACTGGGACAACACAGGTAGGTTTCTAAATAGCCCAAGGAATGACTCCTTTTAATAAGTTTCTTCCTGATAATCCTATAAATGTTAATGTAGAGATGGTATGTACGTCAGTCTCTAATGGGAAATGTATAGGTGCAACCTGTTTGTTTTAATATCTTGGTAAATAATCATTGCTTTATTAAATCTAGTCTATAAGTGATTGCTTCTATTCCTCAGCTTTGTTGAGCCTCAATAGACGTTTCTTTAAAACAGTGAAGGCTGTAATTTTGCTGAACGCCACATTTGGTGTGCTAGTTCTTGAGTGGGACTCTGATTTGTAGTGTCATGATGGTCAGAGCTGGAAGAAAGTCATGTTGCCCCATCACTAACCATCTGTCAGTGGTTGAAAAAGCTTTTCATTCCTATTAAAGTATTTCTTCTTGAGTCCCTCACTATGTGCATTGATAATTTTCAGGTCACTCTGTATGATTCATTTTTCTGCAAACTTCATTGTTTTGAATACATTAGAAGTTCTTTCCTAATATAAGTTATCCCATTTTTGACAACTGTGAGGAAGATAGCTGAGAACTATGTACAGAAATACATAGGAATTTTTTTGGTCATAAGTGGAGAGAGATCTGTAAGAATATTAGTTTAAAAAAGTTGTCATCACCATACTTTTAAAACCATGAATTAAAAAATAGGAAGAATTTACTAATAATAAAACAAATTACTTTTATTCCTTCCAAAATTGATTTCTGCTAAATGCAGAAACCTTTATTTCACTTATTAACTTGCCACAAAAGTAAATTTTCAGCTATCAGTAATAGGATCTCACAATGATGTAGGAAATGGTTCACGTGAGTATACTGTGAAGATAGTAGTAAGTGGGTCAGCTCTACCTATAAATTAACTCTTAGTTAATAATAGCTTCTCCCTTAAATATAGATCATGAATCCAGTGTCTATTGTGATGTTTTTATTCCTAAAAGTATTTTTACCGCGTAAATTGATCCTCCACTTTACAGTATTATGGAGAGTACTTTCAGTTAACAAAGCATTTCAAAGAACAAAGAACCATCAAATGAAGCCATTCTAAAAATCAATATAGAATGCTAACCCATGCACTGTTGTATAGTTATAATATGACTAGAAATTTCAGAGAAGGACTCAGTGTTTTTTGAGGAGTGAGATTAATACTAAGCTGTGACAAAGGCAAGCCTGGGATCTTTATCTCATACTAAAGTTTAAATGGCTACCTGAAAATGGGAATGTTTAAGGACCTCCCTGGCAGTCTGGGGGCTTCCCTGGTGCCTCAGTAAAGAATCTGCCTGCAATGCAGGAGACCTGGGTTCGATCCCTGGGTTGGGAAGATCCCCTGGAGAAGGGAATGGCTTCCCACCCCAGTATTCTTGCCTGGAGAATGCCATGGACAGAGGACCCTGGCTGGCTACAGTCCATGGGGTCACACAGAGTCAGACACAACTGAGCAACTAACACACAGACACACAGACACACATGCACAGTAGCAGTCCAGTAGTCAAGACTCCACACTTCCACTGCAGGGGTGTGGGTTCCATCCCTGGCTGGGAAACCAAGATCCCCCATGTTGCGTGGCATGGCCAAGAAAAAGGCAATGTTTAGGCATGATGACACCATACATTTTAATTGGTTTGGCCCAGGAACGCATCTCATATAGATGCATTGGATGATACTAATGAATACTACATGTTGGACACAGAATTTAGAGCTCAGTTATAAAACGATACAGGAAACTAAAAGGTTATTCATGTCTTAGCTCATTGAACAAATGTTTATTGGCCCCCTATTATATGCATATTGTTGCTATTTAGTCCTTAAGTTGTGTCCAAATCTTTTGTGACACCATGGACTGTAGCCCACCAGGCTCCTCTGTCCATGGGATTTCCTAGGCAAGAATACTGGAGTGGGTTGCCATTTCCTTCTCCAGGGGATCTTGCTGACCCAGGGATCAAACCCACGTCTCCTGCATTGGCAGGTGGCTTCTTTACTGCTGAGCCCCCTGAGAAGCCCCATATGTGCGTATACTAGAAGGTTTTCTGTAACAGGGCTTACAGTCTACAGGTAATGACAGTGGTTAAAGACTCATGAAATGCAAGGGTACTCAGATAAGTACAGCTTAAAGAGAGTTTGGGTGACCTATTTTCTGGTTTGCCAGGGACAGCCCCAGTTTATACCTATATTTCTGGCAAGATTATTAACAGTGGCCCCATTTCACTCTTAAACTTGCCCTGGTTTGGTAAACATGCACATGATCATTCTTATCACTGGCAAAACAAAATATTAGATTCTAGAAGAATTCTTCCTGTAATATACTGCTTAGAGACTAGGGACAGAGTTCTAAATTTTGTTCATATGACATTAATGCCCAAATAACCTTATGTTTAGTATTTACTCATTGGACTCTCACTGGGAAACGGATGAGAGACTTGGCACTGATACCCACCACAAATGAGGTCTAAATTAGTCACGTCATTAATATGACTACCATGCACGAATGTTTCTGCCCCGCCCCCCCAAAAAAACTTCATATATTGAAACCCTCATACCCAATGTGACTGCATTTACCTATAGACCCTTTAGGAGGTAATTAAGGTTAAATGAATTCATCAGGATGGAGCCCTAATTCAAAAGAACTAGTGTCCTTTGAGGCAGAGGCATTAGAAGTTTTCTGTCTCTCTCTGTCTCCCTGGCACCTTGATCTTGGATTTCCAGTCTCCAGAACCGTAAGAAAACAAATGCCAATTGTCTAAGCCACCCAGACTACAGTATTTTGTTACGGCACCAAACAGACTAATACAATGACTAACTGCTCAGAGTGTTACACTGAATGGCTCAAGCAAGTCATCTGGAACCTTTTCAGTTAAGTCTGAGCCAAGTCAGAAAAATGGACAGAATGCTTCAGAAACAGTCAGTCCACTTACGCATACGGAATTTTGGACATTTAATTCAGAAAGTCAAGATAATCAGATTTGGGATTTCAGTTCCTTTGGGAATGAATATCTCTGGACTTTCATTTACAAGATGTACTAATCCTTGGACTTTCTCACCAAGAAGATAATAACGGAAGAAGATTTATAGTCAAATCTGGGAACGTTACGGCTTCCCTGGTGGCTCCGACGGTAAAGAGTCAGCCTGCAATGCCGGCGTCCTGGGCTCCATCCCTGGGTTGGGAAGATCCCCTGGAGAAGGAAATGGCAATCCAGTCCAGTATTCTTGCCTGGAGAATTCCATGGACAGAGGAGCCTGGAGGGCTACAGTCCATGGGATCACAAAGAGTCAGACATGACTGAGCAACTAACACTTGGGAATATTTAGGCTACTGGGATTTTATTACTGGAGTTACTCGTTTGCTTTAATATTTTCACTTATTCTCATTGCAGAATCTCTGATGGGCTCTGCTGCACAATGTGTCAGAACGGGGTTTGAGATGGGAGATAAAATGCATTACAGTCTTGAATACAGAGTGGCCTTGAAATCAATTAAAGTAATGCACTGGTGGCCCACTTCAGAGTCTTTGGGTACAAAATCTATCCTGCTTCTCAGTGGTCCCAGGAAGACACACAGGGAAGCAGTGGGTGAAGACAAAGGAAAGAATACTCTGAAAGCCTCAGATGTTCCCCCAGGAGCAGAGCCAGTCCCCTTGTTATTGCAGGGTTCCTGGATGAGATCTGTGGTTCAGAACACAATACAAGGCATGGGGCTGACCAAGGACACTTCCTCTTCTTCTCTGTTGCTTCCTTAGAGTCAGAGGTAGGGTGATGCTCTGGGTCACTCTCTGATCCTTCACGATTCCTGAGGGGAGGGGAAGTGACCAACTAATCTAATCTCACCGGTAATTTTAATGAGAAGAAAGACAGGATTCTCAGCTGTTTGAGAACTGCTTGGAAGAAAAGTTGTTTTCCTTCTCTTCTGCAAGGCCCACGCTTTACCTGAGCAGCATCTGTCATTGGGAGGTCTACCTAAGCCCAAATTGTCTGTGATTGGGGCAGGAGGGTAATTCCGCTCAATTCTGGGGTTCCACTAGCAGACACTGTTGCCTCTCACGCCAAGCAATGTCTTTCAATCTAGACTTTATGTAAGAAATGTGACATTTTGATCATTTTTGTCTTCTCATTTTGGTCAAGAACTGGATTAGTAAAATGATAGGAATCAGGTCCCCTCAAATGAACTACTGATTACTGGAGCTTCTTTGTGGATTTCTGAGTTACTAAGATCATTTAGATCCTATGAATGAAAACTATCACTTATGTCTCATTCACTAGTACTCCTATAAAGCTCTCCTAATAGCTTCCTATAAAGAGAATCATATAATTTATAAGGAATGAAACAAGCAACTTAGGTAATTATTTAAGACTGGTTTGGCCCTGCAAGCAAGGTTGTTTTGCAATTATGTTTTACCTGACATAACTTATAATTAAAAATACTAAGTTGTATCGGTGGAGGCTGGAAATGGGGGAGCCCAGTTCAATCAAATAATCAATAAGATTCAGAATTCTGGGATGGAATTTTTTTGATGTACTCCCAAAATTTTATTAAAAATCAAGTATAACTGTCAATATATTGAATTCACCCTTTGAAAATAACGTCTGGTCTATTTTCCTGATTTCAGTTGTTTCACACTGAATGCTTTCTTGTAATTTAGTTGCTAAGTCTGCATCTTTTGAGACTCCATGCACTATAGCCCACCAGGATCCTCTGTCCATGGGGTTTTCCAGGCAAGAATACTGGAGAGCATTGCCATACCCTCCTCCAGGGGATCTTCCTAACTCGGGGATCGAACTTCTCTCTCCTGCGTTGGCAGTTGAATTCTTTACCACTGAGCCACCAGGGAAGCCTTAGCTAAGTGGAATTGTATATTGGTTTTAAATCATTTAGACTGGTCAGTTTTGGGTATCGTTTCCAATGTTGTTTGAAAGTTACTGAAGCCTCTTTGATTTCATTTTTCATATGATTTTTAAGGAAAATGTGCAGTTCTCCGTTTTCAAGGGTCATTTTTCTTACCCTTCTTGAGCTGATATTTCAGAGGTTGTTACCTGGTGCAGTTTCACCACCACACACATTTGCAAGATCCCTAGTGAGTATGGGAATAACTTCTGTCCAGAAAACTCCACAATATTAACTGGATTTCATCAGGAAACCGAGCAAAGGCAATCCAGGGTCAAGAGCCTAGTGCTGAATTTTAGAAATCTCCAGGGTTTCTTTGCCCCCGCTAATGTCATAGAGTTGTTTGGGCATCCCTGTGGTCTGGCCTGTGGCTGCCAAAGGCAATCACACCTAAAGAGACTGCACACATCATGGAAAAAGTAGAAAGAGCAGCTCCTTGAGAACAAGGCTGACGGAGGAGTAGTTAAAAATCCTCAGGGCTGAGGTGTGTGAGGCTCTGGACCACTATCGCACTCCTTGGGATCTCGGTTTTTTTAACTCTAAAGCAGGCAGGGACTTATAACGCAACTCGTGGGGACGCTGCGAGGATTCGATGAGACATGCTTGTCATCAGTCCTGATCAATCTTACCCAAGGCAAACGGGAAAGTCTTGCAATTATTAGTTATATCATAACTAACATGTGTGTAGTGAGAGCAGTCACCCCAGAAAAGGTTATTATGAGGAACAGAATCACGTATAGCGTGCAGATCTGGAGCTTCACCCACGGCGGGGGTTTAAGAACACCCAGGGGTGACGCCCCAGGTGCTCCTGATGGGAACTTCCCAAGGCATAAGGGCACTTTGAGCCAGTAAAACATTTGAATAAGATAAGAGTGAATGAGTAATGACAAAGAAGAGAGTGGCGAAGGAATGAGTGAATTAATGCTTTCACGGGAGACCATCTAGCTTATTAGAGTAGAAATTAGGATCAAGGCCAGATGCTGGGGATAAATGAGCAAACATCAAAGTCACCTTTCACAACCTGTCCCTTTTTCGATGGAAAAACACCCCCCAAATCTATCAGAAAGACGATAAGACTAGATAAAGGGTTAGGTGCCCTTGGGTCAAAACCACCCACCTTCTGTTAATGCCGACAAAGTTTAACTGTGGTCTTGACTGGCAGACCTGGAAGGGTCATGCACGTGACAAAGAAACTCTCCCGACACTGACTGTGTGTCCACACTGTCTATGTGTCGCTGGCGACCTTGTGGCTACCTTCTGCCACCAGGCGCAGCTGAGTAGCTATGTCAGGGATCTTGTGGCCTGTAAACCTACAACAGTCATTATTTGGCCTCTTATAGAAAAAATTTGCATATCTCCAGTAGATTAGAGGGGAATTTTATGATTCATAATCCATTGAGCAGTAGAAAAAATTCCTAATTGTATTTAAACGGAAATGGCCTCGAGACTCTATTACACTTCTCGTTCCTATTTTTATATTTCATTGAAAAATAACAGGTCCTCATTCCTCCCCAACTTCACTAAACTTTAGACAATCAGCCAACCCTGCAGAAGGGTTTTCACAGAAAGAATATGCTGAGACTTGGCGAAATTATCCCTGAAGAAACTATATCCTTTGCCAGTTACATTAGAATATTTAATAGCTCCTAAACATATTAATTCTCATTTCTATTAAAGATGTATTGACAGTAACTGATATCACTTCCAAGGAACAAAGAAAACTTTCAGATGATTCCAACCCAGACCTGTAGCTGGTGATTTCTGCACAGCGGGGCAGCCTCGGCCCGTTCATTTAACCCAATCAGCTGACGAGTGTCTCCTTTCGTCCGTCTCCATCATCCGTCTCCATGCACCCAATTTAACATCATGGCTGCGTGCCTTCACAGCCTGACCCTTCAGCAACAACTGTGTCATTTAAACAAGCTAAATGACTCAGACTATTTCTACGAGGGATCTCATCTGGGAACAATCTCAAAACAGAGATCACGCGTCCTCACCTTGCCAAGGATAATACCAGTCCCTGCAGCGCTTTTACTGGACAAGCCCTTCTGTCTTCCGCAAATAAGGCACCTTACTAAAGGGTCAACCTCTTCCCATGTGGAGGATACTGTCCTGCTCTCCCCTGTCAGCCACAGAGAAGTCCATACACAAATGACATGCATGACCCTTCCAAGTCTGCCACCCAAGACCCACAGCGAGATCCTCAAATATGTCCCCTCTACCTCTAGAAAAAGACTAACATTCAAAAGGCTAGCACCCTGAAAAGAGTAGAGATATGTAGGACTAAAATCTGGTATGCCCCTGGGTGACCATTAAAAAGCCATGTTACCTATAATGTCATAAGCATCCTTGTTTGTTGTTCAGTTGCCAAGTCATATCTGATTCTTTGCAACCCCATGGACTGCAGCACGCTAGGCTTCCCTGTCCTTCACTGTCTCCCGGAGCTTGCTCAAACTCATGTTCATCAAGTCAGTGATGCCATCCAACCATCTCATCCCCTGTCGCACCCTTCTCCTCCTGCCTTCAATCTTTCCCAGAATCAGGGTCTTTCCCAATGAGTCCGCTGTTTGCATCAGGTGGCCAATGAGTCAGCTCTTTCTTTGCATCAGAGACCACTTGAGGCCAGATTCAAGGAATGCAGGCCCTGCATACATCCGGATCCTTATCAGCATCCCTGCCCTTGAACCACTGGATAAAACTCCTCACCTAATCCTCCTGGGTGGTTGGGATACAGTTTTTGAGAGGCACAATGTGCCCACTGTGTCCTTTGCTCCACAAAGCAACACAGCTGCTCTTTTCCACTTCACTTAAAATTCTGTCTCTGAGATTTAATTTTGCACCAGAGCACGGAGGCAGAGCTTTCAGCATCATTTCCAGTTACTTGCATGTTATCCCTTTAAGAGGTTGCTGTCACTGTTGTTTAGTCACTAAGTCACATCTGGGTCTTTTGTGACTCCATCGACTATAGCTTGCCAGGCTCCTCTGTCCATGGGATTTCCAAGTCAAGACTACTGGAGTAGGTTGCCATTTCCTTCTCTAGGGGATCTTCCTGACCCAGGGACCGAACCTGCCTCTCCTGTGCTGCAGGCATATTCTTTACCACTGAGCCACCAGGGAAGCCCCCTAGAGGATGTGGTAGCTTGTCCCAAGTTGGCTACTGTCAATCGCCTGCTTCCTAACAAAAGTATCTTAGCTCCTCTGCAACTTCCTTGACCAATAAAATACAGAGAAAGTGATGCTGTGCTGATTCCCAGCCCAGCTTGTAAGAGAACTTCAGGTTTCCTTTCTTGTCCCTGGGAACATTGAGCCACAAGGTAAGAAGTCAAGACTATTTTGCTGGAGAAAGCCCACATGGAGGAACATTCAGGCGCCAGGCACAGGGATGAAGAAGCTGTCCTGTCAATCCATCGTAGGCCAACCTTTCCCACTGTAGGGCCACAATGGCTGGAGAAACCCCAAGCAAGTATTGCCCCACTAAGCCCAGTTATCCCCCAGAAGTGGGAGAAATAACAAATTGCTATTTTATGTCCCTAAGTTTGGGGGCAACTGCTAACTTAGCCAGAAGTGTACACACCCCCACTCTTTCTTACCTGCTCCCTGGTGGCTCAGCAGTAGAGAATTCCCTTGCAATGAAGGAGACTGCCTGCAGTACAGGAGACTCTGGTTTGATCCCAGGGTCAGAAGATCCCATGGAGAAGAAAATGGCAACCCACTTCAGTATTCTTGCCTGGAGAATCCCATGGACAGAGGAGCCTGGTGGGTTGCAGTCCATGGGGTTACAAGAGTAGGACACGACTTAGCAACTAAACCACCGCTGCCATCACCCAGGTTACCTCCCGTAAGTAAGGCGATTCCCCACCCCACAGATGGTGGCCTGGGCCAGGTGGCTGCTTTAACAACGGGATATAAGAGAGCAACAGATGCTGAATCTCAGCACACGTTGTAACAGCCACTCAGCCAAGCCTCTTCTCCCCTGATACAGGAAGGACATGTCCTAGATCTGGGCTATTCCTTAACCCTGGGGTGCACCATGAAAAAGAGACCCAGATCAGAGCCGACTCAACCTAAGGTGTGTGACTTCTAAATACGGTCAAATATAACGTAAAAGAGAAAGAAACCTTTGTTGTTGCAAGCCACTGACTTGGAATTTTTATGTTCTACAGAATGTACTGGTGCGTCTGTCTTTTACAAAGCCATCAGACCATTCTCACAACCTGAAGCATCCAACCACCATTAGAGAAAGCTGTTGAAATGGAAGACGGTGTCAGGTCTTTCCTGTACAGTTTCATAGAGTTTAGACCCAGAAGTACGAGGGGTGACTGGCAGCCCACTCCAGTATTCATGCTAGTGTCTACGCACGCAGCAAAATCTGCCCTCATCCATGGAGCCTGTGGTCTAGGGTAAGGGTAGCGGTTTTTTTCTGTAAAGAGCCAGAGAGTAAACATTTTATCTTTGTACGTCAAGAGGCAAAAATGAGGATATTATGGAGGTAACCGTTTAACATTTGACAATTTTAAAATGTAGAAGACATGCTTATCTCTCAGGTCATAACAAAAGTAGGTGGCAGGCCAGATCCAATCTGATCATCTGCTAACCTCTGCTCCAGTGAATATTTGATAAATATTAATAAATATTTGGACATAATATTATTCATAAATATTCATAATAAACGAATATTTCTGTTGAATGTATAATAAGTATAATACATAAGGTCTTCTTGAAGCTTCGAGAAGAGACACAAACCATTTGGGGATTTTATAAATGATTTTTCAATAAGAGGATGCCTGAGTGAATCTTAAATATCAAGTAAATGTCACTGAGTAAATAGAGAAAACAGTGGAAACATGATCACGTGAGCAGAGACACAAGCTTCTGAAACGCCATGATTTGTACATATTAATGTGACTTCCTCCCATCAGCACAAGGGCATCATGTAACACAAACACGCTATCCAAAACTTCTCAGTCCAACCTCAGTGTGACAGGTTTGCTATCTATTGACCCCACAGAAACACATACCTACAAACACAGGTGCCCCAGCCAGCTCAGGAGACCACAGACCTGGAGGGTTATAGCAACAGAAGTGTGTCTTCTCAGAGTTCTGGAGGCTGGGATGTATAGGATGAAGGTGTGGGCTCATTCATTTTTTACTGAGGTCTCTTCCTGGTGTGCAGACAGATGCCTTTCCACTGGGCTTCCCTGGTGGCCCAGGAGGAAAGAATCAGCCCGCAGTGCAGGAGACCCAGGTTCGATCCCTGAGTGGGCAAGATCCCCTGGAGAAGGAAATGGGAACCCACTCCAGTATTCTTGCCCAGGAAATCCCATGGACAGAGGAGCCTGGAGGGCTACAGTCCATGGGGTCACAAAGAGTCGGACACGACTTAGCAACTAAACCACCACCATGTTGCCTTCCCACTGCAAGTTCAGAGAGCAGAGAAGGACATGCTCTCTGGTGATTTTCCCTATAGGGACACTAATCCTATTGGTTCAGAGCCCCATCCTTATGACCTCATTTAACCTTAATTACCTCCTCATAGAACCATCTCCCTGGAGAATGAAATGGCAACCCACTCTAGTACTCTTGCCTGGAAAATTCCATGGATGGAGGAGCCTGGTAGGCTACAGTCTATGGGGTTGCAAAGAGTTGGACGTGACTAAGCAACTAACACACACACAGAGAACCATCTCCAAATACAGTCACATCAAGGGTTAGGGTTTAACACACGACTATTAAGGAGAAGGAAATGGCAACCCACCCAGTGTTCTTGCCTAGAGAATCCCAGGGATGGGGAGCCTGGTGGGCTGCTATCTATGGGGTCGCACAGAGTCAGACACGACTGAAGTGACTTAGCAGCAGCAGCAGCATTAAGGAGAAACGATTCAGTCCACAGGAGGTGATCCAATGATGTATCATGATTTGCACTTAATAATTTACTTCTGTTGCTCTGTTCCTTCTTCCTCCTGTACCTAAACTTGTGAGGTCTTTGCTATGGAGACAGTATCTTGCCTTATTACCCCACTCAGAAGCTACTGCTGCTATTAGGGGGGAAAATTCGACAAGCATGCTTCTTATTTAATCAAAATAGGATTTCTCCACAAACACAATTCTCCACTTTTGATTAGGAAGCCTCAGAATGATGGACAGCTATTCAAGCCAAGAAATCAGGAAGCGCATTTGCAAATACTGTCACATCTGCCTCTGGATTCCACAGGAATATCCATTATCCTCATCCGCTGTCATGATGGGTTTCAGAAGCAGTAAATGCAGTTCCAATAAATAGGGGCTTGTTTCAAAATTGGACATGGTTTTCTTTGCCTGGTATTTTTCCAGGAACCAAACTCCTCTTTGTAAACTAAACAAAGTAATTGGTTTGATGGGTTTTGACTCTCTAACATGTAAGACAAGGTGATACGAGTAGAAGTGTTTTGCATAGGAACTGTTATCTGGTATTCTGGCAACCAAAAACTTCTATTAATTTGCACCTCGAGGCTTTGTTTATACAACAATGCTTGACTGCCTGGGGGGACTTCAAGGTTCTGATGAGCTTTATGAATAAATATGTTACTTGTTGATGTGAACTGTGTTTTATTCAAGTTCTATAGAAACTGAGAATCTTTCTACAGATCAGTGTTTTTGTGATAATATTCCAGACAGGTGTCCTTTATTCAAGCGATGTGGTGACAAATTTCCACTGAAATACATTAATAATTCCAGTCATGCGTGTGCTTAGTCACTCAGTGTGTCTGACTCTGTGATCCCATGGACCATAGCTATCAGCCTCCTCTGTCCATGGGATTCTCCAGGCAAGAATACTGGAGTGGGTTGCCATGCCCTCCTCCAGGGGATCTTCCCAATCCAGGGATCAAACCCACGTCTCCCACATTGCAGGCAGATTCTTTACCATCTGAGCTACCAGGGAAGTCCAATTGCATTTATACTGATATGCAATTATAAATAAGGATTATAAATTGAAACTCACATCTTCTTTTATGTAAGGGGCCAGTTAAGAAATATAGAGATTTACCAAAAAGCATCACTTTCTGACCCAATATAGTATAGCTATGCTCTCTGTTATGCAGAAACAGTACTTTAAATTGAATAACTATTAACCTCCAATGCCAGCTTCATTCTGAAAATATTGACTAAACAGACAAATGCACAGGCATTGTGACTGAATAAGAGAAAGTCTCTGTCTAGAAGTCAGAACAAAGCAAGAAATGTACATACGTGGAAAAGGGGACTTAATTTTAAAAGATAATCATTACAAATGCTATTTTAATAGAGATAAGTCTTGGTAAGTATATATGTATATATATCAAATGAGACAAAAATAAAGGTCAAAAAATTTTCTAATTATTATGCCATATAATACTGTGTACACACACAGACTCATGTTCTCCACCCTCTTCTGGGAAAATAGGACAATTTAAGTGACTACTTGCTGGAGTAGCTATAAGGAAGATTCATGCAGCTATTAAAAATTATTCCAGAGAAACTCTGAGGGACACTTTAAAGCCAACTTTCTCTGATTGCATGAGTCTAAGAAACTCTAACAAAATAAAGAGCAGAGAATGCATTGAATGAGCTTTAAAAACTTGTTTATAGAGTGAGACTAATCCTATTTCATATCTAATACAGAATCCATTTACAGTGCTCCAGAAACTTCAAATGTATACAGATCACTTGGAAATCTCAAACAAATTTGCAAGTTTTAATCCAGTAAATCAGTAAATGCCTGAGACTCCCTGGTGGCTCAGATGGTAAAGAATCTGCTTGCAGTGCAGGAGACCACAGTTCAATCCCTGGGGTGGGAAGATCCCCTAGAGAAGGGAATGGCTACCCACTCAGATATTCTTGCCTGGAGAATCCCTTGGACAGAGGATCCTGGTGGGCTACAGTCCACAGGGTTGCAAAGAGTCAGACAAGACTGAGTAACTAACACTTTCACTTTGGATCCTCAGCAAGTTCTCTTTGATTGTCAAGGCACTCACATACTTCCAATCCTTGATTGAAGAAAATCAAACCAAATAAAACAAAGATATAATCTCCAAGTGAGTAGATGTTCCAGGGTGGTGGTTCTCTAAAGGCTGTCCACACACCAGCAACATCAGCTTCACCTGGGAACTCGCTAGAAACGGTAATTTGCAGAACTTATCTAGACCAGGGGCTTTCCGGGTAGCTCACCTGGTAAAGAATCCGCCTGCAATGTGGGAGACCTGGGTTTGAGTCCCTGAGTCCGGAAGATCCTCTGGAGGAGGGCATGGCAACCCAGTCCAGTATTCTTGCCTGGAGAATCCCCATGGGCAAAGGAGCCTGGTGGGCTACAGTTGATGGGGTTGCAAATAGTCAGACATGACTGAGTGACTAAACACAGCACAGCACATCTAGACCAGCTGATCTAGAACACTGGGGCTGCTGCCCAGAAATCTGTATTTTAACAAGCCTACCACGGACACTAACGTTAGAGAACCACTGCTTTCAGCACAACTTCGGAAGGGAGTCAGTATTGCTGAGCGAACTACAATTCATCAAGGCTGGGGACCCTCTGAGATCATATAACGCCTGCAGATAACAAAACCATACCCTTGTCCATCAGACAAACCTGGGGTCCCTGGACCCCCCTCTCTGTTGACTGTCGTCCAGAAGGTCTGGGGTAAATATGGGAATCTATTACTTACAACTTGTATGTGGGCAGGTTTCAAACTCATTGATCCAAAGACTTGGATTGAAAGGGGCGGGGAGGCTGACTTTTAATCCTTAAATTCTTATGTATGAGAAATACATACTCATGAACAGACCAAACATTTCTGGGGACTATAAACAGATATCTATTGAGGGAACAGAAAGAGGCCAATCAGAGCTACCAGACACCCCTCAGTGTACAATAAGCAGTGATGGTAACATCACCATCCCCATCCAACAAAAGCACAGATAACTTTTCCATTTAGCACATATCAATTCTTAATGTAGCCCTGTGTACTGTCCAACTTCGTAGTTCCTCCCTATAAACAGGAGAGAGTGTGTCTCTTCACTCATGAATAAGCATCTTTTACCTTTAAACCAAATGTCTTGTCTATCTGCACTACACATTCTGCAGGTTAAACATATTCACTCTCCAGACACTTTATCCCTAAATGTGGCGAATTTTATCTTCTCCCTTCTGAACAGTCTATCACTTCTTTAAGAAAGAATGGCTCATATGATGCTTAATTTCTTATTTGTGTCCTTGGGAAATTTAAAACACACAATAAACAACTTCTATTTCTGTCCTCTGGGAAACAAAAGGGTATAAAAATTAAATTTAGCCGTAGCTTAAATATTATACCCTTTGTTATGACTATTTCCAACTTGGTGATTGAAGTTTTTTGGTTGATAGGTTGTTTGAGTTTAGCAGCTTCTTCATACCAGAGGCTCAAACTGCTTTGTTGCTCAACCAAAGTCTTACACTCTCTTCTTTTAGATAAATGGTTTGCCAAATAGATTTCACCATACTACTCTTGTACAACTAGCTTTTATCTGTTAATGTTAAATTTTGGGCTTATAATATTGATATTACTTTATATCAATATAATTTTAAATTCCATGTTTTTATATAAGATTACCAAATACTTTCTTTTTTGCCCACACTGCTCTTATTGTTTAACTGCCTAAAAAACAGATATTCTCATTGTGTTCACTGCTTGTGTTCCAATAAAACTTTATTTACAAAAAATAGGTAACAGGCTAAATTTGGCCCATGAGTGCCAACCCTTGACCTAAAAAGTATTTTGTTCATACATTTAAGGAGAAAATAATCCCACGCATAGCTTCTTGTATTCAGTTATAATTTTAAGTCAATATTATAAGCAACAGTTTTATAAATCTTTAAATACAAGGGAACCTAAGTTTAAGGAACTATGAAAATTGTTTCCAAGTGACTGTCCTCGGTAAATTTAAAAGCGTTTTATATAAGCTTTGTCAGTACATTCCATGGTTTCCCAGAGCATTTTGTTTACTCATGGTAAAAGAGTATGAACAATAGAAGAAATGCCAGCAAAGCAATCAGAAGGTCCACCGACAATAACATCAGCATGGTTCTGGGGATGGTGGACATGAGAGAAAAACCTACCTCGACAGAAAATCGGAGAACGAAAGGCGGACAGGGTACCCATGTCGGATGCTCTTCACCATCTCCAGGATCCCGACGTACTGCAGCTGAGCGGACACGTAAAAGTTATCAAAGGTGTCTGGCAGCCTTGAGTTATTGGGCTTGATGCAATGAATAAAGTGTGGAGTGCACTTCTGAAGTCTCCCGGTAATATCCGTCAGAGTTTTCTAAGGAGAGAAGCAAAACACAATTGATTCTCCAAAGAAGACACCAACTGACGAGCAAAAGCCATTTTTAAATAAAAACCTTTATCTTCAGTCCATGATTCTTAGGTATTATGCATTCACTCATTTTGTGTGTACATGTGTGTGCGTGCTTCCTTTTCTGAAGTTACTTAAGTGGTCAAAATGGAAGAAAATTCCATGTAAAACCTTTACAGTTGATACAATCAAAATGGAAACATTTGAATCTGAAAACGTCACTAACCCTGAGTTGCGATGCAATGGTGGCTGGACCTCCCCGGTCTAGTCTTTGAAGAAACGTAGAATTTCCTTTCTTTTTTAATAACTGTCATGAAAACAAAAGGAAAACATAAGCAGGTTTATTTTCCTAAGCTCCAGTGTAGGAGAAAAAAATTAACCTTCCCATTCATGTAAGTTCACTCACAGGCAGAAGGAGATTCAAAAGAGGCTATAAAACTCAGTGCCAAATGGTTTTCTGCAACGGTAGGAAAATAGGCAACTACATGTAAAATAATCTTTACTGCATCCTTTTAAGTCCCTGGCTGTCACCAACCTGCAGCTACTTTAATTTGAAAAGAAACAGATGTTGACTAGCTTGGTGGTACAATAAACTGACCTCGGTCTCTGTGATTATATTACTAATTGTTTGTCATGAAATGCAGCTTATTCTGGGGTAAAATGATGCTATTTTATGTTACAAAAATTTGATGCTTTAATGATCATTGTTTTCTTCCCTAAGTTAACTATCATCAGTGTCTTACTCATTTTCTCCCTTCCTTTTCTTCGTCTTCATTTTTTCACGTTACAAGGGGTTAGTAAATTACTCGCCTATGAAAAATGATGGTAGACTTTTTTTTGGTAAGTAATTATGTATAGCTCTTAAAGAAAAAAACTCACGTGCAACACAGATTAAATGATTATGGATATAAAAGAATTAAGTGAAAATGAAGGCAGTGGGTGAAGAAAGAAAGAGCAGAAGGTAATTAATTAAATTCTACCAGGGGTTAAGAGAAACCTCAGCCACTAATGTACTGTTAAATTTCACAACATCATACAGACTGCGACCAACAGATCTATCGATCCAGAATCATTTATCTTAAACTAAAAGGTCTCGATAGAAGAAAAATTTGATGAAACATTCTTGTCAATATGGTGCTGCTATCAAGGCAGTAGCTCATTTCCTCCCATTAAGATGAAGGTGTCAAGCTGGAATGATCAAGTGTAACTGACAAGGGAATGGAAAATGAAGTGACTGGTGGAAGATCAGCCTGTTTTCTATAAACACAAAGCTGGGCGTGATGCTCAGTTGAAGGGTGGGTAGACAGCAACGCTCTGGTCACAGGGGTGTGTGTGCAGGGGTGAGGACCCTCAGAGGGAAGTGAAGGATGGAACACTTAAGGGAAAATCATAATAAATAAATCTTCATCCTGTGAAATTGAACACTCAATTTCCCTTTCTGGGTGGAGGAACGGCTATGAATTACCTCGCTTTTGCAGTCCTTTAGGGGAAAGACTAATGGCATCTATGCCTGGTAATGTTTAATAATTAAGGTTAAAAATTACAGTTTGGAGGTGTGTGGTGATTTCTTGCTCATGATTTCCAGGATGATTGAGAAAGCAGGGGCCAGAAGTTTCAGCGAAACCCCCAGGAATAGAGATCTTCCTACAAAGGGGAACTCTTTGTCTTTTTTATGTAAAAGATGCCATTTAAACATGCAGTGAGATGGAATTCCTGTGATCCTCCGGTTAGGCAACAACTATATCAAAAGATGCGAAACTAGGGTCTACTGGCTAAACACACACACACACACACACACACCCCTCTCTAATAGGCTGTACATATTTCTGTCACTTTTCTGTAATAGGGCTGATTTTAATCATGCTTTTAATTGGTAAGCAAAAATGCATTCCAGCAGGCTATCACGACTGAATTTCTAAAATGGATCGTCTTGGACCCCTTCCCAACCATACTTCACGTCTTTTAAAGTTTTTGTAAAGGCAAGCAAAACAAACTGGCACTGAATTCATAAACTCGATACATCTCAGTTTGAAACAAGTCTTCACTGAATTTTTTGTTCTATTTTTACAAATCATCAAAATCTTTAGGTTGTAAGTACAACCTCGCGGGTGTGGAACGAATACACATTAAAAAATTAGCGTAACGCAAAAATAAATTAAAAATCTACAAAACACACAGTGAAAACACTTCAGGACCTGAAAAATACACTATGTCTATATGAGAAACTACAATTTATTGTTTGGAGACCTAAAACCTCTGAAGTGATTAACGTCAACAGAATAAGGTAGCTAAGTTTATTCCCTTTAAACCTTCTGTCCCTGCAGTTACCTCCCATTCATCAAAAACACAGTTGCAGAGATGAAACTTAAAAAGGATGTTGCAGAGACAACCAATAAAATGACTAATCCTGTATTTGCTATCAAGTTTTCACTCCACTGTATTCTCTCATACCATCCTCTCTCCAAGGATTATACTTTAGGTAAGCAGTCTTTCCGTTAATTTTTTTAAATTAAAATATCAATTTCTTTTCATTAGCATAGAGGATTGTACATTTTTTGTTCTCTAAAAGAAGAAGCAAATGTGCTAAGCAAATTTAAAAACAACCGGACACAAATCATAAAAAAACTCCTACCTTACTAAGTTCTAGATAATTCCTGTTTTCTCCCATCATTGACGATGCTGTCATTTTCTTACTGAGCCGGGCAGATTTATGTCCTCTGAATTTAAAAGAAGGAGAGGAAGATACAAGGGCTCCTGTTTGTGACAGTTTCGACTGGAACAAATGATTGATCACGACATTTTCACTAGCTAGGAAATAAATAAATGAATATTGTAAGTGGCATTAGAACTGTAATTTACGCAAGCATTAAGCTTACTCCTCATCCTAGCGCTCTAACCACTAACACGCTCTGCGTGGGGAGGGACACATTTCCTTCTGCCCCTTTTGTTTTTATTTTCCCCACTATTCATCACGCCGTTTGATGAATTCTGACTTTCTTTGCCCTCCACCTGGAGTCTGGATCCCAAGCTCTCCTGCACCCGTCCTGCACCCTGAAACCTTTGCTCGCAAATTGAGGGGCACTTGCTGCTCTCCTAACATCCAGAACCGGATCGGACCTGCTTGGACCTAAGAGATCTCAGTGCACTTGACCAAGTCATGAAGATTTATGGTTTCCATTATCAGCTCTCCGTTCCAGGACAATAAATGCCAGGAGCCCATATCCCCAGGAGGAAGCTCTCAGGGCGTCTGCAGACATTGGGGGAGCCCCTGACTCACTCGGCTGTCTCTGCTGTTAGGGGAAGAGGTGCCTCTTTTTCTGATCCAGTTACGCTGCAAAAGGGAAAGCAAGTTGATAGCTTTTAGATGTCAGGTTACAAAAATTCTAGTAGTCCTGGGTCCATATGTCTTTCCTGACACCTCAGAGAGAAAAGGGTGCATGAATGAATGGATTTTTGGTGGCAAATCGGAACAGTCAAGTAAGAACCATGTCTGTCAGTTAAGGACCTAGAAGGCATGTTTCTCGTGATACTTATAGCTGTATAGAGTCAATGCTTAAGTCTTAATTTCCTTTTCTATGAAATAACCACTGAGTACCTACTTTATGGGTTCCTACAAGAATGAAGAGTGATGTAACATGCATAAACTGCTTAGGATCAGTCTTAGCTCGCTGGACAGTCAGCAATGGCCAGAAGCAATGTGATTTAGCTTCTACCATTCCACGCTCAGATTATTTCACTTGCCCAGCTAATATATTTATTAGCAGTGCATTCAGTGAAAAGTCACTGCATGAATAAAAAGGAAAAACAGCAAGCCGGGAGAAGGGACAGAGAAGGGAAGACACAATTATGGATCGCAGGAAGGTAAACAGGAACCTTGTGGTTATGGGTTTAAGTTTTGAGAATCACAATCAATTCATGATTTTTAATATACAGTTTTATATATGTGTGTGTGTGTATATAAAATCTATACGTATATCTTACATTTTCTAGTTCTGAAAGGATCTAACAGCAGTAAGACTCCAGTTGCAATGAGCTCACCCTGCCCCCATTTCTAAGTTTCTTAATACTATTCATTGATAAAATAAGGCTCCCTGGGTAAGCGGCTAGTTTTGGATGTGAGGCAAGGTAGAAGATCTTAGAATATTTTGGAAAGCCAGACTGTAATAAACAGCGCTAAAAAAAGAGAAGAGAACCTGTCAAAAGAACAAAAGAGCCAGCATGGAGGGGTTCTCACTGGCTAAGTCTTGGGCAATTTTAGTATCAAAATAATGACAGTAATGGATTGTGTCCCTTAAATAAAATAACAATCCATGAGTCCATACTGATAATGAATGAGCAGACGGATGGATGAGTTATCGGAAAGGAGCGTTCTTATAGCAGGATATCATTGCTGAAGATGGGGTTATAAAAATCACACTTTTGTAACCAAAAGAGAAGTCACTGATTTAGACAAGAATCATTGCCTCAGTCAAAACTAATGGGTGAAAGCTTGTGATAAACACTTCTTTATAAAGTACTTATCAGTTACAAGTAGAAAACAGTGACTTTAGGGAACTCCGAAGGACAGAGTGATCAAGGTGAAGGTCACCATGAGCTTTGGAACACAACGTGCTAAGAAGGAAACACCATCACTTCTGTGGGGCTCCTGCCAAGAAGGTGGAAACTGATTCCAACGTGCAGAGACAGCAAATAAGCCCACACTGAGGGACATTCTTCAAAAACTGGTATTCCACTTTTAAAAATATTAACGTCAAGAAGAAAAGCTGAGGAAGTGTCCCAGATTAAAGAAGACTACTGAGAAATGGCAACTAAACTCACCAAATGATCCTGAACTGGGGGAAAAATCATTCCGAAAGAGATTTGTGGGATATTCAGTAAAGTGTTACATGAACTCTGAATTAGAAACTGGCGTCATAGCAATATAATAGTCTGATCATTTCCTGGGGTTATGGAGGTCATGTCCTTGGTCTCAGGATATGGACCGAAGGATTTGGGCAGAAAGACAACACTTGGCCATTCTCCTGGGGCTCAGAGAATGTCCACACGTACACAGCTGGAAAGGAGCTAGCAAGAGAGGAAAGGAGGAGGAAAACGAAGAGTCAGCCTGGGAAAAGAGCATATGGGCGTTCTTTGTATACTAATTTTGCGACTTTAAGTCTGAAATTGTTTCAAAACAACAGTGAAACAATAAACATATAATGCCACGACCTGTTTAACTAAATTAAAAATATTATTTATAACTAGTCTGTGGATGAATGGAACCATGGGTAAAACAGTGCAACAAGGCATTCCCATAATTGGGGAAATGTCTTACTAAGTCTCTCAACACTAGATGGAACTTTGAACCCAAACACATAACTGGACGGTGTCTGTCTCTTCTCTGGATCGCAGGCTGGGACCGCGTGAAGGTCAAGTGGAGAAGCGTCGCCCTGGGATGCAGACACGTCATCATGGGACAGTGAAGCCCTGCCCCCCGGCGGAGCAAGCGCGCTGAGACATCTGGCCTTGGTGTCGCGCCTAAGAACGTGGGGAGGAAGCCCCTGGAGAAGAGACAGCTCTGGCCTCCCTTCTCTGTCTCTAGGAGTCACCTGCTGCAGGCATTTCCCTGCAGGTCCCTATATGCACAAGCGGCAATGAGAAGCACCCCTTGCTGGGGTCTCCACACAACGCTCTGGGCACCTTCCTGCCGGGAAAAGGGGATGAGCTAACCACGGTACCCACGGTCTGTAAGCAGGAATGCAGAACTGCCAACAGCATCACCGGCAGTAAATACCTTTCCTCTACTTCCAAGCAGACTTCCCTGGTGGCTCAGACGGTAAAGCGTCTGCCTACAATGCAGGAGACCCGAGTTCAATCCCTGGGTCAGGAAGATCTCCTGGAGAAGGAAATGGCAACCCACTCCAGTATTGTTGCCTGGGAAATCCCATGGACGGAGGAGCCAGGTAGGCGACAGTCAGTCCGTGGGGTCACAAAGAGTCGGACACGACTGAGCGACTTCACTTCACAAAACAGACTGAAGAGTCTGGATTTTAACTTTTCTGCATCTTTTGGAGTCAAGTGGACCTGACTTCTCATCTCAGGCACCCAGGGGGACCCCTGCTGCTTTTCTGTTTAAGCTGTTGCCACCCAGCTCCCTGTCTGCACTGGGCGGGGTTCTCAGAGACCCAGCCAGGTTGGTGAGGATCCTGCCACAGACCCCACCTCCTTCCTCAAGCAGAGATTTTGGATAATATGATACAAATCAGGTGCTGTAAGCAAAGCACCTAGCAAGGTGTCTGGAAACATTACTGTTATCTGTAAACTACACTTTCGTTTAATAACTGTGTGCAGTGTACGACATTCCACAGATTCATAAAATACTATCTCAACCCTCCATCTTTGCTGGTATGACAGAATGGGTGAGCCACTGTGGCCTGGGGGCCAAATCCAGCCCATTGCCTGTTTTTGTAAATGAAGTTTTATTGGAACACAGCCATGTGTATTGTCTGTGGCCACATCCTCTTTATCACAGCAGAGTTGAGTCGCTCTTAACAGTGAACTTACGGCTCGCAAAGCGTAAAATATTTATTCTCTAGCCCTTTGCAGAAAGTGCTTGCCACGTCTTGTATGAACATATAAGGACACACTGTAAATTTTATCCTGGTGCTCAGATGAATCTACAGTCTAAAGTATTTAAAAGCAGATTCACCTGTTTTCTCTTGGCACTTATCATGCAGCACACACAAAAGAGTAACTTTAAAATATAAGGACTCTATTAAGATAAGCAGAACTGCAATAACACGCTATCTTGCTTTCATTCTCAATATATATTATTGTGCCAACTTTGAAAACATGCTGTACATTAGACCTTCATAAAATATATGGATTCAACTGAAGTATGTTATAAATGAAAGTCCAAATATTTGAAAACCAGAAGGAAGATATTTCCAGTGATAATAAGCTCAATTATCTCACTCTTCTTTTTCACATGGTAGTATTCCAAGTCCATGCTTTTATCATTAGCCTCAGCCTTTAAGAGAACTCAATAACCATACATCCTGAGAGGCAAGTGGAGTCATTCTCCATGAAAAGCAATATATTGCAACTCTGCTATTTGATTTAAGGTAAAGGTGTTCCTCAAGCCAGAAGTGATATGGATGCCTTGTTTCCAGCTCAAAGGCACCCACCTGTTTCATGAAAGGCTATCATAGCTTCTTTTCCCAGGAATGATGAATGGCTTCATCTCATTTAGAGCAACTTAAAGCACAAAAGATGATACATTTTAATTCGTTGAAGAGATTATTAGGAAAATGTGAATCACTGCAGAAGTGCTATTAATAAAATAATTACTAGAGGGGATAGAATTTATATGTAATATATAGATCTGTATATGGGCATATATGTATATAAATATACTCTATATAAATACAGTACATCATTTTACATACAATATTGGGTTTTATATATATATATATATACATATATACATATATAAAGTACTACCTGTATAAAAATACATTTATAAAGCACTAAGGTTCACTAAGTAGTTGCTGCCTATAAATTTATATTGGTATATACATACATGCGTGTGTGTGTGTGTGTGTAAATCTGCGCTCTCATTTTACTTTATAAACATCAGTCTTTACACCTGAAAGTGCACATGAATGAAATAGCACCCTTCGGTGTACTCCCGAGTCATTTTAAGTCATGGGATTCGCCCTGCTGTGGCCTAAATAACTCTGGAAACCATATTCATCTTCATCAGTCTGCACAGAAGAGCTTTTTTATATTCACACCACCGGAGTGGTAAAGGTGTTTTATATTTCTATCTGCTAAAAGCTTAGTTAAATTATGGTTTCGACTAGACTCCAAATTAAATTGTAACCAAAGTGTAGCATGGCAAGATCCATTCCCTATTATTCTGGGCATTAGGATGCAAAAGATATTTCAATTATCCTTAGCTGGTGGCATATTTTACAGGACCATGTTCAGAGACAGGGACATAAAGAACGGGTGGCATTTTAACCATAGAGGAGGGAAACTTACTTTTCATTACAAATAGAAGATTCTGTGAAAGGGAGTCTTTATTTTTTTCAATTGCTCCAACAGCTTCATACATTACCTGTAATAAAAGAAAGTAGCATCATTACTAACGGTTAAACATGACCATGAAAGTAATTTTTTCTTTTAAGAACAACTTGACTCAGCGACAGTTTTAAATTATTCATAAGAACAGTGTCTTCAGGTCGTAAAGTTCTCGCCGCAAGCAAGTTCAAAGCTCTCCTTCCCAGGCTCTCCTCTGCACACTGGATCAGGGACGCCTCTCCTGTTCCGATGGGCAGAGTCCTCCTCCAGTGTTGGAGAAAATGGTGCTGATTCACATCCACTGAGGTCCCTTTGGTCTCAAAATCTCTCACCTGCTCAGAAAACCCACTAACCCAAGTAGAAAGGCTTCATGACACCTTGGGAAGGAAGCAAGTGTCACCTCAGGACGAGAAATGGAATGGCTTCTGCATTAAATCCTGAGCATTAAGTCCGGAGAAAACTCTAATTCGAAAAGAGACATGCACCCCAATGTCCATGACAGCACTACTTACCATACAGTGGCCAGGACACAGAAGCACCCTGAGTGCACATCGATGGACAAAGAAGGCCTGGTGTGTATACACGATGCAATCCTACCCAGTCATAAAAAAGAATGGAATAATACCATTTACAGCAACATGGACGGACTAAAAATTATCGCATTGAGTAAAGTAAGTCTTTATGATGCTGGGAAAGATCGAAGGCGGGAGGCGAAGGGGACGACAGAGGCTGAGGTGGTTGGATGGCATCACCGACTCAATGGACATGGGTTTGAGCAAGCTCCGGGAGCTGGTGATGGACAGGGAGGCCTGGCGTGCTGCAGTCCATGGGGTCGCGAAGAGTCGGACACGACTGCGTGACTGAACTGAACTTAACTGAAAGTAAGTCCCACTCAGTCACGCAGTCATGTCCGACTCTTTGCGACCCCATGGACTGTAGTCCGCCAGGTTCCTCCACCCATGGGATTCTCCAGGCAGGAATACTGGAGTGGGGTAGCCATGCCCTCCTCCATGGGATCTTCCTGACCGAGGGACCAAACCTACATCTCTTGTGTCTCCTGCACTGGCAGGCGGATTCTTTACCACTGGCGCCTGCTGAGCTAAGAGGTAAAGCCAGACAGATGAACAACTTTCAGATACTTCTCAATCACTACCCAGTTTGGTCCTAGGCCAGAACGTGGCTTACCAGTATTAGAATGCGAGCTATATGTTATGTTATGTATTACACGTTGTTGAATAGAAACACATTTTTATATCATCTAGAGCAGTGGTTCTCACCCAGGGGTGACCAGTGTCTGGAGACATTTGTGTTTGTCACAACTGAGGGGTTGGAAGGACCGGGATGCCGCAAACATCCTACAGTGCCCTGGAAGCTCCACAGTGAAGAAGTATCTGGCCCCAAAGGACATTGGACTGAGGTTGAGAAGCCTCAACCTGGACCTTGGCTCCTGCACGCCTTCCTGTACTAGAGACGGCGGCGCCCTGTGAGACTCCAGACATCCAGCGAAGGCATCCACGTCCGTGGGCATCTGGCAGGTTATTTAACGTCCCAGAGCTGACCCCGCAGTGCCGAGTCCTCCTCTCTACGGCCCCAATCTACGGTTCTAGCCTCTGCTTTTCAGGGGAATCGGATGATTCTGGGTTGAACACACACACACAAGTGGATGACTGATTGTCTAAAAACATTCCTTGTCTGTCTTTGCTCCTGTTACACCTTCCTCTTGTTTCTGGAGGGAGTGACTACGAATTGTTCAGCTCTCCCTCTGCAGCAGCAAGCAAAGCGTCTTGTCCTTCGGGCAGATTCATTACATATTTGATGAAATGAAAAGGTTTTGTTATATTGTGACCGTATACAGCACAAAACCATGCTGCCTGTTTTTATTTAAGATTATGTTGGTGGTTTACTCGCTCCATCACGTCCGACTCTTGTGACCCCGTGGACTGTAGCCCACCAGGCTCCTCTCTCCATGAGATTTCCCAGGCAAGAATACTGGAGTGGGTTGCCATTTCCTTCTTCAGCAGATCTCCCTGACCCAGGAATCGAATCTGGGTCTCCTGCATTGCAGGCAGACTCTTTACCAACTGAGCTACAAGGGAAGCTAAGAGATTATGTTGATAAGTCATTAACACAAGATCCTATGCTCTAGGACTTCTCATGAATGGCGTCCTGATTGTATTCGGCTAGTTAGAGGAAAAGCTAGAAGTCTCCCACTAAAACAAAAGCTCAAACTTGCCAGTCGGAGATTCCAACTGGCAGAGTTACATGGAAAAGATACTGAACAAAATCCATTCATGTGCAGACACTCAAGGAGGGTGGTTGGATGCCTGTAGGAAGCATGGAGTGGGCAAAAGTTTTTGCTTCGTGTAAAATTGGTGAATTTTGAAGCAGGCGGGCTTCACTGTTCTGTGGCAAGGGGAACACTGCTTTAGCTCTCCGAGTGTTTCTTTCCGTGGGGACAGACAAGGCTGTTCTATCTCAGCTGGGCCACTCGGGCGGGGAAGAGCAGGTGCCGCCGGACGGCAGGAAGCAGGCTTCAGGCGTGGGCCTTTCCAGGTCACTCAGCCCTGGGGCTCTGCTCTCAGCCTCACCCTTCCCCTTCCTGCTGGTTTATTACTTAGGGGATGAAAGGAGAGAAAGCCTGAAAATCACAAAGACAGAGGCCAGGTTAGATGCTCTTTTCCGCCCTCCATCTTTACGTAACTGAAACTCCGACTTGTTTTTTTTTTCCCTCTTAAGGATTCATGCTGTAAGTGACAGCGTCCCTCATGCATGTAATAGAGAACTTTGTATGCATAGGACCCCGTACGAACCTTTAAGGAAATTGTCATTTGGTCAAAGGTTTCCTTTCGAATGATTCTGTTGAGTAAAATGCCTCAAAGGCAACAGAGTCTTTCCCCTATGTTTCAGCAGTTAGCACACTCCTCTGAACACGGTGCTGTGGACGCCGGGCCGGGAGGACAGAGTAAGCCGGGAGCTGCAGTCGTGTGCTCCTGTTTTGGATGTACTTGCTGTAGCACAAGAGCAAGTAAATGCAGTTCATGTGCTTGAAAGATGAATTATGTTCACCGTATATAAAAACAGGGGTATACAACTTTCACCCTGGGTGTGAATCACTATCCATCAAGGTTCCTGGGCTCCTGGGTTCACAGAGAAAAGTTTACAAAAGGCCAGACCACACACACGGTCTTCCCAACTGGAGGCTGTCAAGCTCAGGCTTGGCTAATCGCCAAGGAAAACTGAAGGGCAAAGGTGAGCGAGCTCCGAGAAGACAGTTCCAGCAAGAGCGGCGGGCTTATCTGCCTGGGTGAAGAAGGTGTGGGCTCTTCCAGTGCGTACCAAGTCACTTCAGTTGTATCCGACGTTGTGCAACCCCATGGACCGCAGCCCGCCAGGTTCCCCTGTCCGTGGGGATTCTCCAGGCCAGAATACTGGCGTGGGCTGCCGTGCCCTCCTGCGGGGGATCTTCCTGATTTAACCTGTGTCTCTAAATCTCCTGTCTTCGCAGGCAGGCTCCTTCACCAGCAGCGCCACGTGGGAAGCCTGGCGTCTTCCAGAGCGAGGCCCTGCCTCTCCAAGTCTGTGGTCTCAGTCCAGCTCCAGACGCTGGCATGCAGGGGGGAGGGCTGTGTGAGGCCCAGGAGACGTGCCGTGGGAGCACCCACTCTGTGGCTGAGCCACCGAGGACCTACAGTGCGTGCCCAGCGTGAGCACCTATGGTGTGTCTGGGACTCACGGACCACACTCTCTGATGTGGAATAAACATGCGCACGCCGTGGGCCCCACCCAGACCTTGTTCTTCTCCCTAAGATTTCCTGATTTATTTGTTCCTTTTGGTGCTGCTCTGGGTCTCCGCTGCCGTGCACGGGCTTTCCCCAGTCGTGCGGAGCAAGGAGGACTCCTCACCGCAGTGCTTCTACTCGCGGCGGCCTCTCCTGTTGCAGGGCACGGGCTCTAGGCACGAAGGCATAACTAGTTCGGTGCGCTCGGTAGTTGCAACTTGCAGGCTCAAGCTCACAGGCTCAGTCATTGTGACCCACAGGCTTAGTTACTCTATGGCAAGTGGGGTCTCCCCTAGCCAGGGATGGAACCTGTGTCCCCTGCATTAGGAGGCAGATTCTTAACCACTGAATCCCCAAGGAAATCCTCCACCCAGACCATTCTGATCATCGTTTAGAGGGGCAGGGCCCACGAATCTGCATTTTGAACTTGCCCCCTGGCTGATCCTAGTTCACAGTCAAGTTTGAGAATCACAGCTCCAGGGACTACTGACCCGATGCTCTTGTGAACCCTGCCTCCGGTATGATGCTGGCAGGAGACGGGGCATCTGGGGACAAGGTCTGCAGAGGATCAATGCCTCCTGGGCATTTTAGGTATGGAACAGCTACTAGATATTTGCTGCTAAAGTTTAAGACTGCTGCTAAGTTTAAGACGAGAATACAATATAATTATGAAGTATCTGAAGTGAAGGTCGCTCAGCTGTGTCTAACTCTCTGTGACCCCATAGGCTGCAGGCTACCAGGCTTCTCTGTCCATGGAATTTTCCAGGCAAGAATACAGGAGTGGGTTGCCATTTCCTTCTCCAGGGGATCTTCTCAACCCAGGGACTGAACCTGAGTCTCCCGCATTGCCGGAAGATTCTTCACTTTGTGAGCCACCATGGAGGTGAGCTGGGAGGTGAAAATCGTGGCCAGCAAGCAGGCGTCACCACCTCTGTTTCTGGACTGTTATTAGCGAGTGGGATCAGGGTCATCACATTTAATCTAAACAAGAAGATGCATGAAGCAGAGGCGGTCCACGCGCCTTTAAGTAAAGAGACTCGTCCATCTCTTTACTGAGAATTCACACCTCTCTACCAGTGAGAGTTAGGAGGCTGTCGAAGGGACCCAAGAGGGAGAAGGATGTGACCTCGGGGGCTGGAATGGGAAGCGGGTATTTGGATTCCAGGGTAAACGGGGGAGAGAAGTGCTTGTATTCGGCCATTAGCTGGGTTTCTGCTTTTACCATGAATTGAAAAGTGCAAAATCAGTTTCATTTATTTATTTACATTTTTAGAGTCAGTTGAGGGAGTGTCTGGGAATTTAGTTAAGCTTCTGGATTTGTGAACATGACAATGCGACCGAAGCAGAGATATTAAAGGCAGACATGTAGCTGGAAAGCCCACAGAGACACAGGCAGGAGGGAGCCGGGCGCCATCCCTTTGAGAAATGAGACATAAGAGCATGCAAACTCCTCGAAGGATCGAAGGAGACAGAAAACACTCCCTTGGGAATCACCAGCATTTACAGGATGGAAGTAAGTGCACCCGCCAGTCAAGCTCATAATCCCCATCTCTACCACGACATTTACATGATGCAAAATATAATCCCTGGGAAAGAGACGGGATTAAGAGCTGATAAAAATGGGAAACTTTTGACATACATCCTCGAATTCACTAGATCACATCAGAATGTCTGTAAAGTTGGATTTTAGCCAAAGAAATAAGATTGTTTGCAGCAAACATAAATGGGTTTGATCATATTGCATGCCTGGTTTCAGCTTTCTACCTGAGGTTTGCTGAAGAAGTCTGGATTTCATGTGTAGTGGTAAATTGATCTCTCTATAGCATCAATATTTGTAAGCAGAGGTTTCTATTTTTTATTTTTCCATTAACTGATTCCATCCAGTCATTTTGCTTGCTCTCATTCTGATTCACGTTAAGTTGATAGATACTAATCAACAAAATAAATTACTAGAAGCATATAATGTGACTGTTAAGTGTTTTTACCTAAATATCTAGAATCTGGATATGGGCATTGAGTTGAAATTACCATATCTGAAATTTATGAAAATGCTTCATTGGTTCCTTTTGAGAAGAAAAAAAAAATACCAATCAACTAACAATAGATATCAATATTCTAGGAAATTCTAAAGTTTCCTATTTATAAATGTCTGTCATCCCATGAAGATGAAAGAACCAGTTAAATCTTTGAAAAAAAAAAAGAAAACAGTGAGATTCCCTAAATAAGAGACTGCATTTTTTTTTTCTTCCTAGTAAAACCCTGGATAAGAAAACATTGATCAAATCTACAAAAATTTACACCAAAGGTGAAACTGATACAAGAAATGGAGCACTAGGAGCCTGGCGGAGTTAATCCTTATTTTTCTAAACGTCTGCCCAAGAGGTGAACAAATGCCATGTAAATTAAGCTCTTTCGGCATGGGTCAAAATATCCTTGTCAAATAACCTTTAATAGTAACAGTTTGGCTTAGACCAGACAGATTTCATTGTTACGTCTGGGGATTCTGCCTGGAAAAAAGAAGGAGAGAAATAAAAGGAAGCTTCCTTATTGATTAGTTCATCTCCTTTTTCTGCTGATTTAAAGGTTCACTTTCAGAGTCGTCTTGGGCACACCGGGTCTCCCACAAATCTCTGGGGGTGAAGGTGGGCCGACAAGCTACAGAAGATGCTCCTGACACAGGCGGCCTGGGGAAATTGAAGGGACCAAGGTCCCCCCCCGCCCCACACACGTGTTGTGTAAATATGTCTGAGGGCGACGAGCTTGGCTGTCATCCGCGTGTCACCCAGAATGTAATGTACGGCAGCCCCCGTGAGATAAAGATCTCTGCTTCTCAGAAGGCTGGCCAACACTGTAAATCTCACGCGACATGCTTCGCACTTAATTTATTCCACAATAGGGGTAGAACCTTTTCAAGGAGCAGGGGAAAAAAAACACGCATTTTACAGACTGGCCACAAATCAGTCTCTCCCACACATCACTCCGATCAGCAGCCTTTTAGTAACTAGATTCCCGGAAAGGCTTGTGGAAATGAGTGACATGATGCTAAGGATCAGGGTCTACTCTCTGGGATTACAACTTCATCCATCTCGCTGGGATATGACTGAGGGGGGTGGAAAAGGAACCTCGGTGAATGCAGTCACGCCCTGGGGTATGACTTAGGGGGGTGGAAAAGGAACCTCGGTGAACGCAGTCACGCCCTGGGGTATGACTTAGGGGGGTGGAAAAGGAACCTCGGTGAACGCAGTCACGCCCCACCCACATAGAGATGCACCTACAATCACATTATATAATGTGCTCTACCTTTTCCTCCTGCTGTAAAATGACATCTCAGAATACGTATGGAAATTGCAGAGAGTGCTTCCATTTTCTTAAGGGAAATAATAGTAAAAGGATCTTTAAAAATCTGCAACAAAACTTCAAAGACCTTACAGGTGTGTGCTTGATTAAAATATTAGCCACAAGGCTAAATGGTAAAGAATGTAATTTTTACAGAAATTGTCTTTAGTCAAGGTAGCATTACCCATCACAAAAATCACCAGGTAGTCAGTGAAAAACAGAATGTCACATTAACATAAGGTGAAACAGATTTCTAAATACTATTTCTTTTAATATTATAGTTTCCACAGATGGAGAAAAATCTCAATTTTCTGCACTAACCTTCCACTGAAGGCTTTCAAATGATACAGGAAGTGTAAGAAAACATGATACTCTGACCGTGGAGGTTACATATTCCTTATCATCTGCTAAAACTGCATTAATACCATGATAAATTAAAAACAAATATTCTAACACACCTAGAAACAACGATTTATACAACATGAGCATATGTATAACATACAAGAAATAACAAATATCTTTTCTAATGAATCAAGGACACTTACCAATAATTTAGAAAGTCAATCGGGACTCTAATATTCTCAGTGTAGCCAGTTGATTAGATGGCTTCTGAAATATGTTCGTGACCTCAATATCTGTGATTGATGAGTTTAAAAGTTTGCTAAATATGGTGGTAATTCTGCATAGAAAGACCTTCAGCTCTTGTTGGGGAAATGTTACTGGCGTCTTTGACACAATGCTGCAAAACAGGCATCCTTGCAGTGATTGTGTGCTTACCACTTAACCTTCACCTGATCTCAGCCAAAAGGCCGAGAAGCGGTACCACTTAAACTTCAAAATGAGTTTTTTGAGGTTCACAGCTCTGTTGCTCTTAATTACCAACTCCACGGATGTGTTAGTTGAGGGTCAGCATACTCCGCAAAGTCACAGCAGTGGAGCCTCAAGCGCCCTGGGGCATCTATCACACAACGCAGATTCCATGAGGCAAGAGAATACAGACTTCACCACACACCACAGTGGAGGGAAAGACGTGGCGGGGAGCAATGAGGAAGTGAGACACGGCGATGTGACCTTCTGGCCTGTGGTAGGTTGAATGGTGTAAACTGCGCCCCCCAAAGTTCATGCCCACCCAGAACCAGAATGTGCCCTCTTTTTGGAAATAAGTTCTTTGTGGATGTAATCAGTTAAGATGATGAGGTCCTACTGCATGGGGGGCCGGGGGGGGGGTGTACCCAATGACTGGTGTCCTTAAAGAAGAGAAAGGGGTACGCAGAGACACAGTGTGTGTGTTAGTCACTCACTCGTGTCCGACTCTTCGTGACCGCACGAACTGTAGCCCTTCAGGTTCCTCTATCTATTGGATTCTCCAGGCAGGAACACTGGAGTGGACTGCCATTCCCTTCTCCAACACAGAGACACAGGCAGAGAGAAAACCTCATAAAGATGGAGGCAGACAGACACCTAGGTGCTGTGTCCACAGCCAAGGAATGCTAGTTACCGGCAACCCCAGAAGCTGGGGGAGAGAGAGACCTGGAACAGCTATTTCTCAGAGCCTGCAGAGGATTCCAACCTGCAGACACTAGATCTCAGACGCTGGCAGACAGAACTGTGCCAGGATACATGTCTACGGTCTTAAGCCATGCTGTGCGGGGGACTTTCTCATGGCACCCCCAGGAGGCTCACACATAGCTGTACAGTATTTGCTAAATCACAGAACAGCCGCGCCCCCCAGAAAATCAACACAGACGGTTGTGGTGGAAATGTTTCACAGGCACTTTGCAACTTGAAAACGGCTATGTAAGCATCAGGCATGCTTGCTGATGAGGGAAGAGAGAGCAGAGAAACATGGATGAGGCCAAGAACTGGGGCCTGGGGAAGACAGGAAAGATTTGGAAAGAAAGAGGAAAGGGGTGCTCCAGGTGAGGAAACTGCATGAGCAAAGATAGACGTGGGGAAATGCAGACGTCATTTTCAAATGAATCAGATGTAGTTAAAAAAACAACAACAACAACAACAGTGTTACAAGTTATAACTCCTCGCTACTTTTCTAATCTGTAGAGGCTGAACCAAGGAACACGCGCATTAATTCCCAGAGCTGTGGTAACCACCAGCCACTCTGGAGTCGGGCATCCCTGCTTGCTGTCCTGGCTTCTTCTGGCTTCCAGAGGCTCTAGGCTACATCCCTTCAGTCCTTTTCTCTCTCAACTCTCCCTCGCCTCATGCTTATAAGGACACTTGTCACTGGGCTTGGAACTCAACAGATAATCCAGAAGGACGTTCTCCTCTCAAGACCCTTGACTTAAGTACGCATGCAAAGACCCTTTTCCAAATCAGATCCCATCTGTAGGCTCTGGGGGTGAGCAGCAGGGCCCGTCCTGTGGGATGCGGACACTCTTCCACCCACCACGCTTCTTGTGTGTTTGGAAAGAGAGGGAGGCTGAAACACAGACACGTCACCTTAGGTAAGAGCAACAGCACCAGCTTGATTTGCATGAATCACCAATGGGACACTTACCTGAGATCCCCCAAAAATCACTCCATGCCAAAAAAAACCCAACAATGATCTCAGCAAACAATGTTCAGACAAAGACTTTCTGAGCAGACACCGAAGAGGATCAAATACATGTCATATATTTGACAGCTATTAATCCTGATCTCTATTTTCAGGAATTTAAGTTTTATTTCAGATTGCTTTACTATCTCTTGATCGATTCTCTTTTCTCATATCAAAGTGTAAGGACTTCAAAATACTATTTCCTTTTAGAGTTAGGAATCACCTTCAAGAAATTCAGCTTTCTTAAGAGCCAACGTCTTTCGCCAAATCATTACTCTTCCTTCCTTCAAGATTCTTAATTTTAAAAGCCAAATTAGATGCTCTTCTGGATTTAATGCTTATCCATCATTTAAATCACCACAAGTTTAAGAGCAATCCCTAAACCACGTAACCGCATATATGGTTTAAAATTTGCTGAAAGAAATAACAACAATTAAAAAAAAAAATCCCACACAACTCACAGCTTCTTTAATTCAAATTCATGCTCACTCATTAGACCTTGTTAATATTTCATGCACAGTCTCTCCCATTGACTTTAAAATATTTCTGTAACGGAGACTGGAAAATACATCAAGCTCCTATGAGTAATGAAAAATTCAAATGTGTTTAGGGAAGATCTTCGGCTATAATTTAAATAATGTTGCTTAAACATTTCTAAAAGACCTCTGAGCCCCTGCTCCAAATGAGATTCAGAAGTCTGCTTGGGGCTCCTGCAGTTGGATGTGTGGGTCCTGGGGGTGGGCGGCTGGAGTCAGTATCATCACCAGCAGTGATGATCGCCCTTCCTGTGAGATGTAGTACGCCTCTACTAACGAAACCAGGTAAACGAGCCATGGAGGGACAAGTGGTGATGGGAGGGGCTCTAGCTCATCTGTCTGGGCAAAGAAGAGACGATGATCAAATACACGACCCCCCAAGCCATCGAGGTCTCCTTGGGGATCAACTCGGTCATCAGAAAGCTATTCAGGATTGCTCATCCTACAGTCCAAAATAGACCCTGCCTGCTGATTTTAAGCCAGTTAGCTCTTTGTTACAACTTCCGAGTTACAAGATGCAGAAATGTGCTTCTTTCCTTGAAAATGCAGTGCCTCAGAATTGAAGTATACGCAGCTACATCTGATGATTAGAATGGCATATGGCTTGACATATTGCCACAAATTACATAGACTCTATGCTTCAACATGTGAATAGTCCTCAGGGAGTCCTTGGGCTAAGACTCATCAGTACATCTCAGTGAAATGAAAGACTTTCATAAAACCACAAAATTGACTCCAATTATGGAAAATCCTGCTTTAAAGTATAAAGGTGCTTTTACAGGAAATTTTGTGATTCCACGGGGTCTTAGCTATGTGGCAATTAATCAATGGGCTTTCTCTGCTTTGCTTTATTGCTCTCAGAGCTCAGTGATAAAATTGTATTCATTCAAACTCTTCATTGCTTTTCCCCAGATTTTCTTAAAACAACTGAAATTTTATTAAATGCTTGTGTAATACTTTTTGAATGCAAACATAAACTAACTAGCAAGCAAAATATTATTCCAAAGCTTGGTACCATTCAGTTTAATGCAATTAGCATTTACTGAACATCTAGTATATCTCCAAGATACAATACAAACAGACTTACAAGGCAGGCCAGGAGGGTCAGGTGTATAGTTACTGAAGATGAAACTTACAGAAAAATAATTTTTCAACTAAATCCTATGAATTCAATAAATTATTTTTTTAAATCATCAAATACTTCATTTATTCATCAAATGTGTATTGATGTCTTTTATGTGCCAGACACTTCTCCAGGCACTGAGGGTATGAAAGAATATAGAAACAAAGATAGTTGCTTAATGGAACGTCCATCAACAGAATAATGAATAAAGAAGATGTGGTACATATACACAAAGGAATATCACTCAGCCACGAAAAGAATGAAATAACGCCATTTGCAGTAACATGGGTAGACCTAGAGATTATCACGCTGAGTGAAGGAAGTTAGAAAAAGACAAATATCATATGATGAACTTATATGCAAAACAGAAAGACAGACTCACAGACACAGAAAACAAACTATCGTCATCAAAGCAGAAAAGGGCGGAGGGATAAATTAGGAATTTGGGATTAGCAGATACGCACTACTACACATGAAAGATAAACCACAAGGTCCTACTGTATAGCACAGGGAAGTATACTCAGTACCTTGGAATAATCTATAATGGAGAGGAATATGAAAAAGAATATATGTGTATATGAATATACACATATATATACTTATGTGAAACTGAATCACTTTATTGCACACTTGAAACTAAGACAACATTGTAAATGAACTATACCTCAATAATTTTTTTTCTGACGTAAAAGCTTTCTTGAAATGAAAAGTATCCTAACATTCTAATGGTATTTTATTATGTAAGTATCTTTGTTTCTATGTTCTGTAATAAATTCTTAATATAAAGAAAATATAGATCAAAAATCTAAATACAGGACTAAAAGACTGTCATTGCTCTAAAAATTTTAAAGGCTTAGTCTCTCAAATATAAAGATAGTTAATAATTTCTGAGAATATCCATTCATTATATAAGATCATCCACTGACTTCCTCCCCGCATCCAAGCCATCGCACTAGAACTTCTCCCAAGGTGTTCCTGCCTAACCACCCCATCCAGGCACATTTCCTGTTGACCCCGACCTCTCCTTCCCTCTTGGTTTCCATGACACTTTCGTTTCCTACTAATATCTTTCTCCCTCTTCTCCACGTTCAATTATCAGATACACATTTTCCAAAATATGACTGTTTTGAAAAGCAACCAACCTCCCAGCATCAAGTATTTTCAGCATCTCCTGAGGGTTTCCATTAAAAAATCTCAAATTCAAAATATCTAACACTGAGTATCTTTCCTTCCAAACTGCTTTCTTCTCTAGCATTTCCCTTCTTGGCTGGCCTGTGACAATCTTCCATCAGTCAACAGGGTGAGACCCTCAGAGTCAATTCCAGTCCAATATTACTATAAGCAAGTTAGACCATAAATATTTGTTAATTTCTCTTTTCTTTACTTGACTGTGATATATTTGCGGTCTCTGATTCTCTAATGCCTGGGCTGTGGCATACGGTAGCATCTCAGTAAACACTGGTTGAAACGAACTGAAATACACGGAGAGGGAGAGAATATCTAGGGATCTCACCCCCTAAAAGTTATTTGTACTACAGCCCACACAAGGGGGGCAAGTTTGGAGGCTACAGATTCAGGGAAGAAGTCACTATAGTTGGGAGCTGGACTGGAGGTTAAGCAGGATGTATGTGTAAGCACTGAAAGATGGATACATTTGGCCCTTGAGAAGAAGACTGGAGGGTCTTTGAAGCTTGAGTGTGACGGGCTTCATCTGGGAGTGCACAGAGAGCTGCAGGAAAACAGTGAGTGGACTGGAATAAAGCACCTGCCTAGAGGTTTTGTAGAAGAGAGCTGGGGACATGTGCCTGGCCTCAGGGGTATGACGTGGTTTACGCGGATCAGAGTTGGTCGGTGAAGGATTTGAAGCATGCTTTACAAACCTGGTTAGGGAATGGAGACGGACCTGAGAGCAACTTTCCTAGGTAGATGTGCTTCAGGAAAAGTAATTTCATACTGACAACTATTGGAAAAGACCCTGATGCTGGGAAAGCTTGAGGGAAAGAGGAGAAGGGGACGACAGAGGGGATAACATGGTTGGATGGCATCACCAACTCAATGACATGAGTTTGAGCAAACTCCGGGAGATAGTGAAGGACAGGGAAGCCTGGCGTGCTGCAGTCCATGGGGTCACAAAGAGTCAGACAGGACTGTGTGACTGAACAACAGCAACAACTATTTTGAGGGTAAGTAAACTCAGGTGTCCAATTGGATTTTGAAAATATCCCAAAGTGCAGAGCAGACCTTCTGTACTAAATCCAGCTCTCTTTTGCTCATATTGTTACAAATCGGGTGTGCATGCTCAGTCACTTGGTCATGTCCCACTCTTTGCGAACCCATGGACTATAGACAGTCAGTCTATATAGTCAATCCTCTGTCCATGGGGTTTCCCAGGCAAGAATACTGCAGTGGGTTGCCATTTCTTCCTCCAGGGGATCTTCCCCGTCCAGGGATCAAACTTGAGTCTCTTGCATCTCCTGCATTGGCAGGAGGATTCTTTACCACTGCACCCCCTGGGACGACCCAAGTTACAAATCTGGAAACATTATGAAAAGAATTCTACTGCATGCTTCATCACCCACATTCTGAAGATGTCTAGTCCTTACCAGGCAAAAAGGAAACAGTTTAGGGAAGAAAGAACTTGTGGGTTGTTCACCCAGTATCAATGATCAAAACTCTAACATATCAAAATCTTGAAGGGTTGCCCTTAAGACCTTTGGTTCATGAGCGCTCAGTTCTGTGAACTCACCCGGCCCGCATAGTGCATAACGGTGAAAGCTGTCCCTTGGTCTCGGAGGGCAAGGTTCCCATTTCCATCCTTCACAGGGGAGTAGACTGCATTTGTGTTTGAGGATTCTAGAAGACCGTGTAGCTTTTTAGCAAGATTTGGTTCCACTGACCAAATCATTTGACTTTCTTCATCCAATAAAGAGAGAAATCCAGAAGGCTTCTGAAAGTTAAAAAGACGGTTGTTTTTTCCCTTCCATTCCTCCGTTTGCTATTTTCGTTATTGTTCACACATACCATCTGCAGCCTCATCATGTCAATACAATCGCTCAGATAGTGAGTTTGTCTTTCAATACACATCTATTTTTGTTCTTCATTGTGTCCCCACCACCTAGCAAACCTCTGATGTAATGTTGGCCCTCAGTAGTATTTTGTTATCAGGAATTAATAAATAAATAAAATAGCATGCTTTAACATCCTGAAAACATGGGAGTTGTTCAAATATATATTCTCATCTTAAGAAAAATAGAATTTTCAACCACAGAAAAGTTGTATTTTTTTCTTTCTTGTATATAGACCTATACATGTGCCCACGTGCTAAGTCGCTTCAGTCGTGTCCGACTCTTCTCAACTCCACGGACCATAGCCCACCAGGCTCCTCTAAACGTGGAATTTTCCAGGCAAGAATACTGGAGGGGGTTGTCATGCCCTGCTCCAGGGGGTCAGACCTGCATCTCTTAAGTCTCATGCATTGGCAGGCAGGTTCTTTACCACTAGTGCCACCTGGGAAGCCCACAGACTTATATATTTATTATGTATTTATATATAATTATGCATATATTTATATATAAAAATGCAACTTTTGCTCTGTACTTGGTATGTCTTTTCGTTGCTTTGCAGAGGGATCAAAGAGAAGTAGTAGCAGAAATATCCACTGTCATTTGCAGCACATAATGATGAGGGTTCCACTGAGATAACCATTCCAAAGCTGGCCCCCAAGGATGATAATAAGCAAACAGACAGAAATAATTTCATTCTGCTGACCACTGTTCAGCAGCCAAGGACACAGCAGCAAGTGAGGAGGAGGGCAGTGGTACCCAAGGCTTTCCACATATGGTTATGTATATGTTACTGTCAACCCATTTTTTAATGAAGAGTTAAACTGTATACTATGTGTGTCATGGTGAGAGGGGGCTTCTGGAAGAGAAGAACTTCTGTCATTAAAACACAGTACACTGACAAGTTAGTAACAGAAAGGAGATCATTTTACATGTTATTAATAGGAAAATGAATAAAATAAAATAATTTGTAAGTATATAGTTAAAAAATAAAGGGTAGAAAATCATATATAACTCTTTCCAATAGTGAAATGGCATTTGTTTTTAACAATGTTCAAATGTTTTAAAAATATTATTTGCAAATCTGTATAATGGCTTATGTTAGTAGACAGAGATTGCTGTTTATATGATAGATTTTCATTTTTATGATGGTGACATGGAGGCAAAGATTCTTGCTTTATAAGGTAGAAACAGTAAAGATAAGCATAAACACCCACAGAGGTACTAAGATTATATGGCATGTATGTATATACACCTTTTCCTGCCAAAGTTTTCCATATTCAGACTTAGAAATTTGGAGATAAACAAGATTTTTAGAATTTATTTTATGATCTTGCTAGTCTGGAAGTGAAAGTCACTCAGTTGTGTTTGACTCTTTGCAATCCCATGGACTGTAGCCTGCCAGGCTTCTCTGTCCATGGAATTCTCCAGGCCAGAAGACTGGAGTGGATAGCCTTTCCCTTCTCCAGAGGGTCTTCCCCACTCAGAGATCAAACCCAGGTCTTTCACATTGCAGGCAGATTCTTTACCAGCTGAGCCACCAGGGAAGCCCAAGAATACTGGAGTGGGTAGCCTATCCCTTCTCCAGCGGATCTTCCTGACCCAGGAATTGAACCGGGGTCTCCTGCATTGCAGGTGGATTCTTTACCAACTGAGCTATCAGGGAAGCCCTGCCAGTCTTAGTGATATTTATAAAATATTATATTTGTACAATGGGTATTGTAACTATTCCAAAAGGAGAGTTTAAGCGATATAACTACTGTTGAATATTTTTATAACAAAATGATCTGATTATTTCTTGTTCTTTCAATCAATTGGTGATCCTTCAAGCACCCTTTCAGAAAAAGGTTGTATGCTCCTCAACTGACCCTGAATGATTATAAATGAATTAGAAATCGTCAAGTGTCTTATAAATTTTCTTGAAAGGAAATTCTTTGTCTCCAGTACTTTGAAATGCATGCATCCTGTAAAGTATCTAATTATATTATATGAATACCTGGAAAAAAAAATCCAAAACTCCAGTCTGGTTACCAAGAGAATAAGCTGTTTCCATGGTAACTCCCTCTTGTACACATTCTGTTTGCTCCTGTAGAAAAAGCACGTCATTGATGTAGTGGTGCATCTTCTCATTGGTGATGTTGACACAGAGCTGTTGTGGGGAACAAGAAAACAATTCACAAGGTGATTCGGCATGCACACGCGTTGTTCCAGGACACGTTTCAGACGGGCCAAGTGTTGACTGAAGAATGGGCAACACTGATGAGCCCATCCGGTCGGCCCTGAGAAGCCAAAGTAGAGAACTTCACTGGATGCTGTTGACTTCACATGGTCTGATTATGCCGTTGAAAGCGAGCGTGTTAAAAACAACAAGAAGTATAATTACAACATTAACTTACGAATCTGGGGTCTGAAATATACTTCAGTATTTAAAAAATATATTTCCAAAATGAAATTATATTTGGGCCCTTGCCAACAAGTGAAGAGAAAAGCTCCATTTTAATGAGAAACCAGGGAAAGGAGGAGCGATTCTTGCCTCCTCATTTCTGTTGCAAAAAAAAAAAAACCAGGTTAAAACTGATGCCCGAGGCGACTGCCCTTGTTTCCAGCAGCATTCCTTGCACCTCTGCTTCACAGTAAATGATGGTTTCAGTCAATTTGATTATAAGTGAATGTCTTAGACTGAATAAGCTTCCCTATCACTTCAAGTACAAAATAAGACCTTTTAAATAAAATTAACAGGAAAGAGGGAAAATTGTTATTAATATCCCCCTTATTCCCAATTAAATAGTTTGAAATAAAGAAATATTTTTGAAAAGTGTGTCTGTCTGAACATCCCCTGGATTGTCCTAGCCCTGGCTGACGCCTGAAAGCAGCAGGTGGACCCTGGTCTGAGAACCCAGGGAGCTGAGTGTCCAGGGGCCTGGAGGGACCAGGGAGCATTGGGACCTGGTTCTGGCTATTTAGCTGTGGCCTCTCAAGAGCGGGAAGAGGGAGGGGCCCATAGCATATGCTCGTGGGTAACCGCATGCCCAGCCTCATCCTTGTATGTAATTAATTAAACAAGGCTTTTTATAAGCCCCTCCCCAAAGAGTTACAAATAAAATAAGAATGATGCCACACTGCTGCTGTCTTGGAAGAGAGTTTAAAATTGGAATAACTTGAAAGAATTTGTCCAGACTTGGAATCCCTCTTTGCATCACCTCTTCCTTCTACCACTCCATCCAGGATCTCTGAAATTTCTTGAAGTTTCTTCTTTCTCTCTGATTTGGCCAGTAGATAACCACAGCTTTTTTCTCTCTTCCTCTTGATGACTACATCTCATGAGATATACGCAAAGCTGGAAGGGTTTTAAATTTATAACTGTTTCCTAAATTAACTCACATCTTTGCAGATCAATTCTCTGAATATAAAAATATTAAAAATATAGTTGCTTTATTTGAGAACGTACCATATAGAACTAAGTTTCCACTCTTGGTTGTTAAGGCAAAAACATTTTGAATACAGATACAGACCCATAAATCTGCACATGAGAGCTGGGAGAGGAAGGCACGGAATTCAGAATTTAAATATCATCTGAAACATTTCTTTCCTGACACAATCCTGATACAATTGTGAAGTGAAAGTCGCTCAGTCATGTCCGACTCTTTGCAACCCCATGGACTATACAGTCCATGGAATTCTCCAGGCCAGAATACTGGAGTGGGTAGCCTTTCCCTTCTCCAGGGGATCTTCCCAACCCAGGGATCGATTCCAGGTCTCCCGCATTGCAGGCGGATTCTTTACCGTCTGAGTCACCAGCAAAGCCTAAGAATACTGGAGTGGGTAACCTATCCTTTCTCCAGCAGACCTTCCTGACCCAGGAAATTGAAGTGGGGTCTCCTGTATTGCAGGAGGATTCTTTACCAGCTGAGCTACCAGCTAAGCCCCAATTGTAGCTGATACAGTCTAGCACATTCATCCCCCTGACTTATCCCATCAAAACTAAGTGATGTCAATACACTGAGATCTATGTTTATCTTATCTATGTGGTATAAATCTCTGGGAATGATTCGGGAAAGATGAATCTTTCTCTATAAAACTATGCAGCATCTGTCCACAACAGTAGCCCACTGTGGAAGGAATATATTTTCTTGTCACTGTCATTATAATCATAAATGAAAAACAGAAATTTCTGAGAATTGTTGATAGAGTAAAAAACAAAAAAATTAAAAAATACTTCACTTTGCTTAAAAAAATAATAATTTGAGGTGTTCCTCCAAACTAATAATGTGATAAACTCCTTTAGTCCTGAGATAATTCCTCTACCAAAGATTAATAAATGCTATAAAGAAATGTCTTCAATTTGAAGTGAAATATTTACAGCAAATGTACAGAAAATAAATGGCTCCATTATGAAATGAAACTCTGGAAAAGATTCACTTTGATTAGATGATATACACAATTGAAATTTTTCAAACTTTTTGACATTAAAATATGCATTGAATCATCTAAGACAACAAAAATAGATCCTACACCTCAGCAGTTTGATTTAAAAGTAGTTACAGAAGGTGTGCCGGAATGCTATATATGTGGGGAAACAGATTACTCAAGACTTAAATGGAGAAGCCATGAAAAATAAGAGATGTCCGTTACTGCATGAAAAAATAAAAAGAAGTCTGATCAAGGATTCTTAAATAAGCCCAGCAATGGCTGATTCTATACTGTAGAAGCAACATCCAAATTATATAACACTTATCCTTCCCCTCATTTTGAGATGCTCTAGTTAAAAATACTTAGGTAGATGTAGATGTCTCAAACATTTTATATAGTAATTTTATATAAATTATATAATATATGATATGTATAAATTATACAATATGATAGCTCTCTTATCGTTTTGCATTCAGAATAGACTTCAGCTTGGTTACAAAAATTATGTTTGATGACAACTGACTAAATTCTCTTGCTCCTGACTGTTTATAGCTGACCACCTCTATATATACACCTGGCTGCAGTGTTTGAACTGACTCAAATGCTTTTATAATAAAAACTAGACATTTTAATTGGTTTTGCTTCCTAATATTTTACTGAACTGAATGTGGGCTTCAGTGAATCGATCCACTGTTTAGAAAGAATGACGGTACCAAATGTGAATGTGGAGAAAGCCACGGTCATTAGAAAGAGCTGGAAAAGCGGCTTTCAGTGTTTTTTTCCCCCTACCTTTTTTTTTCCCCAGGAAAGAAAGTCTAAAATAATCTACCAAACTTTGGGTAACAACAACAAAAAAAGATTTGGCCTGCGCTTCTAAACAGAGCAAGCCAAATGAATGCTCTCCTGGTCAAAATGATTCATAAAACATACAGCTTCTGTCCCGAGCGTTACCATTTTGAAGCTGCAGTGTTGGGTGGGACTCGGTGACAGGGGGTGATCCTTACATATATCGGAACTTTTAATTGTACATCGTGTTCTCTGTATTCTGGGGAGAAAAAAAAAATTATTAAAATCCCAAGCAAAACTCCATTTAGAAACATACTGCTGAATAGCCTGTGATTTCCAACTTGCAGCCTTTTTAACAGGGGTGCTTCCTAATACCGAATGTGGGCCTGGACTTCTAACAGCGATGCATTTAAGGAAATCACAGCGAGCACACGGGGTTAGAAGTAGACATTTTTCAAACTCATTTTGAAGTCATGCGTACAAACATTTCCACCAGAACAGTTTTCCTTTCCCTATTCTAAACTGTTCATTGCACTCACTGTTTCAACAAAGGTTAAAATATAAAAGAAGTGCTAACAGCATGAACTTCAGAACCACCAGAACAGGTAGCTAAGGGGACGGATGCTGACGTATCGCCCTGAGGCAGGCCCCTTGCTGCAAAGGAGAAAATGCATGCCACTGACGCAATGGTGGCCAGAAGTAGGAGGAGGACCTGCGTGCTCTAGGTTTGTCTGCACTGAGCCGTCTGTGTTAAGTGTGCAGATGTGTGCGTGTGCTAAACACCATCAGAGAAAGACACAAAGAAAGATTTGCAAAGGCAAATTAGTTTATGTATCTAGAAGCATAAATCTGCATCAGTAATTGAGACTATCACTGACTTCAATGCAAAACAGTCATTATTTTTATTTTTCAACTCTATCCATTGGAACTATGTTTGAGTTTCATTAAATACCCCAGTATTCCCTGGAGTAGACATTAATATAGGTAAAATGTGGGTTTTCATAAATGATAATGAACAATTATTAAGAACTGTTTAATTAGCATGCACCTTCTCTGATTAAAATACATGCTTTGTACATTAGGTGCCATTGTGGAGCGGTTTAATAATAAAAACCATGCACCCTTTGAAAACACTCTTTAGTAACAGGCCATTATTGCTTATCCAGATGGCCCATCATTTGTATTAATGACAAACTTAATTTCTTGAGTAAATTTTCACCAACTGTTCTCCCTTTATTTTTATTACTCAGTGAAATTTATCTGAGGCAAAAATATAATAAAGCATGACATATGCATCACGGAATTAAAGCGGAGATTAATTAAAGCTGACTCCAGCTGAAGGCAGAGCCCCAGGCGTTAGACGGGGATTCAAAATCCTACAGAACACTGGAATTAAACAGGCGCTTTAAAAAAAGGCTGTTGTCTGGGTCTGACCCCATACCAATTAAATCAGAGTGGGACCTGGCATTGATAGATTTGAGAAGTTTTCCGGGTGATTCGAACGTGGAGACAGATGATGGCATACACAATCCATTAACTGATTTCCACATCAAGTTACATACACACACATATGCCTGACGTATATCATACCGTTACACCCTACAGGACATTTGTTCCTGTCCAAAGTGTCCTTTAGTGGGAGCGAGGCTCAAGAGGCAGGGACACGTGTCTACCTACAGCTGATCCATCTCGCACGGCAGACACCGACACAGCGCCGTCAGGAAACCATTTGTTGTTGATGTTTTAGTCGCTCAGTAGCGTTCACCTCTTTTGAGACCCTGTGGACTGCAGCCCACCAGGCTCCCCTGTCCATGGGATTTCCCAGGCAAGAATACTGGAGTGGATTGCCATTTTCTTCTCCAGGGGATCTTTCCTACCCAGGGTTCAAACCCACGTCTCCTGCATTGGCAGCCAGATTCTTTATCGCTGAGCCACCAGGGAAGCTCAAAGAAAATATACCCCAAATTAAAATAAAACAACAACAACAACAAAGAAAACACCAAAATGTCCTTTAGACATCTGGCTCATGAGACGTGTGACCCATTCCATACCAAAAGGTCCCTGATATTTGCATGCGGGCTCAGTTGCTTAGTCATGTGATTCTATGGACTGTAGCCCGCCAGGCTCTTCTTGTCCATGGGATTACCCAGGCAAGAATGTGAGAATGGGTTGCCATGCCCTTCTCCAGGGAATCTTCCTGAACCAGGGATCAAACCCATGTCCCTTATGTCTCCTGCACCAGCAGGTGGGTTCTTTACCCCTAGCGCCACGTGGGCAATCTTCTGGGAAGATTACTGTTTCTTTAAGAAACCAAACACCCTTTCCTTCTCTGGATTCTCACTGAGATTTCAAATAAACTCTTGTGTCATAGGTTTTAAGCTAATATAGCTGGCAGTTACTTCACAGGCATGGAGACATTATTTTTATACAGATAACAAAACCACTTTCTCTTTCTACCGTATTTCCTTTAGGGATTCTGTCATTCAGTGCAGCAGGGGTTCAAAAAATAAATTCAACATTTTAATGAGTTTAATTCATGCCTATAATCTCCTTTAACGTGAATTGCCAATATTTAGGGGTCAGTCAACAACAAACATATTGGCTAATTTTCTTGCCATATTCTGCATAACAATCTGCTAATGTCAGATTGAAACATACAAACACTACTGGAATAAAGGTCTTTTTCAAAGAGTTCTCATTATCCAGGATTAAACAGAAAGCCTAGAGATATGGGCCGCAAAGAAGGCTGAGTGCCGAAGAACTGATGTCTTTGAACTGTGGTGTTGGAGAAGACTCTTGAGAGCCCCTTGGACTGCAAGGAGATCCAACCAGCCCATCCTAAAGGAAATCAGTCCTGAATATTCATTGGAAGGACTCATGCTGAAGCTGAAGCTCTAATACTTCAACCATCTGATGTGAAGAACTGACTCACTGGAAAAGACCTTGATGCTGGGAAAGATTGAAGGTGGGAGGAGAAGGGGACAACAGAGGATGAGGTGGTTGGATGGCATCACCGGTTCCATGGACATGAGTTTGATCAAACTCCAGAAGATGGTGAAGGACAGGGAAGCCTGGTGGCTGTAGTTCATGAGGTCACAAAGAGTCAGACACGACTTAACGACTGAACAAAAACAAAGAGATACTGAAAATATCACAGACTTCAGAGCACTGGTTCTAAGGTGCCAGAGAAAGAAAGGGAACGGCACAAAAGTGCTGCTTTGGGACCCAGTGGATTTGCATGTGAATTCCCACGTAGTCCCAGAAAGGCTTCTAGATGTCCCTTAACTTTCTGAGAAGGTGCTGCAAGAGCTAGTGATCATAGAGGAAGAGCATCTGAGTTACAGGAGTGACTCGAGAAACTGTAGCCACTATCGATTGTTAGCAGAACGCGAAATGGAAGCATGCTCGGAATCAGCCCTTCTGGGGCTTTGCGCATGCAGTCATTACTGTAAAGCTGAGCTTCTTCCTGGTTAGTTGTCATCAAAAGAACTCAATTGACTCTTACCTAGAGTGACCTGATACATATTTTTAAATACATTAATTCTTCCTACTACATTTTGTAACACCTCCTTTTAATCACCCTGGGGCAGGCACACCTCAGAGATACTTTGAGTTTAGTTCCAGACCACGGCAGTAACAGGAATATGGCAATAAAGCTAGTCACACGCATCTTTTGGTTCCCCAGAACCAAACTTCTTGGTGAATGCAGGGGATTCACCAAGAAATGTTATGCATACACTGCACTGCAGTCTATTAAGTGTTCAATAGCATTACGGCTAAAGAAATGTACATAATTAAAAACTACTTTACTGCTAAAAATAGGCTGAACATCGTCTCAGCCTTCAGCAAGTCTTAGCAGTAATATTAATGCTCACCGATCACAGATCATCATAACAAATATAACAATAATAAACAAGTATGGAGTGTGAGAATTACTAAAACATGACACAAAGACATGAATTGAGCAAATGCTGTTGGAAAAATGGCACCAGTAAACCGTGCTTGATGAAGGGTTGTCCCAAAACTTTAATTTGTAAAAAATGCAATGTCTGTGAAGCCTAATGAAACAAAGTGCAATAAAAGGTCTGCCTTCACTCTGTAAGGAGGAGATAACCCGCACTCACTCAGTTATTTTTATTAAACAAATGAATTTGCTGAAAAACTCCACTATGAAAAAAACAATGGCATATGAAATTTATTAAAAGTTTATTGCTTCTATATTTAATAGAATAAATAATATAGATAAATAAATAATATTGTAACATAAGAGAAATACAAAAAAAATATACCCATAAGAAGGTAGCAATTAAAGCTTAGGAAATGTATAATATAATAATAATGAATCTTTAAGTTTAACTTTCAAAGAACCTGTGAAATGTTCTGGAATCAGATGCTGGTTCTGTGTTTTCTTCCTTGAGTCGCTTAAATTATCTGAGCCTCAGTTTCTTTAGCTCTAAAATGGTGATATTGTTTAAGTTAAAAAGCTTTGAGGGAAAATAAATTCATTAAATGTGCATTTTCCATGCTCAAAACTGCTTTCTTCTGCTTCATTTTTTTTGTCCCCCTCAAAATGTTTTCAAAACTGTTAACCTGAAGACCTCTAACCACACTATTTTTAAATATAGACTATAATATTATTATAAGTACATTAAAATAGCATGTCATTAATTAATCTGCTTATTTTTCAATAGGAATCTGAATAGAACTATACTAGGGTTCTGCTATGTAAGAAAATAAATTTCCTCATTCGATTTTTTCTTATATTGCATTATCAATAGTGTGGTGAGTTCCTGAAAAGATTTCAGAAAATTTAATATTAGAGAGAAGAAAATGTTCTCAGAGTTAGACATTTAATGAATGCATGATTTGGGAATTTAAATATGAAACAATAATATTTCTTGAATTCATCGATCAATTCATTGAGCTGAAAATAGATTATATTGATACCTAATAGCTATCAGAACATGTGCTATGATTAAATACCATAATGAGGTATCACCCCCCAGCAGTCAGAATGGCCATAATTTAAAAATCTACAAATGCTGGAGAGGGTGTGGAGGAAAAGAGACCCTAAAATAGGTTAGAAACAAGGACCTTCTGTATAGCATAGGGAATTATATACAGTTTCTTGTAATAGCCTATAATGGAAAATAATCTGAAAGAGAATATATATATATATATATATATATATATACACATAACTGAATCACTTTGCTGTACACCTGAAATCAACAAAACATTGCATAAATTAACTATACTTCAATCAAAAAAATCAAAGGAACAATATATGGGACTTGCCATACTAGGGGTGAAAATAGAAGCTTTTTCCTCACTAAAGCTTTCCTAATTCTTCTCCCAAGATACACACTTAGGATCAGTCCTCCTCGCATTTGCACCCTACCTACCTCGCCGTAATGTCCATACCTTCCCTAGTGCCTAGTACAGAGTCTGGAACTTGGTACACACACAGAAAACCTTTGTTGAATGAATGAACCACAGAGTACTCTGATGATGCAAATGAGCCAGAAAAAATGGACCCTTCCAGGTACCAATAAAACACTTTCTTACAGAGCAGAGACCATAGCACTGAGCAGAGACCATAGCACTCTCAGTTTTCCCATCTGTAAAATGCAATCATCTACATCAAGAGCACATAGTATGAGTTCAGTTGATGTTCAATTGATGGTTGTTAATACATCCTTTGGGCTTCCTTGGTGGCTCAGATAGTAAAGAATCTGCCTGCAAAGCAGGAGACCCAGGTTCAATCCCTGGGTCAAGAAGATCCCCTGGAGAAGGGAATGGCTACCCCCCCTCCACCCTCCCCCAGTATTCTTGCCTGAAGAATCCCATGGACAGAGGAGCCTGGTGGGCTACGGTCCATGAGCTGGCAGAGAGTTGGACATGACTGAGTGACTAACACTTCCACTTTCTTTCTATATGTCCACTGATTTCTCTCTGTATCATATTTAGGATAGTGATTTCACAACTAGGGACTGCATGGGGTTTTTTAAAGGTTGAGGTTGACAAACTATATAATCTTAATTCATAGAACTTTAGAAGTCCAGGCATTTGGCTTTTTCCAAACCTTTGAACACTTAGCCCAAACCTGAGTTATTGTTCACCAGGACTTTCCAAGAAATCTCACTCTTTAGAAAAGATTTTATAAGCAGGGAAATGTTTCAAATCCTTGAAGACTCTTCTGAAATCTGATTAGATGAAGCCTCGCTTGATGACTGGTCAGCTATGATTATCTTCTACAACAGAAGCTTTTACTTTGAACAACTGTGTTATCTTTCCAGATCCTCTGCATTCTTATAGCAAACGGCCGATAAGCGGTTTTACCGGACTCCATGGCTTTAAAAGCTTCATTCCATGCGGCTGCATGCTATGTGTCTAGTGGGAAACTGGGGGAAATTATTGAATGTTAAATCATTAGCTTCCACTACTTTGTTCTTTATGACTTTGGTGAAGATCTGTAGCCTGCAGAGCTTGGCAATAGCATTTGTTGGGAGAACACATTCTAGCATTTATTAAAATAATATTTATATAATCCTAGAGTTTTCTCATTTATTTTAGGTACTATGGGCATACCGTATTTTGTTGTGCTTCACAGTCTCTGCTGTTTTTACAAATTGAAACTCTCGAGTTACCTTGGGTCGAGTAAGTCTATCAGCATCAGCTTTTCAGCAGTAGTTGCTCAACTCATGCGTCTGTGTCACATTTTGGTAATTCTTGCAATATTTCAAACTTTTTTATTATTATTGTATTTGTTATGGTGACTTGTGATCATTGATCTTTGGTGCTTCTACAAAGACTTGCTGAAGGCTCAGATGACAGTGCTTTTTAGCAATGAAGTCTTTATTATTAGGGCACAGACATTGTTTTGTTTTTTTTTTTTGATTTAAGCTATAGCACACTTAATAGATACAGTGTAGTGCAAACATTACTTTCATATGCACTGTGAAACAAAAGGAAACGCATATGACTAGCTTTGGCAGTATTTGCTTTTTTCCTGTGGTCTGGAGCTGAATCAGCAGTATCTCAGAGGGGCACCTGTATATTATGGACGATCTCAACATACTCAGCGATGAAAAGAATAAATAACCCAATAAACCCCATCTTCAATCAACCAACTTCAACAATTATCAACAATTACCACCTCATGGCCAATTCTGCTTTATCCATTTCCTTATCCATTACCCTCAAAATTAGTTTTACTGAAGCAATTCTCAGACATTGTGTCATTTAACTGCAAATATCTGAGTATAATTCTCTAAGCTACAAGGTCTTTTAAAAAGTACCGTCACAGTACCTGTATCACATATAATTTCTATCAAGGATAATTTTTTTAATTTTGTCAAATATCCAGATTTCACATTACATTGATTAACTCATAATTTTTATACTTAAGCAAATCAGGACCCACATAATGCCTATATATGTAACTGATTTATATGTCTCTTAGAGTTCCTTTAATGTGTAAGTCACCTTCTTCTTTCACATTTTTATTCTTGCATTTTATATGTTGAAGAAATCAGGTCATTTGTCTTGCACTGTTGCTTACAGTTTAGATTTTGTAGGGTGAACTCTTGTGGTTTAGTTTATCATTCTGTCATCAGCTGTTTTTTTAAGATTTTTTTTTTTGATGAGGACCATTTTTGAAGTCTTTATTGAATTTGCTACAAACACTGCTTCTGTCTTCTATGTTGCATTTTCTGGCCATGAGGCACGTGGGATCTCAGCTCGCGGACCAGGGGTCCACTCACAACCCCGCACTGGAAGGCGCAGGCTTGGCCACGGGCCCGCGGGGAGGGCTGTCCTTCGTCCCCAGGTCCTGTGAATTAGCAGCCACGTCAGTACATTTCACGCTCAGGTCTCCTCCTTTCCTTCCTTCCATCCTCCCTTCCTTGTGAGACACTTGAGAAGCATCTGGTATACTGACACCCTTCTTTGTAAGTTAGCTGTGACTGGTCCTCATCACAGAGATGCCTCGATTCATTCCTTATCAGGAGCGGTGAAACTGACTTGCTCTAATTCTGTCATTCATTCTTCATTTATTTGTAGTGAGATCGCACCAAGTTATAAATTGACTTGGGGAGAATCTGGATCTTCGTAATACCAAGGCTTTGCAATAATGCAGGAGGTCTTTTGACTTTTACCTGCAATTATGCACCTTCCAGGAGCATTTTAGCTCTCATTTAGGCCAGTTACTAATTTTGATGATGTAGATGTTTTCTTCTTTTCTTCTTTGTCTTCTGGTAAACTGCCTTAAGAAGTGCTCGACATGCTGATTCACAACTTGCTACTGTGTCAGCTTCTCTCCTTGTTCGCGGCCACGTTTTCATTCGTCCTTTTCAGCTGTTTAAATATTAATTATCTCTGGACCAAAAAATATTTTTCCCTCTCCCTGTCACATCGTGCCTTAAATTGCCTCTGCTTTTATAACATCACTGGCACTGCAATGTCTAAGGGCACTAGCATTTCCTATCTGCTGAAACAAACTCTCAGGTAAAGCATCACAAGCTCTCCGCTAGTCTTTGGGAGCTTCTTGAGCATACCGAGGCTGGCAGTCCTGATTCTTGGAGCACTTCTTAGAATCTTCTCAAACTGTCCCTGTCCTATCCTAAATATATGTCAAGTTTCTATGGAAAATACCTATGGATGAACAATTGTCAAGAAATATATATATATAAATATTTAATTCAATATATAATTTAATATTTTAATATTAATTTTAATATAATTATATATGATATACATATAAATATACAAATATTTATATATTTGTATATATATATATATATTTATAAGTGAAGCGAAGTGAAGTCGTGTCCGACTCTTTGCGACCCCATGGACTATAGCCTACCAGGCTCCTCCCATGGGATTTTCCAGGCAAGAGTACTGGAGTGGGTTGCCATTTCCTTCTCCAGAGGCTCTTCCCCAGCCAGGGACCAAACCAGAGTATCCCGCATTGTAGGCGGACACTTTACCGTCTGAGCTGCCAGGGAATGGCAAAGGCAGGATGAAAACCTAGACTTACTTGAGAGCCCAGTGTCTTATCCATCCATTATCCTGTCTTGTGTTGAAACCAAGATGACATTGGGAGATGCTTAGCCATGCCTGCCATAGAGTAATCAGTGGATATAAAGGATGGATTTATTTCTTCTCCAATCATCCTTTTACCTCCTTTATCTTCCTAACTTCTCCTTAATCCTTAACTCTGAGATCAAACTACACTTCCTATGGAATGCCTTCCTAACTCCTTTGGCCTAGTACAGTCACCTTCAGATACGTCTATTTATATATTTTCCTATTCCTGAGCAAGAAGAACCACTAGCAAATTTACTACAGATTTTTTCCTATGAGTGTACTCTTTAAATTTCAGTTGAAACGCATTTGCTAAGCTTGTTTTATATGCATAATGCGGTACCACAGCTGACTGCAGCTCTGTGGGGGCTGACATTCTAGTGAGGAGCCCATAGATCAGTAAGCTCAAAACAGAATAGAACAGATACTTATAAAGACATCAAGATCCTCCTGGGTTTGGTTCTGAATATAGTATTGATCCGGTAAACATTCCGCTGCAAGTTTCCGGTGGAATAAGACATGCAGGAGTTCACCGTTCCATCAGCAACTTCAGAATCTAGAATATGCGTCATTCAAGTCAACGGCCTTTAAAACACCTCGCAGGCAAAGTCAGGAATTGGCTAAATCCACCATAAGTTGAGATATGATTCCTCACAAAGAAAATAATTTTATTTTCCAAAATTCCTCCTGGGTACTACTGTGCCCCAGTGATTAGGCAAGCCCGCTAAAACGGCACGGCCAACCCACCCAGCAAACTAAGAGCACATCTTTCAAAATATTTATCGCTTTCTTAATTTAAGTCTAAAAAAATTGGTCTTGAGCTTCTACCCTTAAGTATCTAAAGCTTCTGGTATTTAACAGACTTATTTTTTTAGATTAAAAAAAAAAGCCATTCTTTGTTATATAAAAATATCAGACCATGTATATGTTGTAAACTAGATAATTAAAATATTTAACAGAAGGAAAGAATGATAAGGGATGCACGTAACTGCAGTAAAGACGTTAGTTTTCACGAGAAGATAATATGAATGTTTTGCACATTTCAGCTGCCAGCACAGGCCTGATGGGTGCCCAAGTGTGGGTGCGGAGTGGAGACTGGGAACCCGGTCCGTGTGGACACTGCCCACCTGCGATCTTTGCGTGTCACGAACCAGGAGATGCAGAAACCGTGAGTCTCATCAGAGACCAGAAGTCTGTCTTTTTCTAAGACAAAAATGTAAGGAATCAATACGACTGGCATTGACATTCAAACGCGGGGGCTGAGCAATCCATCGGCAGAGGCGGCTGCAGGACTCCGTCTCGCGTGGGACAGCCTGCTGCTGGCTCTTCACTGCCTTCTTCCTTAGGGGCATCACTGCTTTTCTTAACAATAAGCCATAAATAAACAACCACGAAGTCCTCCCTTTTGCATGAATCCATGGACACAGAAGCACAAAGGGAGAAGGAATCTCTGGTCTCCTTGGTCTTATTTCAGATGAGACTTTGGGTAGAGTTTTGCAGAGAAATGATCCATGATGATTCACTCTGGATTAAGTGAGTCAGCATGATTAAGACCTACTCACAGGGCTCTGCACCATGTTTTTAGGGGGATAAAGGCCAAATTGGAAAAGGTTTTTGGGTGTTCCCACTTACATAGGTGATTGTAGCTACCCACCATTTCTTACACATGTGCACAGAGCTGGAAAATGACACCAGAACCTCCGTAATAGTCATCCTGTCAACTCTTACAGCTCTGAGGGTCTGTTGCCATCTTGACATTACAGATAAGGAAACCAAAGCTCATTATAGATTCTACATCTTGGCCAAGACAGCTCTGCTAGTAAAAGTCACAGAATTGGGTTTCAACCTCATTTTAGTTAATTCCTTATCTCGTGTCACGAACCACCCTAAGCATTGCATACTTGAAATTTTTCATGTAATAAAATACAGTGCGGCTTTTCCTTTCTCCACCTGTACCTTTCACAGGTTTATTTTTCCCTCTCTGCTGAGGCAAATTTTATTTCTATTCTTAACATTTAATTTTTAGATATACTTAATTCAATTAAACTATTTGCACTATACTCATAGGATGCCTAAAGAACTGAGTGCCTTTCAAGTCCCTAAATGGTAAATGGATTAAAAATAATCAATGCCTCTTTAACCTCCTTTGATGACTTGGCCATCAGTCATATGTATGCATGTCGTGTAAAGCTGAATCTGCAAATAAGAGCATTGAGCATGAGAGAGTATGTCCATTCCAATTTTTGGCCAGGGGTTTCTAAAGACCTTCACCTCATTTCAGAGATGCCCACACTGTCTCTGGCCAGTTGAAATGGCATTTCCATAAACACAGCTCCGGTCTTTATCTAACACTGTCTTTTAAAACAAGCGCCTCTGTTCAAAACTAAATGATTAGGCCAGTTTACAAGGTCATGTAAAAATGATGACTATGTCAACAAACCAGGGACATTAATTTGAAATGGGGTGGCAAAGAACTTCTTTTAATTATACGTGTGCAAGAAATCATGGGACAGTCTCTAATAAATTCACTAAATAACTATTAGTTGGAAAACCATTCAAGTTAAGAAAATGTCAAAAGAAATCCACTTACTTGTTCAAATTCATTCTTTTGAAATTCTTCAAATCCGAAGATGTCCAGAATCCCAATGCCCCACGTCTGTGAGCTGAAATGGAAGAGAACACAGTGAACGGGCATCCCTAACCCTGCCCATTGCCACTCCAGGTAGGAGAAACCCGGCCACTTGGCACGTCTTCGATAATCTGAAGCAAAAACATGTAAACGAGGATCTTAACCTGGTGAAAAACTGAAAGTTAGGGGGGAATGCTTCGATTCAAACACAGACTCATTAACAAAAATGCTTTTGATTTCTAAGTACAAACTGCAAAAACAAACGGGGAGTTCAATATTTGCTTCTCTGCAACACTTTCTCTGTCTCCTTCAACCAGACTTGCTTCCTCTGAAGGACTTTGCACCTGCCTGCTGAGCGGGTCTCCTCAGCTAACACGTGTACCTTGCCAGGCCACCCCAGCAGCAAGTCAAGCAGTTTCTCCGTCACACGTAAGTACAACATGAGTTAACTGCATTGAGCCACAGGCATGTTCTTTCATGGATTAAACTGAGCCACTCCAAAGATCATGATATTCCTCAAAGTGTTCTTGTAAATAAAGAAGAACAGTGAAGATCATGAAACGCGGGTGCAAGATGGACAGGAATCCAAGTAATGACTTCATTCTCCCGCGTAAACAGTCACCCTCAGAACTCGCTCGTCCTGGACGGTCAAAGCACAGATGATGGCCACCTCACTCTATCAGCCCACGTGTCCAGTCCTGCATCATCTTTGAACCATCCTGCCGCTTTCCACACCACTGTCTTTGTGATGAGCGCACACAGAGTGAGTGAGGAGAGTAGCGGACCTTGTATGACCCGGCGACCCTGACAGCCTGGATTCTGTGGGGCTGTGGGGGCAGCACGGGGTGGGGTGGGGGGTACCCCTGAGGTGCTTCTTGCAAAGAAAGCCCTGGATGCTTCTGGAACACTGGTCAGCCCACCCGTCACATTAATGTCTCTGTCCAGCGCATCTGCAGGGGGCACGTGGTCCGCATTTTCCGCCAGTGGGAGTGATGGTCCCTCTCCACGAAGGTGCTCACTCTTTCATCACCAGTCTCCCTGCTGCCGCGGAGGCTGTGGGTTTTGCTTTCGTTTGCTCGGCCGCGCCGCATGGCTGGTGGGATGTTAGTTCCCGACCAAGGACTGACCCTGTGCCCCTGCAGGGAAATGTCGGGGGAGTCCAGGGCAGACTCTTTGCTCGTTTTTACTCTGCTTGATTTGTCCAAACTGCAGAGCCACCAGCGCCCCTTTACGTGCCTACGCTGTGCGTCTACAAGCTGAAAATAATCATCATACTTAGGGGGTATCGTATATCACTTACGTGACCATTTTTTTCTTTAAAAGCAAGATAAAGGAATGATTTTGCACCATCCTGTCTCTATTTACTGCAGATGGTACACATATGAGCTTCTTAAGTAGGAGGGAGAGCATTTTTAAAGCCCTAATACAAGCATCACGTGGCAAAGAGTGTGAGTCAGTTAAGGAAAGAGAGAACCATTCACTGGAGGTCTCTAGGTAATTGATTCAGTATTTTAGAAGAAAAAAAAAATAAAGTCTTTCCCCCTATGTCCAAAAAACTCTACACGGTTTAGAGAGTCAAATGCTACAACAGGAAGCTATAAACACATACAGGAAAACAAATGTGACCTTTTTTTCCCCTTGCTTTCGGTTCTTCGAAATGTCAAAGGAAAACATTCAAAAGTATGATTATGCAAATACTAAATTCTTTTGGAGGATAAATAGTATAAATGCCATTAAATTCTGTCAGAGGTCACTATTGTTTTAAAATGCATTGTCTCTTTCATTTTCATAGATTTTTTGCATCATCTTTCACCCATCCCGCCTCTTTCCACGCCACCATCTTTATAATGTGCATAAAGGGACTTCAGGGATGAAGCTCATTCAGTGGGAACGGTGGTGCTGAGGTTTAGGCTGACTTGTCGCTTTGGTGTGTGTGTGTGCGTGTGTGTGTGTGTGTGTGTGTTTTCCATGTAATGAGCTGCATTGTTTCTCTTGTAGGAGATTAGTGATGAAGCTTGTCAAGTTTTGGAGTTACTCCATCTTCATACGGATCCTTATTCAAACACTTTTTAGTTGGATAACTTTGGCAAAGTCATTAATACTTAAATTTTCTGAGCTGCAGTTTCATCATCTGTAAACCTAAGATAACAAGTCATATTTATCCAGCTAGACATTTCCTACGCTAAGAAGCGAGGTAAAGAAAGTTCTAGGATAACAGCTGGTATACAATGTGTCTCCACTCACTGAAGTTGCTTTAAGAAATAGTTGTTTAAACATCCTCTAGAAATAAAGAGGGTGGCTAATAGAAGAAATATAAATGCCAAATCAGCATAGTAAAATGTCAATCTCATGAAAATTGCAAAAGAAATAAAATTCTGAAAAATTATGATGAGAAAGATATTCCCGAACACTTTTGTTGGCGGCTGAAATTGGCAGGGCCTTCTTAAAAAATGACTTCCTTATGTGGCATAAAGCTTTGAAATATTCATATCATTTGAACCAGGACTTCCATAAGCAGGAACCAATACTAAGACAATGATCAGAAATGCAATTAAAGACAGAGTGATGCCCATTGTTACCATAATTAGAGTTAAACAGCAAAAAGAAGTAACAGATACCCCACTCTAATGACACAATTAATTAAACAGCATGCATCCTAGGAGGGATTTAGTGAAACTGTCAACTTAATAGAAATCAATACATAAATTCTGTATAAATAAGCCTTATTATATATCTCGAAGACCTAGAAAGAAGTACAGTCTGCCGAAAAGAGGACCTGGAAATGTCTTCAATGGTAAACCTAGAGGTGGCTTCTTAATATTTACAATGTTCTATGTGTGTGAGCGTGCCCAGCCACTCAGCCATGTCTGACTCTTGAGACCCCATGGACAATAGCCCACCAGGCTTCTCTGACCATTGGGTCTTCCAGACAAGAATACTGGAGTGGGCTGCCGTTTCCTCCTCCAGGGGATCTTCCCGACCCAGGGATCGAACCCTCAGCTCCTGCAGTGTCTCCTGCACTGCAGGTGTATTCTTTACTGCTGAGCCACCGGGCTATTACAATTCTCTCCATCATTAGCCTTTGCTGGAAAGACGAGTGATTGAAAGCACAGTGGTCACCTTCCGAGCTGGTGGAGGAAGGGTGACTGCAACCTTCAGGGCAATGGAGCCCAGCAGAGACGGTGCGGACAAGGGTCTGGCTTTCCAGGCATGGGAGGTGCAGCAGGGACCCTGGGGGTCAGGAAAGAGCGGGGGTGCTTCCTGATGGCCAGGTGCCGGCCCAGAGCACGGCTGGTCGCTGCCACCCTGCACCAGGACCGCGCTCAGGCTCCCAGGTCCAATCCCCCAGAAGGGCTCCTGGCTGCCTGGGCAGCGGGGCTCCTACAGCGACAGCCTGCAGTGTAGACGGAAGTCAGGAGAAAGGAGGACAGCCACGAGTGGCCAGGCCTCGAGATACTCTCTTCCCCTCCTGTGACAATGGGGGCTTTGTGTGGACAGAGGACGCCGAGGCGGCCCAGCTGCACGTGCGTGAGCATGGAGTTGATCCTGGTTCAGATCAGGGAAAGTAAATTATTAATTAGTAATGCAGAGCAGCATGCAGTTGGCTGAAAGAACACGCCTTTCATTTATTCGCATTGTATACATACCAAATTCCAAACTACACTTGGTTACAAGATAAAATGTTTAAAAAAGATGGAGAGAAAGGAGAAACCATTTTCAGGAAAAAAATTAATGCAGGTTTAATGCATTTTAAGGATTATTTTTGCAACTACTGACAGACAAAATGTGTTTGCTTTTTTTTTTTCTTCAATAATCTATTTCATCATTTATGATTGAGTGAAATTTTGTTGTTCAGTGACTCAGTCATGTCTGACTTTTTGGGACCCCATGAACTGCGGGCTTCCCTGTCCTTCACTTTCTCCTGGAGCTTGCTCAAACTCATGCCCATTGACTTGGTGATGCCACCCAACCATCTCATCCTCTGTCGTCCCCTTCTCCTCCTGCCTTCAATATTTCCCAGCATCAGGGTCTTTTCCAATCAGTTGGCTCTTTGCATCAGGTGGCCAAAGTATCCGAGACTCAGCTACAGCATCAGTCCTTCCAATGAATATTCAGGACTGATTTCCTTTAGGATGGACTAGTTTGATCTTCTTGCTGTCCAGGGCACTCTAGAGAGTCTTGTCCAGCACCACAGTTTTGAAAGCATCAATTCTTCAGTGCTCAGACTTCTTTATGGTCCAACTCTAACGTCTGTACATGATTACCGGAAAAAACACAGTTTTATGTGATTGCTATTGCAACAGCTGCCTTGGCAGGAGGGAGCCAAGGGCCTGCAACCAGCAAAATGCCCGTCCCGTGCGGCAGCCAGCAGCACTGTCATTTCACTTATTGGTATCGCGACTCATATTACACAGGCGTTTAACTCAACATCCAATTTCTAGCAAGGAGGAGCAGACAGAGGTCATCAGATGAACTGAGATTCAATCCGTTAGGCAAAATTAACATATTAATGAGATGATCTGCTTTAGTTCAAATTCTGCCCTAGAAATCTCCTGAGGGCTTTCTTAACGGTTAACAAAAATGCCTATCCCGCATTGACTCATTAGTAAAATACACCACTTTTGATATCAGGCAAAATGCTAAATGCCAGAGCATCTGTCTGACTTTCATTTGCCTTCCAGGCCTGTGGGTATGAGAAAGGGGAAAGCCTGAATTAAAGAGCATGTCCTCTTTGGAACACGGATGAACTAAATTTATTTGGGCAGCGAGGCAGGGGGATCTATCCACATCAGGTTTTGTCCTCGGTCATCTCCGGGCAAGGAGGTGATCTGACAGTTACCTAAGTAATTCAAAGTCAGTTTAGGAAAGAGATGAATCCTGTTTGGCACAAAACCTTTAGATGGAGCCAGAGCTGAATCAGACCCTGTGGCTGATCGCTGACATGTCAGACCCCAGATGGGGTAAGAAATACGACCATCCTGGCATCGTTTGCAGTGTGGAGGGCTGATTCAGAGCTCACCCCCTGCCATGAAGCAGGGGCCACCAGATATTAGGGTGTGACCAGCATCTTCCAAGGGCTCCCTTGGTGGCACTAGTGGTAAAGAAAGGAGACGCAGGAGACCCCGGTTCCATCCCTGGGTCAGGAAGATCCCCTGGAGTAGGAACTGGAAACCCACTCCAGTATTCTTGCCCGGAGAATCCCAAGAACAGAGGAGCCTGGCGGGCTACAGTCGATGGGGTCACCAAGAGTCGGACAAGACTGAGTGACGGAACACTGGGGGAACATCTTCCAAAATATCCTGACTAGGAATCATAGAATCCTAGGCCCTGAAAGCAAAACCAAGCCAGAGAGATAAGCCAACACCCTTCATTTGTAAGTAAATGAAATGCGATTATCCAGCTTCAGAGGTTGAACAAATTAAGATTCACAAGACATAAATGTCTCACGAAAGATTTCATTAATGCTAAGTGTCAAGCTTAGGATAGAAACCCAGATCTCTCGATTTCCAGCTCCCTTTAAAAAAAATTAAAACCAAGTTAAAAGATAAAATCGCTGTATTCATAAATTAACTACCATCTTGAACATCCACAAAAATGAGATCTATATAACATCTCAGCCCACTAGCTGAAAGTACAGTAAAAAGTGCTGCTTCATTTTTCACTTATTATGCTTGTCTCTTTTTTCACCCGTTTTACTAAGATTTAATTACATACAATATTGTGTAAGCTTAAGGTATACAACCAGTTGACTTGCCACAGACAGAGTGCAAAATTATCATGCTTTCCTTAATAGGGTTCCTTTTCTCCATAATAATTCTGTCTGAATACAAGTCCTTCTTTTTATGAGGTTCCTTCTATTTAAATTTTAAAGAGCACTTTGGATTATCTTTGCCGGTTAATAGTAGATTTTGAAAATTGTTAAGGTTTGTGATTAGCCTGCCCCCCAGAAGATGAGAGACAAGAATGTGTGGAAGCACCGGGATCAATAATCGTCTCAGAATCCCTCAGACCACCCAGGAAGTGGACACCTGTCTTTCTAACAATCACCTTCAAGTGTATGTACTCGCAACTTGTGGTTCAAAGGAACCCTCATGAAAATTAAATTAACTAGATAGTGACTTGTAGCAAGTGGCTATTGTTGGCAACCAACCACCCCAAAACTCACTGACCAAACAAAACAGAAGTCCTTATTATGGTTCTAGGTCCTTTTGTCAGCGTGGGTGGCCTGATGGGGGTTGGCAGGTCTAAGACAGCCCCCCCAAGGGCCCTGGGGTTGGCCAGCCCTTGGCTGGCTCACAGCATCTCTCCCCATCCGCAGAAGAGCCTGGGCTCGCGGGCGAGGGGCGACAACAGGGATCTTCGCGGACTCGTGTGAGGTCCTCAAGTTGGCGCCTCTTCACTTTGGCTGTATTCTCTTGGCTACAGCAAGACACAGGGGCAGCTCAGACGCAAAGGTAGAGAGAACAGACCCTACCTCTTGATGAGATTAGTGTCAGAGAGATGCTGGACAGGGCAGGGATGCAGAGATGCAAGCAGCTGGGGGCAGTTTTGCCCCACGCTTCTTCACTTTATTTATTAGCTCGCTCACCTTTCAAACGGGTAGTTAGGAAGGTGCACCTAGTTCTGCAAAGCACACTGCTGGCGGACAGAGAGCCAGATACAAAGGAGAGAGGGACAGAGGGCAGGCTTATCCTCAGGGACTCGTCCATGGACACACATGTTAACGCTAGATTACCATCTTGGGAGGAAATAAAGAAACCATTTATATTTTTTAAAGGTAGCTTTAAAAAAAAAATCAGTTTTCTGACCATTTCAATGTGGGAGACGTTTTTGGAAAAACTCAGGTTTCAAGTCTGATATGTGGGGTTCATACTCCAAGTCCACTAATTCCTCATGGTTGTGTGACAAGGGCCACTTACTCAACGTCTCTGAACTCCCATTTCATTATCTGAAGAGTGTGCTTAGTTGCTTCAGTCAAGTTCAACCCTTTGTGACCCCAGGGACTATAGCCCATCTGTCCATGGGATTCTTCAGGCAAGAATACTGCGGTGGGCTGCCGTTTCCTTCTCCAGGGGATCTTCCTGACCCAGTGATCAAACCCACGTCTCCTGCATTGCAGCTGGATTCTTTGTCACTGAGCCACCTGGGAAGCCCCTATCTGAAGAGAGGAGACAATAATTCATTCCACATGCTGATGTCAATATTAGCTGCAATAATCCCTGGCTCAAAGCTTGGCTCATTTATAGGTAATTTCCAATAAAGGATAACCACAATAAATGCACTTCACTACCTATTACATCTGCACCCAGGAAGAAGCCAGGTTTGGAAAGTGTATTTTTAATAAGATGGTGTGTCAAGAGAGAAAAGTTAAAAGCTTGGAACTGACAAAAACTAAAAATGTCCTTTTGTTGAAAAGCCCATCCTCCTCCATGAGAAAATGATATTAGAACAAAGCACACCCCATTCAAACCGCGGGGAGGTTCCTTCCCGGTGTTTGCTTCAGGGAGAGGCAGGGTCACCGAGAGCCCAAGTGGGGCACCTGCTCTGTCTCTGACCGGCGCTGCGCCATTATTTATTCTGGCAGAAGTGCCACTGCGTGCCAATGACAGGCGCGGAGGAGCTGAGTACGTTCAGATTCCGTTAACTCTACCCAGCAGGACAGGTTATCAGGGAGTGGAGTAGAGGCCAGACGCATTTCCCCAGCGAGAAATGAGACAAGAGCGTGGGCACTGCTAGCAAAGTGGTGGATTTCACCTTCTGTATAGAAAATAGAGAAGCTTCAGCCTCTGCACTCTTGGGTCAAGACAGAGCTACAGAAGAAGGCTCGTGGGTTTTTACTAGCCTAATAAATCAATGAATTTCTTACATACTTTATTAAATCTATTTGGCCCTCAAATAATATTTGCAAATCACGTAATTGACATTATCAAAGAGAAAAGCACCATTGTTCGATACTAGAAATGCCATAGTCTCATAGATCTGAAAGATTCTCTCTTTTTTCCCCACGTCTCCTAAACACAGGCACTTAGGGAAAAGTATACAGCTCTTTATCGGTTTGATAAGCTGACCTATTCTTGAAATAATTTATCATATTATCATGATTAATATTTGTATTTAAACATTATTGTGTCCATAGTATGTGGTAATTTTTATAATAAGGATGGTAATTTTTAACCATCATTTTATATTTATTATGAAGTATTTAAAACAATTTTGAGTAATACAATATACACGAAACTTTGGTAAACCTCTCCCATTTTTTATTTCTCTGGATCCTTTTATTTGAAAAAAAAAAATCTCACAAAAAAATGAAAAAAATGTGCAATTACAGAGAAAAGGTTCATAGCTCTTTAGGAAATCATTATACGTATGGGTGTTTTGGTAAGGAAATGGAGCAGAAGGAGAATTATTTAGAAAGCAGGTTTTGTCTTAGATATTTTTCTAAATTGTGTAGTTTTGGTTGTCATGGCAATAAGTGCCATGATTTAAATGTCTATGCAGAAATAGAAGTCACTCCTACCATATTCATAAGAATCAAAGAAATCTCATTACTTAATGGGAAAAAATTCCCAGTTTGGATGAAGGAGGGAAAAACACGGTATGCCAAATTTATTTTTCTGACAAACTGCTTGTTATTTAATCTCTGAAGCAAAAATAAAGACAAAATATTTAGAATTAAACAGCAAAGGAAGAGCTACATACAAATCTCCTGGAATGCACTAAGTACTCACAAGATACTTCATGCACTCAGGTCAACAAAGTCATCAGAGACTAGAAACAAACATTCCAGTGAAGAAGTCAGATAAAATGAAACAATTTCAAACAAAGTCAAAATAAGGTATCACAAAACTGCGAAGATTAGTAAAATAAATAGCATAAACATGAGAAAGGACAACAAGACGAATAAATAGATTTTTGAAGATAATTTGTACAGGCAAATTTAAGCAAGACGTGTCAATGAAACTGGGGCAAAGGCATAAATAAATAATATCAGGACTGTAAGCTGTCAAACTAGAATTATATGAGACACTGATTGGAGGATTATAAACAAAAGAAAACTGTGATTTAGTTGGTGAATGTACTTAAAATCTTAAAGTGGACCATTTTCTAGAAAACATATATGACTTTAAAAAGAGAGAAAATAATCTGATTAGACCCACAAACTTTAAGATAGTATTCATAGGTCTATTCTCCCTTTACCGCCTCAAAAATTTTTTGGGAGAATTTCACCAGACACTCAAGGCATATGTAATTTTCATTTAAAACATCTTAGAAGAGAAGAAAAACAGAATGCTCTCAATTTATTCTTAAACATAGATGCAGAGGATAAGATGGCTGGATGGCATCACTGACTCAACGGACATAAATTTTAGCAAACTCTGGAAGATAGTGGAGGACAGAGGAGCCTGGTGTGCTGTAGTCCATGGGGTCGCAAAGAGTCAGACACAGCTTCCCCACTGAACGACAACAACACAGACATAAAACCAAAAGACTCTATAAAAAAAGTCTCATCTCATTAATGAAAATAAATGCAAACATTCAAAATAATGACTAGAGAATCAGATTTAGTACATCATGACCAAAATAAGACTTACCCTGAAAATGAAGAATTACTCAACATCAAAAAAGCATACATCACTAAAATTTGCCACATAAGCTAAGAAAAGGAGAAATAATCTTAATAGATAAAAGAAAAACATTCAATGAAACAGCATCCATCTATGGTTGAAAACATTCAGCAAAGATTATCTACTGGAACTCTACCTAAACAGATTACTCACTGACAAATATTTAGAGGTATTACATTAATTTGGAAACAAGACAAGAATAGTCTACTATCACCACAAATTTTCAACATTGTACTGGGACTGCTGGCCAATGCAATAAAATAAGAATAAACAGAATGATAAAAAAGACAAAGAAGACAAGATAACTATGATCATTTTCATGAAGATATTCCACTAGAAAATTATTAGAACTAATAAAGTCAGCAGGGTTTCTAGATATAAGATCAACATACGAAACTCAAGACTGAGTATCCCAATAAACAAATTAAAATATAATAGAAAAAGAGCATTCATCATAGCAACAGAAAGTACAAAGTACTTAGAAAAGAATGAAATAAAAACATGCAAGAAATTGATGGAAAAAACACAAACATATTTAAGAAATTAAAGAATGTATGAAGAAAGAAATATAGAAGAAAATATATATATTTCATATTTGTGAAAGCAAAGAATCAACAGTCTAAAAAGGCCATTTCTCTCCATATTAATCTATAAATATATTTCTCCACAAAACCCCAAATGAATTTTTTAATGGACTGAATCAAAATGACTATAAAATTCATATGCAAAATAGAGATCCAGAGATAACCAAAACAAATAAGAAAAACAACAATGTATTATGAGAACTTACTTATTAAAACAATATATTACTAATATAGTTTAAGTCAAATAGATTAAAAATCAGGAGGGGGTAAAAAAGTATTTCTAATAAATGAGATAGGGATAATTGAATATCCATCTAAAATATAACATTAAATCAATTTCTCATATAAACAAAAATAAATTCCTGGAAAATCTTAAAGTTTGGGGGGGAAAATGTAAGATGACCTTGAAGTAGGAAAAGAATGACTATGCTAAGTCCCTAAGTCAGGTCACTGTACATAACTGAACAAAGACCACCACGCGTATATGAGCACATCACCACGGGGGCGTGTAGAACCTGCTTTGCGGTGTAAAACCTCACTGGTAATCAGAGGAATGCAGGTTAATACTCTCCCCACAATTCTTCTACTAAACATATACCCCAGCGAAAACTCTAAGCAGATATCTCAGGATGCAACAGTGTAACTGAGAAGGAAAAGAGACCTGAGTGTCCCCGTAAATGCGAACAGACGAGGGCATTGTGGTTTCTCTGCAGGGAATTCAAGCAGCAGAAACAAAGAATGAATTAGCTCATTAGGTATCAATATAGTTAAATCTCAAAAGCCATGTGGAGTTAAAAAGGGGAGTACAGCATAAAATGTACTGTATGAGAGCATTTCCTTACTTCTTGATGACTCACGATGTTATACACTTGTTATGAAAAACCAACAACCAGATGAATTTTTAAAACTGTGGGATATTTACACAGAATCGATGACAGAGACTTCCTGTCTTTGAGCAGGAAGGAGAGGGATGGATTTATGCAGGATAAACAAAAGTAACTTCAGCTTTTAGCTGCAATTTTCTATTTCTTTTGTGTTAAAAAATTCTGAAGCAAAACTGGCAAATGTTAATCATATGAGATAATAGGTAAGGCTCTTCCTGATTATTAAATCTTTCACCTCCCCCAAATACACTTAATGAAGGAAGGTATTACATGTTAAATGGGAAAAAAAAAAAAATCAAACGTCTATTTTCCTTTTCTCACAAATGCACAGCAGGTATTTTAGTATTTCTATGACGCATCTGGGAGTTAACAATATAAATTCATTTATTAAGAAGTGTTTTACATCATAATTAATAAAGCAGTGTACAAAACATCATTTTACCAACTCTTAATTACTTACGAGTATTGGTATAAATTTTCAGATTATCTTTCTTTTGGATTTGCAATATCCATCAGAGTACTTAAATCTTTACAATCATTTTAATAAAGTTCAAAGAGGGAAAGATAAAACTAATAAGTAGATACTTGGGTCTGAATCGGATTTATTTACACATTCAGTCTCTGCTTCAGGGACAGGTTTTGCTTTGTAGTTTTGTGTCTGAAATGAGGGCAGAGAAACAGAATGAGATGCTACTTAGGATTCACAAGCGATGTTCAGTATATCAATAGGATCAGATGTTTTCTGGTGGAAATTAATTTCCAATTTTGTCATCAAAATAACGGTAAAAAAACCATTTAATTTCTAGACATTGTTCTCCTTACTTCATTTTCTGACCACCCAGTTTACCATTTAGGTAGTTAATTTATTTTGGTCTCAAAAATCCTGTGTGTGTGTGCACCTGTGGGTGATTCATGTCGATGTATGGCAAAAACCACCACAATATGGTAAAGAAATTATCCTCTAATTCAGATAAATTCATTAATTAAAAAATTCTGTGTGTGTGCACACTAAGTCGCTTCAGCCGTGTCCGACTCTTTGTGACCGTATGGTCGGTAGCCCACCAGGCTCCTCCATCCATGGAATTCTCCAGGCAAGTATACTGGAGTGAGCATTAAAAATTCTTCCTCACTGAGATTCCTTGGGTATAATGGGAGAGATGTGTGTGGTTGAATTAAAAAGTATTTAATTTTGATATTCCTCTGCTTCTTAGCAGTCACACAGCACCATCAAGCCCTGCCCTGCACTACTGAGAATTAATACAGGTCAACCAGTGGGTGATCCCAAAGAGGAAAAGTATTTAAGCCTGGAGGGAGGTGACAGTTACACAAATCCCATTACATATTTGGCAGGCATGGGGCAGGGGGTAGGGAGGGAGCAAGCAGATATCTGACAAATCATGCTGCTTCTTTTCAATAAAAAAACTTTTCCTCAACCTCTGACTCAGGAAGGAGGAAACACCACCTGCCTTAATGTGTCCTGTTGGAGAGAATGATGGCAGACCCTCAGCGAAGACCAAGGTGACCATCTCTGAGGAGGCAGGGCAGCGCAGGCGCGGGGGATGCTCTGAGGCCCTTTGGAGAGTCTCAAGTCCCAGTAATGAGCGATTACAGTCGCCTGGGATGTGCCCAGTGGATGTGGCCACTGGAGGAGATTAATCCTCAAATTTTAAACTCAAAGAAGTAACCTGACCAAGCTGACCTCCTTGCAAAACAGGAAACAAATGATACTTTTGTAGAAACTGTCTGTAACTCTTGATGGCTACATTCTAGTCCTTTTAAAAGTCATAGATATTTATTTAAAAAAATCTTTTGTTTAAACAACTTAAGAAAAAAAATAACCACACACACACACCTGATTTGAATTTTTAGATATTTGCATTCTGGGAAACAGGAGGAGATGGTGCAGAAAGCATGACAAATGCATATGCACAAAAAGCTAAAACAACCTGTAGACAGAATTTGGAAACTGTCCTAAGATGCTAGGTAAAGCATTAACATTTACAGGTGATGTGTGCTAATAGTATGTGCATGAACTAGAATCCAGAGGACGTTTCTAACGGTTTGTCTGTAATGCAGAGGACAGGGCTTCATCTTCAGGCCCCGAGAGTTTCATAAACTAAGATACCGACTTCTTGTCCCTAATGGATGAGATCCTTGACAAATACTCAGTTATAGCTGCAAATCTAGTCCACTGAAAATAATCTTAAAAAGATTAACATTCTTACCCTCATGTTAGGTTAGTAAAAATCACATCTATCAGGGGGTATCTCAGTGTATGTTTTTAGCAACCACAGATTATATCTAAAACTACAAAGTTAATTTTCTAATTTAAAAAGAAAAGTCAACAACAAAATCATTACAAATGATTTGAGGATTAAAAATCCTCAAAAACTAGCAGGAGACTATGAACCACATTGGCAGTATTATCTCAGAATTTATTAATTTATTTAACCAACAGATTAAGAAGTTAATACAGTCCAGTGGCATTGTTTGTGGTTGTTTTTTTTTTGAGAGGAGAAAAATTATATGAAATTATATGAAAAATCATGCACTTATGCCATTCATCAGAGTCTCAACCTGGACTTTAACCTAAAAAAAAAAAGTCTAAATATACTATAACATTGCATAAGTACATTAAGTGCTATCTGATTGCATCAATGAGAAAAAATGGAAATCATAAAGAAAATTCATTATATCATATCATTTCAATATAATATACAGCAAAACATTCAATTCTGTTTAAAAATCCTTGGAAATTCAGCCAATGTGTATATACACTGCTGACTATTCATAAGTAATAGTATACACGAGGAGTTCTCAGTAGAACAAAGCTAAGAAGAGTTCCCGAATGAAAACTTCAGCCATAAACCCACTTAGCCCAGCGAATTCACCTTGCCTTCATCTCAGAGCATGAAGGTAAAGCTCTGCTTTCACTCCAGTTCAGGGACACAATCTTCAGACCAGCTACACAGGATCCAAAATACTGACCTGAGTTATTTTTAAACCAGCCTTTGGAGTTCTTCAAGGCTATCCTTACTTTCCCCATTTGAAACACTTGCTGCCTCTAGGAAAGATAAACAAGTCTCACCTAGGAAGAAGTGCCATTTTTCTGAACATGAAACTTATACTGCTTGCTACAGTCTCACGAGCACAGATTCGCTGCATACATTTCGATGCATCTCATGTTGTCAGATGCTGGAGAGGATTGTGCCCACCTGACGCCCCAACAGGACCGTAAATCCACGTCCCTCTGCTCTTCCATTTCAGTCCAGAGAGTGAGGTGTTGGTTGTGAGATGCCAGAACCCACTGTTAACATCACCGTTCTTTACAATGACTCACTCAGACTGCTGGGGAACACATGTGCCGTGTGGCAATGTACTGATGCAAATCTCTCTGGAGACCCAGGACATTCCATGCTGACTTACAAAATCACTTTCTTATAAATTAAAACACATGCATTTAGAAGTGAAAGTGTGAGTCGCTCAGTCGCATCCAACTCTTTGCGACCCCATGGACTGTAGCCCTCCAGGCTCCTCTGTCCATGGGATTCTCCAGGCCAGGATACTGAAGTGGGTTGCCATGCCCTTCTCCAGGGGACCTTCCTGACTCAGGGATTGAACCCACATCTCCCGAGTCTCCTGCACTGCAGGCAGGTTCTTTGCCTGCTGAGCCCCTGGAAAAGACCCCTCTTGCTGGGAAAGAATGAGGGCAAGAGGAGAAGGGGACGACAGAGAAAGACATGGTTGGATGGCATCACCGACTTGATGGACGTGAGTTTGAGCAAGCTCCAGGAGACAGTGAAGGACGGGGACGCCTGGCGTGCTGTAGTCCAGGGGGTCACAGAGTTGAGCTTGACTTAGTGACTGAACAACAATGAATTCAGAAATGGGATAAGATACCAAAAATATCCTCCTGATAATTTCAAGAATTAAATTATTGCATTGATGTGTGGATTTTAAAACAAAAAATAGTTAAAGAAAATAACTTCAATCTCTGTTTAAAACAGTCCAGCTTTTCTCACGGGTAGACCTGTTCTACACTTCTTCCTGTGACTTAATCACGTTACAGTTAGACTGGGTGGAAGAAGGAGGATTTAATAGTTTGACAAATTTCACAAGTGACGTATTTTTTTCCAACAGCCTTCCCTTCTCGCTCCAGGATCAATCTAAATCTACGGATCGAAGGACAAGGCCTCTGGACAGTTCCTGGATTGGTGACCCCTGCCTCCCAATGAGAGACAGGATGACTTTGATGTTTCAAGCCCGCAGCCCTCATCCCAATCTGACCTCATCCAGCCACCTGTCTCCCAGTGCTCACAGGGTTGGCACCCCAGAGACCCCAAGTTTCCCCCTCGTCCAATGCCTCCTCCACAACGTGGCCAGTTTCTCTGTCTACTCACTCACCTGTCCATGCAAGGATACTGCATGACTTTTTCCTCAAGGAACCCTCACCAAGTGGGAAATGCCATGGTTACTAAGCCACATGGACTTTATTTTTCCAACAATCAAAGCCCACAAACTGCGCTCTGGACCCCAGGTAGTACTCTGCAAACGTGTCACAGACGTGTTAAGAAAGAAGGGAAGGAGGGGAGGGGTGTGGATACCGATCAGTGGTAATCCAGCATCTCTGCTTCCTCTAGGCCCAGCCAACACAGTCACGCCTCAGATCCCAGCAGTGTACATGAGTACGACGCTATTGTTACTGTCAGTAACAGTTGTGTCCGAATCTTTGCGACCCCCTAGACTGCAGCCCACCAGGCTCTTCTGCCCATGGGGTTCTCCAGGCAAGAATACCGGAGGGGGAGTGGGTTGCTGTGCCCTCCTCCAGGTGATCTTCCTGAGTAGCAACATTCCTATTCTTAAATTATTTCCTTTACTTGCTACTCTCCAAACAAGCAAGATTACAGAATCAACATAAAGGAAAGAGACTGGACCACACCTAGGGTTTCCACCAGGTCCTCCATCTGCCTGTTTTTCTCAAGCTTCACTTCTTTACAGATAAACCAGGAAACCTTTCCAGCCACGGTCACCGGGATGTTACTGCTGCATTCGGCGCTGTGCTGACAGCTTTGTGCTTCATCTCTTTCATCCTCAGCTGATCTTTGAAACCAACCAGACTTCTCACCACCAGGCACTGACCAGAGGAACCAGCTTGGAGACATGAGAACTCAGGGTGGAAATGGGGCAAAGTAAACTGGAGGGTTTGGTATCTGACGACATTTGGAGAACTCTCCGAATTTTCTATGATTCACTGAAGCAATTAATCATAAATACTTAAATGTTTATGTTTAGCTCAACTAAAATATCAAAAGAATGTAATATAAGCATCTTTAAGTCTTCAAAGGCTCAGTGACAAACAAAAAAATCTCCATAGGTATGCTTGAAACTCAGTTTGTTTACTGTATTATAATCTGCACGCCAAATTGTGCTCTCCAAAAATGTGGATTCCATCATGCAGACATAAATGAATAAATGAATGAATGAATAAAGTATATCTTCAATGCTTCTCTACTGAGTTATTTCCTAAACTTCATCTACTTATAACCTTCAATCTATCAATACTTATTGTTAGGGTACTTCTATGGTAAAAAGGGGCTGTTTCACAGGTTATATTTCTCAGGTGTCCCCATATACATAAACCACCGTATTCAGAATTCATGGTGAAAATGAGTAAAAATAAAGTAGAGGCTTCTATGTCTGAAGAAATTTCCCAAAGTTTCCACAACTTCTCCCCAAGACTCCCTAAGACTCTCTACTTACAGGTGCCTCTGCAGTAGGCATGTTAATACCAAAACTCTGCTGATGATGTCGGTGCAGGAAAAAAAATAACTTAAAATCTGACACTGATAATTCAACCCTGGAAATGAAAATGCAGACACTGGGAAATTGGTCCAATTATAGGAGATGCAAAAATGAGTTATCATTTGAACATTTTCAAGTTATTATTGTTCATTACACCTTAGGAAGAATCTGTATCTCATTTCATAATCACAAGGATGATAAACTTATTTGGAACTGAGGTAGAAAAAGTAGAATTTTTTAAAATGTATAATCTTATTAATATTGTACCTACTCTACTATAATCCAGAAAATGAACTCGGCATTCTAGGAACAAACATGTCATCTGCCTAAATGTCACTTATTTTCCCTTTACAACTTGTTAGAGTACATCTTATTTATATTTATTCTCTCTTGCAAATTCTATAAAAATTATATAGTGTGATAAATATATCCTATTAATATAAAAGGTGCCTGCCTATGTTAACCACAGGGAGATACAGATATATATATATATAGATAATACAGATTTTCTGACATAATTACAACATTTTTAGAAAGTTGAGGACTCATAAACAATAAAAGTCTATTCTGAGTTTATCCAAGTGTTGAGACTTCTCTGTGGCTTAGGAAATGGGTCTGTAAATCTATAAGCTTTCCATGAATTTCAACAAATTAAAAATACTGCAAACACAACCTTTCTAAGCATTATATTTGTATTGAAACTCAGGTTTGGGTGAGTCATGGGAGAAACAGAGAAGGAAAAAAAAAGAGAGTTATGACTCAAATGAGAATACTGCATTTTAGAAGTCAAACTTCTGATACATTAATTTATCTCTAAGTTTCCAATAGTCCCTGTCCTTATTCTTTCACTTAGTAAATAAACATAAAGGTAAGACTCACATCATAAATTTGCCTTTGACACAGCAGCAGTCCTCCCACTGAAAGGGAAATAAAGCGCTTTGCAAGGCTTATGCTTTCCTTTGTGTGCAGCCAAAAATCCAGACCTTGTGTCAGTTTTTCCAACTGTATAATCTAAGTCTCTATAAGATTTAAATGGCAAATGGAAACTTCCTAAAAGTTCTTACATACAGCTGGACTTAAATACATTAAGTTTTTCAATGTCAACTTCAGCAGAACAGCCAATAATTGTATACGAGATGCATTTTGTAGTCTTAGCCTGCTAGTATTATTCCGTGAATCGTCTTCATATTTAAAGGGAAATCACAAAGTAACTGGTAGTAAGAAATAATGACAAAATCCAGAGTCCTCACCACATCCAAGCTTACGGTTTATCTGCTTAAATGCAGGTAACACTACAGTGACCCTCAAGTCACAGACCATACACGGAACATGCTGATCAGTGCTCTGGGTTTTTTTTTTAACGTGTATATTTTAGTGAGAATTTTAGTATGCCTTTGTCCTTGGAATCTTCTGAGATGTCTGCATGTGTTTAAGAACTGTCCCATTAATGCACAGCCAAGCTAAAGTTTTCCGGGTACCCTCTAAAAGGGGCAGCTCTCAGGAGTTTGGTAAAGTCTGTATGGACAAGAAAGAAACCCTCAGGAAGCCACATTCAAAGACCAGCAGACGTGTAAAGACTCCTGGATGCAATTTCGCTTCCAGTGGCCTGCGCTACCCAAGGTCATTATTAGTGACGAGAATACTAACAAAGCTTTCCATTGACAAGGTGCCAAGGGGGTCTATCATTTTTAGATGATCAAACAGCCCCGAAAAGCTACTGCTTAAAGATGACTGAGGCCAGGAGTCACAACAGTTACCATAGAGATGCTTCATCAAATTATCCCCAAAACAAGGAGGGAGACAGGAGGGATGATGGAGCTGAAACACAGCATCCAATCAGGTCTAGAGAGACATGGGCGTCTCAACAAACCACAGGGCTTCAGATATGCTTGAACTTCTTCGCAGATGTGCACATCTTTCCATCCTTCTGGGTGCTCAAAAGGCCATACATGCCTTCAGCCCGGAGATTGCGTCTGGGCGTCTCTATGCACAATACACGATTGATTAATTCACCCGGGGGGTGGGTGTTGGCGGGAGGGGGCTCAAATCCCTTACAAATAGTCTCACAAATCCTGGAAGTAGAATCGCCTCACTAAAATGAAAGGTTTTAGTGACACTGGAGTAGGAAGCATCTTTAAGAGCGCGCCTGGTCGAGTCGCCCTGGCGGGAAGGACGCGTGACCAGATGTGCATGACACTTACCTGCCGGGCTCCTCGTCACCGTGGAGGCAACCATTCACCGCATCCACCAAAAAGCTGAACAGACGGCTGTACAGGGACTTGGCCAGGAGATCCCGGTAAAATTCAGCCATGGCTACGGTGTGCCGCCGTGTAATCACCTCTCCTGGGAGAGCGAGGGGGGGAATAAGTGAGCACAAGGCTGTCCTTTGTTCAGAAGCCAACAGAGCTGGGCTGTTTACCCTTCCACATCCACACACATCAGAAGATGTTGCCAACATACTGTGACCCTGACAAATGCAGCCTCCGCCAGTTACTACAAAACACATGGCGGTGATTTTGAGGAAAAAAAAAACATTCAACGGAGGATGAGTCCTCAAACCACAGTCCAAAGGCAGGCTGGTGAGGCATGAGGTCCAGTGAATGAGAGAAGAACGTCGGGGAAGTCCCTCTCTGCACCCTGAGTGCAGACCTGCACCACAGAGGCCGTCCCGGGAGCCGGATGGTGTGTGCGCAGCGTGTCCACTCGTCAAGTCACGTCTGGCTCTCTGCGACCCCACGGACTGCAGCCCGCCAGGCTCCTCCATCCACGGGATTTCCCAGGCAAGGATACTGGAGTGGGTTGCCATTTCCTTCTCCAGGGGATCTCCCCAACGCAGGGATTGAATCTGCATCTCTTGTGTCTCCCACATGGGCAGGCAGGTTCTTTACCACTGAGCCACTTGGGAAGCCCATGAGTTGGATGGCATCAGAGTCTAATTCCAAGCATGCCATTTACTAGTGTTTTGATGCTCAAGTTTTATCTAGCCTTTTTGAATCTTAGTTTCCTCAGTGGAAAGAGGAGGGGATGGTTGGATGGCATCACCAACTGGATGGACATGGGTTTGAGCAAGCTCCTAGAGTTGGTGATGGACAGGGAGGCCTGGTGTGCTGCAGTCCATGGAGTCACAAAGAGTTGGACATGACTGAGCGACTGAACTGAAAATGGAAAGAGTTAAATCCAAGCCTTAGCAATGTGTGTCAACTAAAAAATCCGGTGCTCATTGCACCTGCCTCAGTTCCCTTCAGCTCACAAGTGCCCAGGAGGCAGCAGGTCTTGGTCTGTCTGATGAAGTGGAGGGAAAACGGTGCTCGCCAAGGCAGAGGGACGCCTGCTACTACACACACAGACACAGCCGATGTTTTAACTGAACAAATCTTCTTGGACCGATGACTTTATGTTTAAAATGACTCATTACCTATAAAAAGGTAGCTCATCAGAATGATCTCTCAATAGCACACAGATGTTCACAAAGGTGGAAGGCAAAGTACAGAAAAACTTACCCTTAAAATACTGGATGTCAGTGGTTAAAGCAGACGCCAGCTCATCCGAAGATACCTGCAGCATTCCAGCCACTGAAATTAAAGCGGTAATGAAAGCATCAAGTCACATACATGTTGACAGTGAGAACATGGCATTTTATAGTTGAGAAGTGTGTACAGACCCATTAGAATGTATTAAAGAAACTGAACTACCACTGTAATCGGCAAATTCAACTAGAGAAACAACTTGATTAAAACGATGAAGAGTTCTTGGGGCTCTGGCATTAAGCTGCTGTAGGATTTGTCCCCTCCTCGCCCTTACTAACGGCCCAGGATGCTTTTTTCCCCAATTCGTGGCTAAATCACTTTGATATGGGGTGAAGATAACAGTGGTCACCACCACCATCATTATCTGGTTTTAAGGTTATTTTGAATAAAAAGCTGGGAGTGACTAACAAGGCCACTTCAAAGGAGAGAGGTTTTTGGCAAGATCTTTAAAGAGAAGTAATTATGTTCTGTTTAAATGTTTAATTAATAATATGCCCTCCAAATATACAGGGTAGAGGGGTGGGGTGGAGAATACTCAACGATATAAATAAGCCCAATTAAGTGTCAGAGCATCAACACTGCTACTGAGGCGGGCAGCGTGGAGACATAAACGTGCATCTTATTAATTCACATGACCAGAAAGACAAAAGAAGAAAGCCGATCTTGGTTTGTTTTCTCCACCGCCCCCACTGAATCCCACTCCAGCAGAAAGTGGGGTGATTCCCCCGACTTTTCTGTACTGTGTCTCCATCTACTGGCCAGCCTGGAGAACTGCATGTCAAGGCATCGCTGGTCCATGAGTTCCACTGACCTTGTTCCAGGAGCTGGAGGTCAGACACCAGCGCTGAGTCGGCCTCGGAGAGGGCAGTGAAGCCAATGTCGCCAAGGTGCAACACGGCTGCTAGAATCACGCACAGGTTCTCCACCTCCTACGCGGGTGACCAACAGAGAAGATAAACGGTGTTGCTTAGGAAAAAAAGATGCAGAGACCGATCCTTTGGAAAACCTCCAAGTAGGTTAAAAAAAAGTGATGCGCAGCTGTGATTTTTTTCAGACTCAGAATGTCCCACAAGGGAACCGCCGATTAATGGTAAAAATTGATACGCCCCATTTAGAGCAAGCAACATTAACTTTAAAAATTCCCAATAAATTCCCCATTTCCTGATTGGTACTTTGGGGAGGAAAAGCTCCTGCCGAAGGAAGTTTTTCCTAAGAACAATTCTCATTTGCTTTATAGGCATAGACTTGACACAGTGTGATCCCTGGGCCATCCATAAATTTCCTCCTGAACTTCCAGTTTTCATGACAAGGTACAGTTTTATTATTAATAGCTTTAAAATGAGAGCATTGAAAAGGATAACCTGTAATTTTCAGGTATAATCCTCTATGACTGCAGCATTACTTAGACATGTTTTTGGTAGCCTCCAAATCACAAATTAGGGCCTCAGATTTTATTGATCTGTGCCTGTCTGAATAACATTTTCCAAGCTCCTTAAGCTGCCCGACAGCTCCCTCTTCCATTTTTAAAGAAATCCAGTACGACAGCTCCCTCTCCCATTTTTAACTAAATCCAGTAACTCCTCATTAAATTTCCCAGTGCCCTGAGAGAGAGACGTTCCTGGACACAGACATGGAAGACTTTGTTCCATCATCAAGGTTCTCACAGCTCGGTACCATGATGGAGACAGAACGGTGAAAAGCAGCACTAAGGTAAGTGACAGTGTGGTGATACTAACAAGCTGCCCTGTGAGCAGGGGGCAGCGGCTGCTCTTCTGTGTCCACCTGAGGTGAGCAAGCCCCCTGTGGTCTTGCTGGTGTTGGAGGGCTGGGGGGGCGTGGAATCACCTTCACGGTCCGGTCTCCTGGAACCACACTCACGAGCTCTGACTCAAGGGTCTTGCCAGCCCAGAAGTACCTTCCTCCCAGTCTATGGGGACTTGATGTTTTCCTGCTGGTGGACTAAAACTGTCACCATCTCAGTCACACCCGAGGATCAAGATGATCGATCACCTTTCGGTCTTGGTTTAAATCGCATGTATTTCTTTAACAAAAAGCTTGTTAAATGCCCTACTTGGCCCCTTATGTGGAAGACATAGCCCGTGTGCCCTGCCTCTGAGGATCAGTCATGGGTTTCTACAGCCCCATATCCAAGGAGCTGATATTTGGTGGAATGATTCCTCACCCACCTCTCTATCCCTGTTTTCTATAAGTGAGTAGAGATTGCAGACATAAATGGAGGAAGGGAAAAGGAATAACAACAGCAAACAACAACAGTAGCAAATGCAAAGACTGAAGAATACAAGTGGTAGGAGTTAGGGAAAGAGAGAAACACAGAGACTGGACCAGCAGAGCAACCAAGAACAAAATGCCACATGATTGCACGTTCCTAGCATTCCAGTCGCTGAATGGGGTGAGGCTGGAGTGGAGCCAAGTGCCCAGAGCCATTCACTGAGGGGAAGCCCCCACCTCCTATTTCCTCCCTTTCTGTCACCCTCAACCCCTTCCACCCCTTGCTGCCCCACGAGCCAAGGGGAAAGACAGGGACCCAAATCGATCCACGTATATTGGGTTTCAGAAAAAAAAAATCAAATCTGTCACTGAATCTTGGCTCATGAACTTCAGGCACACCAGTTACCCATGCGATCTTATGTTGATTGTTAATGAGGAGCTGGCTGTCATTTAAGGTGACCCCACACTGAATGTCGGGGACACAGAGATGATGCATAAGAAAAGGAGATTTGTGGGAATTTCCAAGGTCTTGGTGGCTCAGTGGTAAAGAATCTGCCTGCCAATGCAGGAGACGCAGGTTCGATCTCTGGGTCAGGAAGATCCCCTGGAGGAGGAAATGGCAACCCACTCCAGTATTCTTGCCTGGAGAATCCCATGGACAAGGGAGCCTGGCGGGCTACAGTCCATGGGGTCGCAAAGAGTCGGACACGACTGAGATGGCTGAGCACACTTCACCTCTCTTGTTCTCTAGGCCAGTGTTATTCAATTCAGTAAACACTAACCACGCCAAGACAATTTCAGTTTAAATTGATCAGAATTTGTTTTCAAAGTTTAAAAAAAAAGTTAAAAATCCACGTCCTCAGTCTCACTAGCCTCCTCTCCCACGTCCGGCAACCCCAAGTGGCCAGTGACTGCTCGAACATTTCTGGGATCATGGAAATTTCCATTGCGTCGCAGCGGGTTTAAGCACTTGAAATGGTACGTTTCGGCTTTGCAGGTATTCGATAATTCTTTAAGAATTAAAATTAAAAAAAGCATAGCGTTCAAGCAGATAGTTTAATCAAGTGATTAGATTCCTTTCCCCAGTGGTACTTGGCAGCAGACAGTTCCTCCAGTCGGCCATTTTTCTCTCCAGTCAGCCGGGGCGAAGTTCTTGGATGTGTTTTGCTCACGTGGCCCCGGAGGGAAAAGGTCCCGGCCGCCATCTTGAGGACGGCAGCCGGTCTTCACGGGACCCTGTGGCCCTGGGCATAATGTTTGCTCGCGGCTCTCTCCCTCTAGCATGCAAGCTCCACGAGGCAGAGGAATGTTTTTGAATGAATAACTTTTACAAACTAGCAGAGGGTTGATTTCCTCAGTGGAATATTTAACCGCATGACTCACCAAGTTACTGAAGCCAATTACATTCAGGGCTTGTTTCAAAACAGCAAATTTCTCCCTGTTCAGAGTATGCTCTGCTGTTGATATATCTTCTCTAAGGGTCTGGTGCAAATACCTGTGAGGAGGAAAAACACACAGTTTTATGGCTTGGCTCGTCAACAAACCCCAGTGGTTAAAAATCACTTCTGCCATGTTTGGTCTCCAGAATAATGGAAATCACCTGGACATTGTGTCCCTGTGTTATTTATAAGGCTTTGGTCCATAAGAGCACATGGTGTTTCCGGAAGGAAGAAAGAAAGGTTCTTGTTGTACCAGAACGTGTTTACACTGTTTTCCTCGGTTCTCACTTGAGTTGCTCCCCTCCTTAGAGAAACTCATGAGTGCTTTATGTATTTCATACACAAATCTAGCAGATTCTATCACCTGCTTTGTAATTCATATTTGTAGTCAAGATTTTAAATTGAGAGCAATCTATGATTTCTTCTTGTCAATATCTTTTAATTACGAGGTGGATGATTAATTCATTGATTTATTCCTTTCGTTCAAAAAGCACAAAAAGGAAAAAAGAAGTTGAAAGTGTTAGTCGCTCAGTCGTGTCTGACTCTTTGCGACCCCGTGGACCGTAGCCTGCCAGGCTCCTCTGTCCAAGGGATTCACTCCAGGCAAGAATCCTGGAGTGGGTTGCCATTTCCTTCTCCAGGGGATCTTCCCAACCCGGGTCTCCTGCATTGCAGGCAGATTCTTTACCAACTGAGCTACGAGGGAGGCCTGGGAAGAGACGAGGCAACAAAATGAGCCAGCAGGTCTAGGGAGAGACCAGCAGTGAAGAGAAGCGGAGGAGATGGAGAAGCAGGCGGGTGAGAGGAGGGCTGGCTGTTCATGGGGGAAACAAGAGATGCGTCAACAACGCTTTGTAAGTTTCCGTCTCCGGAAACCGGGTGGACGGTGGCCTCATTCAATCAGGGGGGCTTCTCAAGAGGAGGAGTGTGTTCTTGAGAGAGAAAGACATATTTTTTCATAGTTGTGTCTATTCCCTTTGAACTACTTGCTAAAAGTTCATGTGGTGTTCCAAGAAATAATCGGCTGTAAGGATCTGAAATTCAGAAAAGTGCAGAAAACAAGGCCTGGAAGTCATCAACACGCAGATGACTAAAAATCATGGCAGTGGACGAGCGCCCTGGAAAGAATGCGCCCACATTTTACGGATGAAGACAGAGCTGACGGAGAAGAGACCGTAGGGGCAAGGGGTGGGGGTGATAGCAGGCAGGTGCAGACTCTGTCGGGTGGACGAGGGGTCTGAAAGGCCTTCTTTGTCCTTGACCTTGGCTGGGATGGGGGGTCAAAGTGAAATAGCCCACTGGATGGGGTGGGGAGACCTCAGGAGGCTTATACGGTGAGGCAGAAGCACATAAAGACCAGAAGACGACAAGACAGGGAGAAGGAGGTAGATGAGGAAGGAGAGGCTCTGGACTTGGGGTCTCTCAGCACAGTGGAAGGATGCTGCCTTCCCCGTGTTTGGGTCGGGTGATGGATACGGTCCGGTGGCCAGACGACTCAGGGAGTAGAGGGACCACTGCTCATGGCCTCAGTTTCTCTAGTGGGGAACGTAGTTGAGGTTTCGATGACGAGGCAAGGTGGACCTGAGGAATTAATTGAGAATCTAGGCCACTGGCTGTGGACAAGGGACATTGTGGTCAAGCAGAGGGCTTCCCAGGTAGTGCTAGTGGTAAAGAACCCACCTGCCAATGAAGGAGACACAGGAGATGCGGGTTCGATCCCTGGGTCAGGAAGATCCCCTGGAGGAGGAAATGGCAACCTACTCCAGTATTCTTGCCTGGAGAATCCCACGGACAGAGGAGCCTAGTGGGCTATGGTCCATACGGCCGCACAGAGTCAGACATGACTGAAGTGACAGCACTCACGGAGTCAAGCAGGGACACGGGAGGTTTAGCTGATGCAGCTGGGGACCACGAGGAGCTGCCGGCCAGCTCCAGCGGGCTCTCTCCTTCTCGGAGGATAGGCGAACTGGGGGTTGGGGCTTTGGAACAAAAGGAAAAGGTCACAGGCAACCGTGTTAGCAAGGGGTTGGGTTAGGATGGTCAGAGCCATCTGGCTTAAAATTCACAAAATTCTAGTGACTAAAAGGTCTTAATGATAAGAAGCTGTAACCAGTCTTAATTCTTCCTGTTCTTACAGAAGTTTTCCATCCATCTTTGCTGGGGTCATCTTTTCTTTTCTGCTTTGTAACATAGGATAGAATTCCATTCAGAGTGGTTACTTGACATCTTGTAAAGAACAGTTAGCTCTCATTAACATTACAGAGTCAAATATGCAAAACACCATGGTTCCTGTCCACATTCTTGCAAGTTAATCAGTTAATAAACTCCACCTATGGAGAATTCAAATATTTCTTTAAACCTCAGCATCTCCCACTTTGTGTGTCTTTATGGTGGGAATTTACGCCAGCTCTGACCTACTCCACGAAGCAGTTAAATTCTGGGAAGAAGGAACCATTGGAGTTAATCTGGGTAATTTAGACAGGGCTATTAAGTCTGTAATGGCTCATGAGAAACCCAATCAAAACTGGGGGTTTTCCAGGGCAGTTGACCTGATGGCAGGAATGACGCTTGAAGACTGTTTGCATTTTCCTCAATAGTCAGAAAACTTGTTGGTATGAGGACGATGCAAAAAAAAACCTGGATCTCAATGTCTTCTATACAAACTTTACAATCCTCCTACTTTTCAGTAAGGCCAAGGTTGATTTCACTAGAAATATAGGTCTTTACTTAACAACCAAACTCTATCTTAAAATGGGAAGGTTAGTATCAGGAAAAAAAAATTAAAAGTCTACTTTTTAGACATTAAAAGTACTTTTTTTCCCTTTGAAATCGTTTAATAATGAAACCACACACAGGGCAGGAGTTTCAGGAAGCTCCAGGAGATGGTGAAGGACAGGGAAGCCTGGTGTGCTGCACCCATGGGGTTGCAAAAGAGTCGGCAAGACTGAGCAAGTGAACAACAACAATGTCACGTGGGACAGAAAAATCCTAGAAACACATGCCTGGTAACCACTACAACCAAGAACACAGTAGAGCTCTATCTGACCCTTTCTGATGACATTTTAAACTTTTATTATCTATAAAATGGGATAAAAGTAGGTTAAATGTGAAATAAAAAAATTCTTCATTTCTCCTTCATGATGACTTTATGTTAATTAAATAAGACACTACGTGTGATATGCTTTCTAAACTCAGATTGCAGTGTACACAGAGAATAGGAGTATTTTCTGGAAAAAATACATCTTGCGTATGTGGAGAGCTTTACTCATTGCGCTCGGCCATTAATGAATCTCTTCAATCGGATATATAACTAAGTCAAACGATAAGGAATATTTTGAGAAATTACAACACATGCTATTAACCATGTAGAATATTTTAAACTGTAAAATATACATGTCTGTTCTCCGATAGATAGAAAATTTTCACTTCCTGATCGTTTTTTTCCCCAGTGTGAATCACTTGAAGGTTAACAATCACATGTGTGTTTCCATGTGGTTTTAACACTTGAAAAGAGGTCAGAATGACCATGGGCCGCGGTTTACTGACGGCCCTGTAGACTAGCCATGCTCCATTGATGTTCTCCCCCTAATCTCAACACCGTGGTTGAGACCCACCCGGACGCATCTGTTCAAGTGTTTCATCTGACAGCTTCGGACTGTCACCTGTTCATTGACGGTCCCACATGTCCACTATGGGTTGGCACGTGCCAAGAGCGTTTGTCAGCAACTGAACAGTGACAGCCACAAGGGCCTCTGCCGTCTGCCTCTGCGGAGACCAGACCCTGTGCTGCTGCTGCTGCGGACCTTCAACACCCACCGCGGGGAATTCAGGGTGGACAGTGAGGCACTCTGTGCTCCAGGGAAACTGGCGGAACACGACTTCAGATGGGTAGATGTTTTCAGGAACTGATTTCGTGATCCCAATCCTCGCATCTCCTCACATGCTGAAGAGCACTGAATCCCTTTGTGGTGACATCAGCTCCTCGTAACTAGCAGAAACGTTTTTGTAAAGTAGGCGCTTGATTGCCTCGAGCTCCCCCGTCACCAAAATCTTATATATGGGCCTTCCCCAGTGTCTCTCTGCAGCAGCCTCTCAGAGCCAGCTGTGGCGCTGTCTCCCAGGCTGCGGTCCTCATTTTGCACCAAATAGTAACTCACAGGTCTCATGCTGTGCATCGTTTTTAGTCGACACACAATTCCCGGTATTCAGATCTTAGAATATCAACATTCAGTGTCTTTCATGGCACCTTTTATGTCTTGAAAACCATGTACATACAGAACTGGGAATGGTAACACTTGGCAACACGGAGATGTGTGGCCAGAGACAGAAACATCAGCGACGTGTCATTTGTGGAGCCAGGGATCATGGCTGTTTTGTTTTCAAAAGGTCGACAGATCGAGGGGATGCTCTGGGTTTTGTTCCGCCACAGAGCGGAAGACGGTAACGTGGAGGCTGGACCATGTTAAAAACAATAGGTGGGTTAACACTGTTTGATTAATTGGACTCAAAAGGAAAGGCGGTGAGAACTGAAAACGCGTGTCAAACACTTCACTGGAGGTTCCGGAAGCACTTCCATTCATCTTCATTTTGATCCTGAAAAGCAGAGCTATCGCTGTGCCCATTTGTGACACAGGGGACCTCAAGCGCGTTTAAGATTTCCAAGCCAGCACCTGGCCGACGGACAGTACCCTCGGAGCCGACCCCTCTGTGCCTCGCAACTCTCCTGCAAGGGGCTGGGAGGAGAGGAGAGCACAGCACCACAGGGCACCTTCCCCAAGTTACAGTTTGGCTTAAAAATGTGGGGGAAGGAAAAGGAGACGTGCGATTACTATCACACATGGATGTGTTTTAAACAGAATGCAAAGTCTCATGAGGTTTTAAGATTCCACAGGAGAGTTTATGACTATTTTATTCTGTCTCAACTCTATGTGTGTATTACAGGCACAAAATGCAGTAGCTGGCAACTGAGCAGGACCCCATGGGACCGTCCAGGGACAGACTCCCCTCAACCCCACCGTGTCCTCCACCTGCCTCTCATTTGTGGGAAAGTTTAGCTTCCTAGGTCTTCCCCAAGTTCCAAAGAATAAACTTAATCAGAGAAATGAGAAAATGCAGAAACAGAGGGAAACAGTCAAGTAAGACAAAATTATAATAGCTTGATCGTTATGCAAAGAGTGCCAAAGAACGGATACCTTCGAACTGTGGTGCTGGAGAAGACTCTCGAGAATCCCTTGGACAGCAAAGATCAAACCAGTCAATCTTAAAGGAAATCAACCCCGAATAATTATTGGGATGACTGATGCTAGAGCTGAAGCTCCAGTATTTTGGTCACCTGATGTGAAGAGCTGACTCACTGGAAAAGACCCTGACGCTAGGAAAGATTGAGGGCAGGAGGAGAAGGGGGTGACAGAGGATGAGATGGCTAGATGGCATCACCAACTCAATGGACATGAGTTTGAGCAAGCTCCCGGAGACAGTGAAGGATGAGGAAGTCTGGCGTGCTGCAGTCCATGGGGTTGAGAAGAGTTCGCCATGACTTAGCAACTGAACACAATAATCATTAAACAATAATTAATGATTAAACAAAGTCAAGGACATTTAGTTCCTCCTCAAGAGCTATAGACACTATTCTTACCAATGTCCTTGAGCTGTTTTGCAGACCCTGAAACCCCTACCAGTTGGGACAAGTTAACTATATTCTGCCCTCAACAACTATATTCTGTTCTATAGATAGACCCCAGATGGGTTGGAACCAGAAGGTTGACGACGTTGACTCCTGATTGCCTGACCACCAACCAATCAGAAGACTGTCTGTGAGCTGATCACATACCCTGCAGCCCTCTAGCTCACTCAGTCTCCAGAAGCCGTTCCCTGGAAGTCACTGGGGAATTTGGATCTAGTGAGCTTTAGCTGCCTGGACACTAATGGAATATAGCAATGGCTGTTTCAGTCACACTCCTGTGACTGGATGAACTCATTTATTAGTTCCAGAAAAGAGTTTTGTTTGTTTGGTGTAGCTTCCTTGGGTATCTCCCCTCTCCCTTTTTTGCTTTTTATATAAAACATGATGGTGATTTATTCTGAACAACTAAGTTTAAAAATCTCATTTTTAAAGGTCAGGATGAGAAAAGCCCATCTGTACCAAAGAAACAAATGACTTTGTTTTCACTCACATTAAAAATAATAGCAAACCAGGCGAATGTGTGTTACAACTGAAAGGTACAAAATTCCACTCGGTTTTGAAAACTTTTTCTTGAAGGTTTTCATTACAAGTTAAATTTAAGATAAGCCAGTAACAAGAAATGTTGACTTTTGCTATTTCTAATCAACAGATTCCACTGTTCCAATCTGCTGATTGTCGCAACAACAAATAGTATTCCAAGAACACATCTTCTAAGGTGGGTCAAAAACCACGTTTGGGTCTGTGGTGTATATATGCCTGTGAGTGTGTGAGTGAAGGAGTGTGTGTGTGTATTGATAATTTATGCTTTGCCATAAAGGAACACAGATTCTGGAATAAATTTCCTATGGGTAGAGGGGCAAATATTAAAATCGCTAATCCCCCAGCATAAGGCACCACTGAGACAAGGGGAACGGAATTCAAGGTGGCAGTGATTTGATCTGAATATCAAACAATGACCTTTTGCAAAAGAAGCAGAATTTCAAGGGTGTGGTACCCCTTGGGGCACCTGTACCTCTTTTCTCAGAGCCCAGCCAGACACAGTAAAACTGTAAACTTGCAACTGGTGGATGAATAAGTCCTGGAGATGTGAGGTACAGCACTGTGAATCAGTCAACTAAGGCGTACTAAACGCGTCAAAGTTCTAAGATGCTAAACCCTAATAGTTATCCCCACAAAATAAGAAATGATGATTATGGGAGGTGACAGAGGTGTTAAATAGCACTAGAGCCACATCATATTTCAATGTATAAATGTATCAAACCAACACATTGTACACCTTTAACCTACACAATGGTGTTAGTCTCTCAGTCATGTCTGGATCTTTGCAGCCCCATGGACTGTAGCCCGCCAGGCTCCTCTGTCCATGGGATTCTCCAGGCAAGAATACTGGAGTGGGTTGCCATTTCCTACTCCAGGGGATCTTCCCAACCCAGGGATCGAACCCGGGTCTCCTGCATGGCAGGCAGATTCTTTACCGCCTGAGCCACCAGGGAAGCCCAAGCTCACCACACAATGCTATATGTCAATTACATCTCAATTTTTAAGTGACTGATTTAAAAATACAAGAACAAACAAAAACAGCCACCCTGGCCATGCTCATCAGGCCTGTTGGTTCAGCAGACAGGGAATGGCTCTTCTGTTCCTGCACGAGTGCCCAGCACACAGGGGGAGAGCAGCCGCCAGTGGAAATGCAGTAACGGGCGTCCCGGCTTCAAACCACATGCCTGGCCCCTTCACCAGGCCTGGGCTCACAGACCACAGACACGATTGTTTGCTGGTGTTTGATCTGCTGCATAAACAACAGAAGAACAATGTCTTCTGACCGTGGGCAAAGCTGCCTTCTACTTGGGGAAGTTTAATATGTAAACAGAAACCAGATAAGGCAAAAACCAGACAGTTGGCATCAACAAAGACAGCCCTGTTTACCAGTTGACAGAGGAAGATGGTAACTGGCTCCTTCCTGCTCACCCACCCCCACCCTGCTCCTCAAACGAAATTCTTTTCTTTACTGTTTTAAAACTATCTGGAAAGTATTAACCAATTTTAAATCCCCCCTCCATGGAATATGAATAACATTTTTTTTTTTATTAACCGCAGGTTCAGATCCATAAATCTCCCCCAATGAAAATGTTAATATATCAGCTGCAAACTGTTTTGTTTGGAGAGAGGAAACCCTGCTCATGGTCCTAGGAGAAGAACAGAATCCGTTTAATAAATTACGCATTCAGAATGACTTCGGGTCTTGTGACATTCCCAGAATAGTTTGTCCATATTTTTCTAATCAGCCAGAATATTTCTGCAAAACATCTGGTGGGACAAACTCTAAACTCTCACCATCTTTCCAACGGCGGCAGGGGGTGGGCTGGGGGGGTGGGTAGGGTTGGTGTGTCTGATTAAGTCGCTTAGTTATTGAACACGGAGGTGGAGACGCAAGACCAGAGAAGCTGCCTCCAGCACAAAGGGTCGACGGCACGGACCTGGGGGTCGAATCCCAGGCTGTACTCTGTCCCCAGCCCTGTGTCCAGAGGGGACTCCTTCCTGCCAGCGGAAGGGGCATCCTTTCCTCCTCGCAGAACCATAGAGGACCAGCAGTGATTGCATAGATGCATCAGTGAAATGGGAACAAAGAGGAGTTTTCGCTCAGAGCCGGTGTCAGGGACTGGCCTTTATGAACCTGTTTAACTTGCCAAGGCCTGGGGGGTGCGCCTGCCAGGGGGAGTAGGGGGTTCCATACTTCCCCCCAAGTCCAGGTCACAGCAGACCAGCTCGCGTTCTGCACGTGGGGAGGGCCAGCAGGTACGTCTGTATTCATCTGGCTCGGTCCAGGCTGAGCAGGTGCAAAAGTCCTCCTCGGGGGAATTCTCACCAAAAAGCTTTGGTAGGGTCACAGCCACAATACTGTGGTGAAGGATAACTCAGACCTAACCCGGGGTTTGAAATACTGACTGAGGCTGACACCTGCATGGAAATGCCTGTCATCTGTAAGTGTTCCAGAAGGTGACGCTCCCGCTCATGACCGTGTAGGGACAGTCACTGCTGATGCAGCTTTCCAGTTCTCCTGGGACCAGCCCGTGGACTTGCACCGGTGTTTGAGCAAGGTTACTTGTGTGACAGCTCCACGCTGCTGGTTGGTGCGGTTTAGTCACTAAGTCATGTCCAACTCTTTGCGACCCCACAGACTGCAGCATGCCAGGCTTCCCTGTCCTTCACCATCTCCCACGGTTTGCTCAAACCCATGTCCATTGAATCGGTGATGCCATCCAACCATCTCATCCTCTGTCGTCCCCTTCTCCTCCTGCCTTCAGTCTTTCCCAGCATCAGGATCTTCTCCAATGAGTCAGCTCTTTGCATCAAGTGGCCAAACTATTGGAGCTTCAGCTTCAACATCAGTCCTTCCAAAGAATGTTCAAGGTTGATTTCCTTTAGGATGGACTGGTTGGATCTCCTTGCAGTCCAAGGGACTCTCAAGAGTCTTCTCCAACACCACAGTTCAAAAGCATCAATTCTTCGGTGTTCAGCCTTCCTTATGGTCCAACTCTCACATCCATACATGACCACTGTAAAAACCATAGCTTTGACTATAAGGACCTTTGTCGGCAAAGAGACTGCCAAAGGCGAGTCTTTGAATCCCACCAGGGCGAGCATGCCAAGGAGCCGTCCCTCTGGACTGAAGAGCCTGAGTACACGCGAGTCCTCCATCAGATCAACCTTCCCAAATCTTACTGCTGTCCTGTCAGCTCTCTTCTTAGAAGATTTCACCTGACTAACAAACCCGCCTGCATATGTTCCCAGCCTCCCCCCAACACAGCTCTGCTCCTCAGACTCCTCTCCTTCTGTTCTGTTTCTGGGCGGTGCCCCCCCCCACTGGAGCTGGCCGCCAGGCACCTTGACGGTGGCCGTCTGCGCTCGGAAGCAGCACCGAGATTCCCCTCCAGCCGCGCCCATGTGCCCAGGAATATTCATAGAACAAAAAGACTGGCCCTTCCAAAAGTAAGAGGGGTCTCCTCGCCTGACTGTCTTCAACCAGGACATTATCTTTTCCTGTTTACAGACGGGAACTGAAACACCAACTTTTCTTGGGTCTTTTGGACTGGAGCTCATACCACTGCCTCTCCTGGGGCTTTAGCTCACCCTCGGCAGCGTTTGGGACTTCTCAGCCTCCATATTTGTGTGAAATCAATCATGTACATATACATGAGCTTCCCTGGGCTCAGCAATAAAGAATCCACTGCCAATGCAGGAGACGCGGGTTTGATTCCTAGGTTGGGAAGATCCTCTGGAGAAGGAAATGGCAACCCATTCCAGTATTTCTGCCTGGGGAATCCCAATGACAGAGGAGCCTGGCAGGCTACAGTCCATGGGGTTGCAAAAGAGTCAGACACAACTTAGTGACTAAACAACAAATATATATATGTGTGTGTGTATATACACACGCGCACACACATATATGCATGTCTATTACATATATATACACACACATATACATAATATACATAAGGAAATTTATTCTTCCCCACTTTACTTATTCACACATTAACACACTTATATAGTAAATAGTTTTCATTTAACATGCACAACTTATAGGTCATCAATTTGACTCTTTTTGGATAGAGATCATGACAACCATGTTCCTGATTTAGATTCTTATAAAATCTAAATCAGTACTGACTGTAAGATTGTTTTCACATACATCTGAATATTTCCATGTGTGTCTTTGGATTTTCAGATACACCTGCTAGGTTTTGTTTATACCTGGTAGGTTTCCAACACATCTGTGAGAGGCCACAGGTAACTGGTTGATAAATAAGTTCAGTTAAGTTCAGTCGCTCAGTCGTGTCCAACCCTTTGCGACCCCATGAATTGCAGCACGCCGGGCCTCCCTGTCCATCACCAACTCCCGGAGTCTACCCAAGCCCATGTCCATCGAGACGGTGATGCCATCCAACCATCTCATCCTCTGTCGTCCCCCTCTCCTCCTGCCCCCGATCCTTCCCAGCATTAGGGTCTTTTCCAGTGAGTCAACTCTTTGCATGAGGTGGCCAAAGTATTGGGGTTTCAGCTTCAACAGCAGTCCTTCCAATGAACACCAAGGACTGATCTCCTTTAGGATGGACTGGTTGGATCTCCTTGCAGTCCAAGGGACTCTCAACAGTCTTCTCCAACACCACAGTTCAAAAGCATCAACTCTTTGGTGCTCAGCTTTCTTCACAGTCCAACTCTCACATCCATACATGACCACTGGAGAAACCATAGCCTTGACTAGATGGGCCTTTGTTGGCAAAGTAATGCCTGCTTTTAAATATGCTATCTAGGTTGGTCATAACTTTCCTTCCAAGGAGTAAGCATCTTTTAATTTCATGGCTGCAAGCACCATCAGCAGTGATTTTGGAGCTCCCAAAAATAAAGTCTGACACTGTTTCCACTGTTTCCCCATCTATTTCCCATGAAGTGATGGGACCAGATGCCATGATCTTAGTTTTCTGAATGTTGAGCTTTAAGCCAACTTTTTCTTTTCTTTTTTTTTTCATATACAAACTCTTTACATTTATTTAAAAAGAAAACTTTCAGGGCATTTTGGTATTGTTGAGGACACTTGTGATGTACAGCCAGCAAAACATTATCTCTAAGATATGCTTCTTCATCCACAGGGGTAAACCCCCCACAGTCACATTTGTACCAATCATAATGTCCCAAGGGTCTGCTTGGTTTTCTATACATGTGTCTGGGACAGTTAACAAGTAACACCTAGAGCTATGGTGCTGGTGTAGAGGAAAAGCAGAAGCCTTTAGAGTGATGTAGATTATACAAACAACGCCAGTTTTAAGAGTCCAAAATGGCTTTCTAGTTCCTGGATCCAATCTCATCCTGCTTTGGGAATCTATGAGACAACTTTGCATCCTTAATTTTTGCCTAAATTAGTACTAGTATGCTCATTAGTTGTAACTAGGCTTTGTTTTCCCATTGATTTTTTTTTGATCCTCACAACATTCCTATAAAAAATATTGTGAGGGAATGAACACATGGAATCAGACAAGCACGACCACCATAAATGCTGTAAAGTTTGAATTACTAGTCTTGACACCTTTCTTCTCATAAAATAGGACAGCAACGCCTACTTTGTTTTCGGGCTGCCTAAAAGATACAAATAATTTAAGTAAGGCATCTGGCAAGAAGAACTCAAATTATAGCTCCTATTGAAAGCGAAAGTGTTAGTTGCTCATGTCTGACTCTGCAACCCCACGGACTGTATCCTGCCAGGCTCCTCTGTCCGTGGGATTCTCCAGGCAAGAATAGTGGAGTGGGTTGCCATTCCCTTCTCCATAAGCCAACTTTTTCACTCTCCTCTTTCACTTTCATCAAGAGGCTCTTTAGTTCTTCTTCACTTTCTGCCATAAGGGTGGTGTTATCTGCATATCTGAGGTTATTGATATTTCTCCCGGCAATCTTGATTCCAGCTTGTGCTTCCTCCAGCCCAGCATTTCTCATGATGTACTCTGCATATAAGTTAAATAAGCAGGGTGACACTATACAGCCTTGACGTATTCCTTTTCCTATTTGGAACCAGTCTGTGGCTCCATGTCCAGTGATAACTGTTGCTTCCTGACCTGCATACAGATTTCTCAGGAGGCAGGTCAGGTGGTCTGGTATTCCCATCTCTTTCAGAATTTTCCACAGTTTATTGTGATCCACACAGTCAAAAGCTTTGGCACAGTCAATAAAGCAGAAATAGATGTTTTTCTGGAACTCTCTTGCTTTTTTGATGATCTGGCGGATGTTGGCAATTTGATCTCTGGTTCCTCTGCCTTTTCTAAAACCAGCTTGAACATCTGGAAGTTCACGGTTCACGTACTGCTAAAGCCTGGCTTGGAGAATTTTGAGCATTACTTTACTAGCACGTGAGATGAGTGCAATTGTGCAGTGGTTTGAGCATTCTTTGGCATTGCCTTTCTTTGGGATTGGATACATAAGTAGTGAACACAAACTCCACTTTTTCCTTTGATCAAAGGTTGGCAAAAGTAAGAGAAAAATTGATGCCATAAAACTCAATCCTTCTTTCATCAGAAAATCCAAAGCAAAGAAAACCCCAGTATTACTACAGTGAAGAATTTCTTTGGAAAACGTTCTAGAGAAAAGAAGCTTAGGATAAGAAACAGACATGCAAATATATGATCAGAGGTGATAAATCTGCTTTAAATTCTCTGAGGAAGGACAGAAGGGAGGTATGAGAAAATGGATGGGAGAGGAGAGTGAGAAAATAGAACATTTCTAAACAGAAAAAGAGTTCCCAGTTTGATGGCCTTTCTGGATAATATAATTAGACAAATAGCACCCTTTCTGGAAAAAGTGGACGTCCACAAGCAGGCAGAAAGACACCCATCCTGGGTGCAGAAGCTCACCGCCCTGGCATCGGAACAGCATCTATGCTAGAAGGCCTCTGTCATGTGAACAAGAAACACCAGGCTCTCCATTTTAGCAAACTGGGATTTTTGTAAAGAAGTTAAAATGAGTAAGGTAAAAATATGCTACATCCATAACTTTCATGAAGATTTTAAAAATAAACTTCAGGAAAATTTCAACCACAACACCTTATTAAAATGCAGGTAATACTTTAAAAAGTAATCTTGCCCAAGGCTAAGTGTGCAACCAGAAGATTTCAGAAATTAAATATTAAAACTGGTTATTCCAGGAGAGATTCATAAATTAAACTAAATATCTCAGTTTTTCTTTCGGATAAATATCAATTCTCATTGAAAAGCTAAATAAAATTGTTCACACACACAAATACTCCTGTACTCATAACTGATCCTAATGACATCTGAAAAAAGGGGATGGAAAAAGAGGTGTCTAGTCCGAGTCCTACTATTCTACTGCACTTTTTGCTCTTAGTTTTGAATATTTTCTAGCAAAATATTTTTGCTGAACCTGTCCTTGTGATGACAAATGTGCTACATAGTTTCAATAAAAGAATGTATTATATAAAAATACAGTATAATGTTATAACACAGAATTTAAAAAATCAGAGCCAAGACCATCTAAAGGAAAAATGATTGGAATTAAGTCCTTAGCACTCAACATGAAATGTTAACATATTCTCAGTTCAGTTCAAAACTTCTTTGAACTACTCCAATATTTCCACCTGAATGCTAAACCTGAACTACTTATTAGTAACAGCAAAACACTATTCCCAAAACAACTGAGTTCAACCAAGGGCTCGGATAAGTCCAAATAAGTGATCACTGGGAGCTCCCCAGTGTTGCACTGTGTTTTTAGGTCAAAATCGTTCTACGTGAGGAAAGAACATTTGCAGAAAAGGCCCAGGCATGTTGCCTAACTGCCATTATTCCCTGACACTTAAAAATTAACTGAAAGTCAAAAGTTCTGAAAACGTTATTATTGAAGGTTAGGATGATGTGCTTTATCTCTTTATCTCCAGATGCAATAGTCTACTTGTGATATGTTACTACCAGAGATCCAGGAAGTTACACAAGAATATTAAAAAGCAACCAGTTATGCAGACAGGTGTAGAATAAGTTAAAAAATGTTCCAAGCTAGTTTTTCCAAAGATGGATGCTGGAACCTTCAAAACCAGTAGGCATGGCTGCTTTGGTCTTCATGTGTTCACCCATCAGAGGAATAGTTAACATTCCGCTTCAGCTTTCCTCTCCAATTCTGAAGAAATGAAATGATGCTGCAACCTAGCAGAAATCAGCTCACTCTTTCACTATTACTACTGCCATCACTGTAGTATCATTCTTTGTAGAAATAATTTGATAGTTTTCTAAACCAATTCTACTCTTGAAAATGTTAATAAGTAACACTTTAAAGAGAAATATAATGAAGCTCAGATACATCTTCCCTATCAGATTTACTTTAAATTTTCCTATGCACAAAACTGCACATTTCCTTAGAAATAAATTTAAGTGGATTTTGAGTACTGTGGATTCTTTAAACATTCTAGAAACATTATAAACATTCCCTGGTATCTTCTTTCTGCCAATCTCCTGCTTCTAACGTTAGTCTTTATATTTCAGATGTGAAACACTTCAAAGAGTCAACCCTAATTCTCAAGTTTTTTTGAAAATAAAAGGCTCTAAAACGAGGAAGATTTAAATCAGTAGGTATTCCATTCGTTAGAAGACATACAACTTAAAATTAGGGGGAGGGGGTGGCTTCTGAGGTGGCTCAGTGGTAAAGAATCAGCCTGCCAATGCAGCAGATGTGGGTTTTCTGGGTCAGGAAAATTACCTGGAGAAGGAAATGGCAACCCACTCCAGTATTTCTTGCCTGGGAAAGTCCATGGACAGAGGAGCCTGGCGAGCTGCAGTCCATGGGATTGTAAAAGAGTCAGACACAATTTAGCGACTAAACAACAACAGAATTCAGTTAAGTTCAGTCGCTCAGTCATGTCTGACTCTCTGCGACCCCGTGAACCGCAGCACGCCAGGCCTCCCTGTCCATCACCAACTCCGGGAGTGTACCCAAACTCATGTCCGTCGAGTCAGCAATGCCATCCAGCCATCTCATCCTCTGTCGTCCCCTTCTCCTCCTGCCCCCAATCTTTCCCAGCATTAGGGTCTTTTCCAATGAGTCAACTCTTCGCATGAGATGGCCAAAGTACTGGAGTTTCAGCTTCAACATCAGTCCTTCCAATGAACACCCAGGACTGATCTCCTTTAGGATGGACTGGTTGGAATTAACTTATAAAAATTAACTAATAAAAGTTAAAAACCACAGTTGTCATTATTAAAAAAAAAAAAATGAGAGTGATCACGGCCTATTTCCCTGCTGTGATGATTTTAGGAAAGCTTTACTAAAAATCAGGTGGCATGGCCTCTTTGTTCCTTTCTTTTTTCTTTCTCTTTGTCCTCTCCTCTCCAGGAATGATGTTCCTTCCCCAAGCACAGCGGTAACACAGGAGAAAGGAGTGCAGAGGAGGAAGAGTACAAAGAAGGAAAACATCTAGTATTATGTTTCATCTGTTCTGTGCTTTGTTTTTATTCCTCTGGCTTCTAACCTTAATCAGCTGATTTGCTCACAGCTCTAAATTTCCTTCTCACTTCCCACTAATCTCCGTTTTCAGATAAGAAATCTCTTCCTGCTGAAATTGAAAAGCTTCCACTAAATGGAATCAATCACACTATCAGCCAAAGAGAAATCAAGATCCATTTGAAAAGGTCAGATAATGTAGGACATTTACAATGTTGATGATGCTACATTTAAACAACTGCACTGCAGCCTTATAATGACCTAGTTCAGGAAATTGCTGTGAAGTTTAATGATATGTTACTAAGTTACTTTGCATTTCAGCAACCTCCATATATTGTGATGTGAGCCTAGTAAATAATATTCTGGTAGCTAAAGCAGAAATTTAAAGGCAACATTCTATCAACCATAATTTAATTTGCCCAACATCTGATGCTAAAAGTGCAGTGCTTATGTTTGGACAATGGGTACTCATAAAAATGTTCATATACTTTTTCTTTTGGGGGCCAAAATTTCATTTCACTGGATGAACATTTTTATCATCACAGCAAATAAGCTGAGTTTTGTTTATGCATCAATTTATTCTCTGTTATCTTCAGATGTTTGATTTAATATCAGTCATGCTTTCTTAGGCTTCCCAGGTGGCACAGTGGTAAAGAATCCACCTGCCAATGCAGGAGACACAGCAGACAAGGGTTCGACCTCTGGGTTGAGGAAGATCCCCTGGAGAAGGAAATGGCAACCCACTCCAGTATTCTTGCCTGGAGAATCCCATGGACGGAGGAGCCTGGCGGGCTACAGTCCATGGGGCCACAAGAGTTGGACTGGACTTACTGACTAAACCACCACCAGTGGTTAATTACTAAGTCTGGGAAGAAAGCCAGTATTTGAAAAGGTGAATATTTTGGTGTTTTGGATCCTGAAATACTCCTTCGTGTTTCAATCAACAATCGGTTTGATCAGAAACTCTGAGTGTGCACTTCAATTAGCAACAGCATCAAATTTTAACAATTTCGTAAGCACATTTTTTCAGCCTACTGTCTAAGAGCTTTATAATCTTGGGGATTCTTCAAACATTTAAAAAAAAATCCCTCGTCTAAGGGAAGTGAACTTCGAAGTAATGCAGATACTTAGAGGAAATGGGCTTGTAATAGTAATTCTATGATGCAAGACAAAGAAAAACTGTCAAATAATAGAGTTACTGTTTGAAACAATAAATGAAAGATTAAAAAAAAAATCTTTAATCAAAGATGAGGTAAAATAAAGCACTTTTCATGAAATACAGGCCTCGTACCACGCTGGTATTCCTTGAAAGTGAGGAACTGATTATTCTACAGATTCAAAACACAGTCTATTTATGCTAGTTAGTCCACAAAACAGATTACTGCATTTATGCATAATTAAACTGACTTCGAGATAGGAAGGAAAATTCAACGTTAGTTGAACAAAATTAATTTGCTCTGAGACAAGGAAGAAAATATGTTCGTAGTCCCAGAGCAGTAGAACATGGTACGCTAATCTTGAATTAATTAGAACTTCCGTGGCCGCAGTGAGCTGTTCATATCAGTATCTGCAGGAAAGGGCATTTGAATTCAATCACTGTTTGGGAGACATTCTTTAAAGAAAATAAACGGGCAAATGCACACGGCTGTCCGTTTTCCGGCTCCTTCACGTGTGTCTGTGGCTCACTCTTCCCAAGGGGCTCTTCTGAATATAGGATAGAAGTCCTCTCTGCAGATGCTTTCCAAAGAGTGAGGGGCCAGGGGGCCACTGTCTATCCATCTTCAGGTCCCATCTCCTGCCACTGACCTCCAGTCACCTCCCCACTCTGGCTGCCGCCTACCTGAAACGGGCTCGCTCCTGCAGATCCCGCAGAATCACTCCTGCAGCAGACCCCTGCCCGGCCCGGCCCGGCCCAGAGCCCGTCCTCGGAGGAAGCTGTGTCTGTGCTGAGCACCTCCAGCCATGGCTCCCACCGAGGCCCCAGGACGGTCCTGCATCCTGGGAGGGGGCTCGAGGCTAGTAGAGCACACGGCAAGTAATCCTTCCAGGGAACAGGAAGGAAAAACTCTCTTCTGTGTAACACAGATCGAAATGTGAGCACATGTGAGCTAAGTCACTTCAGTCGTGCCCGACTCTACGCGATCCCATGGACTGCAGCCCGCCAGGCTCCTCTGTCCATGGGATCCTCCAGGCAAGAAGACTGGATCCCTCCTCCAGGGGATCTTCCCAACCCAGGGATCGAACTGGCATCTCTTATGGCTCCTGCCTTGGCAGGTGAGTTCTTTACCACTAGCACCACCTGGGAAGCTCCTACAGATCAAAATACTTGAGTTTATTTCATTCTTAAAGAATTCACTGTGAAGAACACCTCGATACGATATCAGATTTATACCCAACATACCTCAGTCTCTTGTACACTTCAGTCACATGGAAATGTGTGCGTTTTGAGTGTTCAGGGCCTCTTTTTATATTACGAATGCATTTTGCAAAGGTTATCAGCAAGCAGTGATTTCCTGGTGAGGGTTTACAGGTACGACATGTGGGTGATTTTATCAAGCCAGTGCATGGGATGTAAGGGATGATTCAGGAACAGATCCGTTGTCACTGCAGGATGTTCTGTTTACCGTGAAATATTTAAACAGATGGGAGAGTGCAGTATTCCAAGGACACGCTCTTCTGTACCCGGACACACACACACACACACGTGCCATATTGTACGTGACCCGACCAACTGTCAACAGCAGCACGGGGTCACTGTGTCACGCCACCCAGAGCCTTCTATTGACATTGACGTTTTGAGCACTTGTTTACTATGAAAGAGTTGAATTAATCTGTCTAAAAGCTAAAGCTCTGGACTAGCTGGCTCTAACAATATTCCCCAAATAAGTACAGAAGTGTTTAGAATCTGTCAAAATATTTAGCTACAATCAAATTTAGTAATATGCATTTCTTGGGTGGATATAAACATGCTTCCAGTCACACACACACACACATCAGCACGATCTATCCTACATACATAGATTGCTCATATGTCTTAACCTAAAACCACTATTCACTCTAGACTTGTAGTGAAGAAGAGAGTCCCTTCATTTCTCCAAAAAGGCCATATTTTAGGTTGGTGCAGAAGTAATTGTGATTTTGCACTGTTGAACTTTGCCATTTGATATTAGAATATATTCTTAAATAAATGTGGCTGTGTTATACATCATTTTAATGCACATTTCTCACTTTATGTTTTTATGATAATGACATATTACTTGCTGTTTATTTTATATTTATTTTAGACTATAGAAATGATGTTAGACAAAAAGTAAATTTAAGTGAGTTTTTTTATTTGCGTTCAAAATGGGTTGTTAAGTAGCAGAGACAACTCACAACATCAAGAACACATTTCGCCTGGGAACTGCTAATGAACGTACAACACAATGGTGTTTTGCAAAGGAGATGAGAGCCTTAAAGATGAGGGGCGTAATGGCCAGCTGTCAGAAGTTGACAACAACCAGCTGAGAGCATCTTCAAAGCTGATCCTCTTACAACTACATGAGAAGCTGCCCAAGAACTCACCGTCGACCATTCTATGGTCTTTTGGCATTTGAAGCAAATTGGAAAGGTGAAAAAGCTCGATTAGTGGGTGCCTCGGGAGCTGACTGAAAATCAAAAAAATTGTTGTTTGAAGTGTCATCTCTTATCCTACACAACAACAGTAAACCGTTTCTCGATCTGATTGTGATGTTCAATGAAAAGTGGATTTTATATGACAACCTGGCAACGACCAGCTCAGCGGTTGGACAGAGAAGAAGCTCCAAAGCACTTCCCAAAGCCAAACTTGCACCCCCAAAATGGTCATGGTCACTGTTTAGTGGTCTGCTGCCAGTCGGATCCACTAATTTTCTGAATCCTGGCAAAATGATTACATCTGAGAAGTATGTTCAGCAAATCGATGAGATGCACGGAAAACGTCAACGCTGGCATCGGTCAACAGAAAGGGCCCGATTCTCCTCCGAGACAGTGCCTGGCTACATGCGGCACAATCAGTGCTTCAAAAGTTGAACGAACTGGGCTACAAAGCTTTGCCTCATCTGCCATCTTCACCTGACCTCTCGCCAACTGATTACCACTTCTTCCAGCATCTCAACAACTCTTTGCAGGGAAAATGCCTCCACCAGCAGCAGGAGGCAGGAAATGCTTTCCAAGAGTTCGTCAACTCCCGAAGGACAGATTTTTATGCTACAGGAATAAGCAAACGTATTTGTCATTGGTAAAAATATGTTCATTGTAATGGTTCCTATTTTGATTAATAAAGATGTGTTTAAGCCGAGTTACAATGATTTAAAAGCCATGGTCCAAAACCACAATTACGTTCGTACCAACCTAAATGTCATAGTGAAGAGCACCTTCTGAGTGCACACCTGGGACTGTGAGGACCAGATAAACTGAGCAGAGGCAACTGTGACCTGAACCTCAGCATTCACGGGGACTTTGGTTTCTCCTATTAACCAGGGGCCGAGGCCCACATGGGAAGGAGAATGTGTTTTTGGCCCTAGATGTCACCCAAAGGCTGCTACCTCGATAGCAGAAACAACTCGTCCATAGACAGATGAGCAACATGGAGACACGTCCGGGTGGATTCTGGGAGCAAAGGTCACTCTACGGAAGTCACAGCCACAGACAGACCCTTCTTGGTATCAGGGGTTTACACTCAGGCTACAGGTGCCCTTAGGACATTTTAACTAAGGAATTAGCATTAGAACGGTCCCGGTCTTAAGAGGTCCTGAGCATTGACCAAAGCAAGAGAAACTCTCTAGCCTGCAGTGGTCCTCAAGGTTCTGGCATCTGGGAAGGACCTGCTTTCGTGGAAGACTATTTTTTCTACAGACTGGTGGCGGGGGAGGGGGAGTGGGGTGGGGATCGGGGATGACTCAAGCTCATTACATTTATTCAGTTCAGTTCGGTTCAGTCGCCCAGTCGTGTCCGACTCTTCGCATTTACTGTGTGCTTTATTTCTATTATTATTACATCAGCTCCACATCAGAGCATCTGGCACTAGATCCTGCAGGCTGGGGACCGCTGCTCTAGAGGGCTAACCCTCGACCCAGGACTCTCCCAGCCTGGCCACCAAGGGACACCAAGTCATACCCCAAAGGAAAAACACCAGGAGACATAAGCTTCCCTGAGCAACTGTCAGCAGATGTAATAAACAGCAATGCTGGGAGCTTGAGAGCTCAGATAACACAATGGTTGGTTACTGACAGTAACACAAGCATGTCGAAAACAAATAAAAGAACTGGAAATATGAGAAAAGAACGAGAAGCAGCATTCAAGGAAACGCAGATTTGAGAGAACAAAGTGCAACTCTTAGAAACAGGGAAAAGTCATTGAAGTTAAAATGCACAGTATGCATTAAACATCAAATTAATAACTGCTCCAAAGGAACAAGTAAACTACGAGAAAGCACTGCAGAAGTCACCAGAATGAAGCACAGAGAGATACAGAGATGGAAAACATAAAAGAAGTTAGAGGAAGAGAGACAAAATGAGAAAGAACAGCATGGATCTAACAGGAGTTCCAGAGGGGGGGGATCATTGACAGAGATGCTGGCCAAGAATTTTTCAAACTTGGGAAAATATATGCCTCTGATGATTTGCAAATCGAAGTCTCGAGCAGAATAAATAAAACAAAATTTATATCTAGAATCAGTGCTATAAAATTAGAAATCTCCGTACACACCAGCACGCACACACATAACAATGTTTATTTTTTCATCCATTTGATCTCACACCTATTTTGTGCTGATGAGGGTGCCAGGACCCAGAGGCATTAAGCTGTTTAAGTCAGGCTCTCAAGTCTTAGAATGCTTGCTTCTTCAGCAAAGACACTGATGCAACCACACAATACATAACCCGTGATGAGCTCCACGGCAGGGATGAGCACAGCATATCCTGGAGTTTAGCGACGAGAGACTACTCGTGACCATGAAGGACCTTGGAAGGAGGCAGGCAAAGTGGCAAAGGATGGAGGTACTTGAGACGAATTTTTAGAATGAGGGTGTTTTCTGTGAAGAAGAAAGAGTGTGAAGGCTTTGATTCGTCCACTCATTCATTCACTCACTCACTCCTTCATTCACCGCCCATTCATTCATTCAGACACTGGTTAATGCACTCCTTCACATGTTCATCCACTGAACCCACCTGACCAGAATCTTGCCAGCGGAGGATGGAAGAATTGCTGGGAACTGGGAGGAGAACAGCTTGGTCAGGACTAGATGGAGATGTGTGCACATGACTCAGGCAGACCAGAATGCTGCAGAGCAATGATTTCAGAATTTTTTTTCCATCATGAAAACTTTGAATGTGAATCTTAAGGGATTTCAATACATAAGACAGGTAAAACAGATGCTCAGATCTGCTCAGACGAGGAGGACTGCGTACAAGTATGAGTGGGTTGAAGAGCGTATGTGTGTGCCTGTGTTCACAGTCGGAGCCCTGCGAGTCACAAGTCTCTGTTCTCAGGTCTGCATTTTATTTACCAGGTCATTCTTATTCACAGAGATTTTATACTTCAGTTAAAAGAACTACCTCTGGTCGTCTGTTTTACCTAAGTGGTTACGGCTGGCACATATATGATCTTGTCATTTTTGCATATGTTTGTTTTGTAACTCAAAACACTACTGAAATGTATTATTAGTGAAAATGTTGTGCCATAAATTAACTGGATTTTCTAGGTAAACTTTCATTTTACTTGTAAATAATAGTAATTTTGTCTTATCCTTGATAATGTTTATTCCTTTTTATTTTCTTCCCTTATCACAGTGATGACAACTTCTGGATCAATGCAAAAAAGAGCCTGACTCATTTTCACAACTAAATATGATACATACCTAGGCCTTGAGATAATAATTTTTTTTCTTAAGAAACATTCCTTTTACTTATAATTAAAAAAAAAAAGATTTCAGACTTGAATGTATAGTCTTTTTGGCACCTATAGAAATGGTCAATTTATTTTTCTGTTTTTACTTATTAATGTGATGTGTAGCACTAATAATTAAGTTTCCTAATCCTGATCATTGAGTATCTTTTAATGGATTTTAGACTCTACTTGTTAATATTTTATTTATGCTTATGTATCTAAAGTCAGATAATTTATATTCATTTCTTTAGTTGGTATACCTTTTAATATATTGTAGTATAGACAGTCTGGATTTTAAATATTTTTTAAAAAGTTTGACAATGAGAATAGTTGTAAAAGTGGAACATGCAGAGAGCCAATAGATTATTCTTTAACAATCTGAAAATGGCAACATTGTGACATATTTACTTCAGCTCTTTGCTTTTTATAAATAAAATTTGCAATAAAGTTAACATCTCTATCCATTCATTTCATTATTTTCTTATTAGAATAAGTATGATCAATTCTGTATCAATCTTATCAGTCTATTTTTAAAATTAAATTGTATCAATACATGTATGTACCTATAAAATACGTAATGTTGCTGTATTTAAAATTATATAAATATTATGTACATTATATACATCATTCAGCAAATTACTTTAACTCAACTTTAGATTTATAAGATCTGTTCTTAGGTTCATTTATTGATACTGTTTTAAAAATCCTCCACCACGACCACCACCTGATTATTTTATTTCCTGAAATAAAGTCATTTCTTTCCTACTTACTTTTCTGCATCTTTGAACAGTGTGTTTTATGATTTTTACGCACGTGTGTGGATCTCCCTAAGCAGTGCTTCTCCACGAGGATTACTGAGCGCTGGGGTCCAATGACTCGTGGCTGGGGGGCCATCCCGCAACGGGCAGGGGGTTCTGCAGTCCCACTGCCTCTGCTCACGAGCTGCCAGTGGCACCCTCCTCAAGGGGCCAGAACCAAAGACGTGCCCACATGTCGCCAAGAGCACCCTGTGGAGTAACCCCCACCTGCCTTGGTATGTTATGCACATGGCCAACTTGCCCAAACACTGCTCCCCAGAGCCCTCGTCCAGATCTAAACTCCGGCCAGGAGTGTGTCAGTGCGGAGCCCATCCTATCATCTGTTTAGCTTTACTGGTGCAAATATCTTCACTGTGAAATGGTACCCAATTATCCTTTCAGTTTGCATTTCCTCGATTATTTGTGAGAATATGCATCTTTTCACGAGACTATTGGAACTCTGGGGTTTCCTTTCTGCATAAGCTGCCTTCCGAAAAGGGAACAAAGAATTGTCTGCAATCGGTAATTTCTGCAATGCTTTAAACAATTTTCTGTTCTTTGAAGCTTTGAAAGTACAAGCTTTGGAACTTCCTGGGCGTGCCTTCTTTCAGGGATGGAAATTATCTAGGATCCTTCTGGTTTTCATCTCATTTGATTTTTCATTTTTTTAGAGTCAATGTCAATGGATTCTTGTTTATTTAGTGTCACACCCTCCATGATCATATAGCCTTTGTTTCTACCACCAGTGATCAATATTTAGTTTTCTAGTGACCTTTTGTTTGCTTGCTTTTACTCCCACGTTTGGTTTCTAACTTTATTACTCTGTAGACAGAGAATAAACCCTGTACAATTTCTGAATTGGGGAATTTATTAAACTTTACTCTGTGGCCTAAGATGTGCTCAATTTTTTAATAAGTATATCACAAATGCCTGAAATACATTGTTTACAGGAAAAGCACAGACTTTGCTATAAGCTTTCATCTGCTTACCTGATACATCTCAGCTTGTCATTTTACTTTAGGTTATTTCAGTTCAAAAGTAAATATAGCTTTAGGCTAATTCCTTTTCTATGAATTTTCACTTTACAGAACTGCTATTTATGTGGTCCTTCACATAACCTACACAGTCTGTCCACATACATCCCTTTTACCTACCCAGGGATCAAACCCATGTCTCCTGCATTGGCAGGAGGATTCTTTACCACTAAGCCACCTAGGAAGTCCACATATTGTTATCCATATATTACAAACACAGCTAATTTCTCCTGCTTTATATTTGAGCTGCAATGTGGTGCTTACTCATCTAGAAATTCGTCTTTCTTGGATGCTAACGTATTGGGTTGGCCGAAAAGTTCACTCAGGTTTTTCCATAAGATGTTTTGAATTAACGAACATTTTGGCCAACACAATATAAGGGAAGGATGCCTTATGATGCATGTAAAGAACTGAAGAAAAGAACAATTGAAAAGGAGTTTGGAAAGGGCCTGTGGTAGGCTGCCGGATGGGTGGAGAGGGGCCGGCGGGGCGCAGCCAGACAAGCCACAGATCAAGTTTCTCTTTCCCTCTGCATCCTCACTGGGAAGGAAGCCCCAGAGTCCTGAGTCGCCTAATCCAGAGTAGCCCACCCGCCCTCATCAGTCAGCAGCCCCGTCCTGTGCAATGATGCCACCAGAGCCGGAGACTCGCAGCAAAGCTCGCTGAGCTGCACTCGACCATCAGTTCCTGCAGCTCCTCCCTCTTCCCCGTGTCTGACTTCACATCAGTCTGAAGTGAAGTGAAGTGAAAGCCGCTCCGTCATGTCTTACTCTTTGCGACCCCATAGACTATACAGTCCACGGAATTCTCCAGGCCAGAATACTGGGGTGGGTAGCCTTTCCCTTCTCCAGGGGATCTTCCTGACTCAGGAATCGAACCGAGGTCTCCTGCATTGCAGACGGATTCTTAACCAGCTGAGCCACCAGGGAAGCCCACATCCGTCTGAATCACACTTAACTGCGTCCTTTGGTCAGCTAGCACCATCCCAGGGGCTGGCGGGCGCCAGGACGGAGGAGCAGCTGGGATCCCTGCCTGCGGGGACCCCAGCTTCCCTGCCTCGGGTGTTAGACAGCCTTCCTCTGGGTGCCCTGGTCTTTTGTGGCCCCTTTTCAAGTGTTTCCACAGAATCTTTCATCTGTTTCCAGAAGTTAGGGTTTGAGAGGCAAAGATGTGAGGTGTTTAAGACAGGGGGTCTTAGGATGCACTCTTAGAATGTGACTTCGGGTGTTATCCACTCAACCTCCGGTCAGACTAGGCTGTGGATAAAGTGAGATTATACATGTCAAGTTCTTAGCACAAGCAAATGTTGGTTATTCTGATTTTAATTATGCCTCCCATGTGCCTTTAGACTCCACTGTGGATTCACAAGAACAAACAGCTTTTGCTGAAAAGTGGTCCTTCTTTTCACCACCTGGAATGTCATTTTAGATGTGTGCATGCACACACACACACACATTTCACTGTAGGATTCTACACAAATATCCACATCATGTTCAGTTCAGTTCAGTTCAGTTCAGTCGCTCAGTCGTGTCCGACTCTGCGACCCCATGAATTGTAGCACGCCAGGCCTCTCTGTCCCTCAACTCCCGGAGTCCACCCAAACCCATGTTCATCGAGTCGGTGATGCCATCCAACCATCTCATCCTCTGTCATCCCCTTCTCCTCCCGCCCCCAATCCTACCCAGCATTAGGGTCTTTTCCAATGAGTCAACCCTTCGCATGAGGTGCCCAAAGTATTGGAGCTTCAGCTTCAACATCAGACCTTCCAATGAACACCCAGGATTGATCTCTTTCAGGATGGATTGATTGGATCTCCTTGCAGTCCAAGGGACTCTCAAGAGTCTTCTCCAACACCACAGTTCAAAAGCATCAATTATGCGGTGCTCAGCTTTCTTCACTGTCCAGGTCTCACATCCATACATGACCACTGGAAAAACCATAGCCTTGACTAGACGGACTTTTGTTGGCAAAGTAATGTCTCTGCTTTTAAACATGCTATCTAGGTTGGCCATAACCTTCCTTCCAAGGAGTAAGCGTCTTTTATCAGTCTCCAAACTCACCGCTTGATGGATACAACGCATGTGTGGTGTGAACTGACAGAATGCACTTGGACAGCAAGCGTGCATTCCAAAATCTCATTGAGGTCACTGTCCTCTCTGATAAGTAAATGCATCTTTTTGGACTTAAACCTGTTTTGTTTTGTTTTTTTCCTACTATAGCTGGTGCAGAAAGGCAAAGAATCTGGAGCACATTTTCTGGCTCAGGGAAAATGTGAACAGGAAGTTCTCCAGGAGTGCGCAGGTTCTGCCCAGGGCTGCACTTTCCCCGGCATCTCAGTCTCAGCAACGCGATGCTCTCTGCGGAGGTGGTCTCCGTGGGCTGATGGGAGACCCCCGATTTCTCGGCCCAACAGCCCCCGCTGCCGCCGAGGGGCCCCTGGTCCTCCTTTCCATCCTTCAGTTCTTCAGGAAGGCTGCGCTGACTTCCATCAAAAGATCCAATAACGTTTCGACCACTGACACAAGTCATTCATCACGGAGACCGGAGGAGGCTCAGAGCCCAAGAAACGGGGGAAGGTCGGGGAGCAGCTGCGTGGAGGCGGAGTCACAGCTCTGGGAAGGCGGCGGCCCCACACCCAGAGCTCCTCTGAGCGCTCGGCTGTGATGCTTCATAACAATTACTGCTCGGGCCGTTCTCAGGGACTTGGATGGGAGAGAGCCCCCATAATCATGGTGACAACACTGCTGGTCCTTCCACAGCGCGTCTGGGACCCTCTCCTCCGGAGGGCCCCGGAGGCAGCCGCACTGTCCTCGCTCACAGCAGAGCACTCGGGTCAGCCCTGCTTCACCGACAAGCACAGACAGGCTGCCCGACTTTCCCCAACTGCCCAGCCCTCGAGAAAGAAAGAGAGTGAGGTCGCTCAGTCGGACCCCACGGACTGTAGCCCACCAGGCTCCTCCATCCATGGGATTCTCTGGGCAAGAAGACTGGACTGGGTTGCCATTTCTCCAGAGGCAGCTTTAAACTGGGTCCTTTCAGCTAAGTGTCCTTTCTGCGCTTAGCAGATCGTGCATGTTTGCCAATGAGTATCGGTGACATGCAAAACAGAGCCACCTGTCACGGAGGGCAAGGCCCTCCACATGCCAGCAGGTGCAGGACTTGACATCACAGGCTTCTGAGGAGCCTCTGCTCACAGCTGCTCGTGTTTGCTGATTCGGTGAAGTGACTGTGTGAGAGTCAGTTCCTAGGTGGGCTGATAAGAAGTCCAGGGTTCCCGAAGAGGAGAAAGGGGTCTGGGGCTCTCAAGGAGAAAAGGACAAAGGTTCTTTTCTACGCTGCTTTGTCTTAGTCAATATAACAATGTATCTGGCTCAAGGACACGTTTCTCCTTAACAAGAACCTTCTGACTAATCCTGTCATCTTAAAATGTGTATTATGGGAGTGGGTCTGGTAAGATCTTTCTATTGTTCATTCTAATCATGTCGGTTTAAGATGTATGTTGTGGGAGTCGGTCTGAAAAAGCATATAAGGCCTTGATACGACTAGCTGGGGGGGCAGTCTCCATCCCCCTTCTGATGTCTATGTCAGAAGCTTTCTCTCTCCTTTTTCCTACTTTAATAAAACTCTGCTACACAAAAGCTCTGGGGTGATCAAGCCTGGTCCCTGGTCCCGAAGCTAAATTATCTTCTTCGGAGATCACGAATCCGACATCGTTCACCGTAAGCTATCAACTGCCTCGACAGGATGAGGAACAGCACCGTACCCACTTTGGAGCCCTGTCAATCCCATCCTCCTGTGAACTGCAAAGGAAATCTGGGAGATGGTGGGGTGTGTGCGTGCGGACGGCGCCGATGAGCCCAAGGGGCGGAGCGAGCGCCTGACGGCTGTGCGTGCCTGCCTCTCTCGCTCTCCACTGTCGGGGGGACGTCACTCACAGGTGGCAGTAAGGAAGCCACGGACCCTGACTTCGTCCTACTGGCCTTTTCACAAGCGAAATTTACCGGCCCACTTACCGAAGCGATCCAACCTTCCTTGTATTTTCAACAGAAACTTCAGCTAAGGTGATGAATGCGCTTCAAATCTTTTCTTATGCTCTTGGATAAAGAAATGGCCCAGCATTGCTTTTTCTAGCAGTAAGAGGGAGAGAGAGTCCAGAAATGCCCTGAGTTAGTTTTGCTTAACTGACTGTAAATATTAATAAAAACGTGCATACAGACTTGACCTTGTGATTTCCCTCTCATCTTCTTTGAAATCTCCTGGATGCAAAGTGCAAAGGCAGAAGGTGATATTTTACAGGCAACGTTGCTGCAGAGACAAGACAAGTTTAAGACCAAGAGGCAGACTTGGCTCCTGGCCAACCTCTCCATCCTCACGTCCTAGACCATCCAATGAGGGTGCGGTCCTGCACCCTCTGCCCGTAACAGGTGGGGATTCAACATGACAAGGGAGAGCCAGGAGAGGACTCCAAGTATGGCACGTGCTCCCTAAGTTGCATGTATTACAGTTGTGATCATCATTGAATTAATAACAGAATCAGAATATAATACCTCCTGCCTCAAACCTTTGTCTCAAAACCATCTTTAAGCTTCGGGTACATAAAATGTGTACTGAGTAAATTGTTGATTATATCACAGCATCATTAAAAATCATCCTCAAAGAAATTTAAAGTTACTCTTAACTTCTTAAAATTGTGTGTGTCTTTCTCAGGTTAAGTTCGACACGCATCATAAACCCTTAGCAAGAACAAGAATGGATGTTCACTGAGGTTTCAGAGCCACCTCGCCTACTATGGCAGGTGTGCCAGGGCAGCCTCTCAAGCTCAAGTGTGCAGGGAGTCAGTTCCCATCACTAACACGCAAGGTTAGAAGCGGGTCACACGTGCTGAGTCAAACGATTGCTTGCTCTCGGCTTATAATTCAAACCGGACCTTTGCAGAGAACACTCGGAGGCCGCACCCCAGTCATTTCCATCATTAACCAACATGAAGGGAGGTGAGGAATGACTTCTCTGGATTTCAGAGCCCAGCTGTTCTGGGACTAAACCCGTAAGAGCTGTGTTAAGCAGGCTGAAGATAAGCAATTGATGACTACTTCTCACTTTCTTTAAAACTCAATTCCCAGGAACAGACACTGTATTTACTTTCCAGATGCAGTGTTGGTATCACTTAAAAAGTTTTGAAATAAAACTTGGGAAACAAACAGCCAAGAAAAAGAAAAAGGGAATCATAAGAATAACCGTCGATAAAAAAGAGATCTTTGGAGACAGGATGGTGGCGGGGTGGGTGGACTGGAGTGCGGCTCTCCTCTCGGATGTGTCAGGAACACACCCTCGGATGCGGAGGATCTCACAAGCGCCAGCTGAGAGCTGGCAGGTGTCCCCGGCCACCGGAGAGGAACGCACGGATCCACGCAAAACCTGGGAGGGTGAAGGAAGGAGGGAGAAGGAGGAGACTGAGCAGGACCAGACCTGCACCCGAGACAGCGGGTGGGGCTGGGGGAACGAAGCAGAGGTCCGATCCCCCATCCGGGCGACTTCGGGACAGAGGGCAGGCATCGGAGGCTCTTGGAGAGCGCAGCAGCTCATCCGTGACCGGCTGCATGGAATGAGAACCATGCAGACAGTCCTTCCCATAGCACTACATACCTGGACAGGGACGCGAGAACCCTAAAATGTGCAGCGGCCAGGTGCTGGGCCATGGGGATCGGATTGGAGCTTAATCCCAGGGCGAGGTCTGCTTTGACTGCGGGGAGATGGCCTGGGAGACGTGAGGGAGGGGACTGCGCTGGGCACGCCTGTGGGGGAATGGGCAGCCACGAGGCGACACCGCTCAGTCCCAAGGGCGGGTGGAGCCATCCCTGGGGCCTCTTCCCCCAGTGTTGGCAGCTGAGGAATCGAGAAAGACCCCAGAGGAAGGTGGCCTTTAAGTGCTTGATGCACTGAGTGACAGAGAAGGTCTCCAGCCAGGGGGGCCATTTAAGTGCCTTGAATATGCAGAGCCACCAAGAAGGACCAGCCAAAAGGGATCACTTGAACACCAGGTGCCAGAGGCTGGCAAGAGGCTCCAGCAGGGCCACAGCTCCCGCGACCGAGGCACCCGGTGTCCCTGCACACTCGGGGCCGCCAGGGTCCCCGCGATCCAAGCAGGGGTGCCCCCTGCACGCTCAGTCCCCACTGGGGCAGAGCTGCCAGATCCTAGAAAAAACTCTCATAGTCCACATCTCCTGCAACAATGGCCGACAGCAGCCCTGCATCCCTGGCACTGCCAGGGTCCCCGCGATCCAAGAAGGTGCACCCCCTCCACACTTAGTACCCACTGGGGCAGAGCTGCCAGAGGCTCGGAAAAACCCTAAGAGTCCCATACCTCCCACTTCCCTAGCCGCCAGCTCCCCTGGGTGCCTGGTGCTGCCAGGGTCCCCGCGATCCAAGCCACTGTGCCCCCTCCACAGCTGGTCCTCCCTGGGGCAGACAAGTCCTCCAGGGCAGCCTCAGGAGGAAGCCCCTGTGGACGACACACAGGCAGCGGTGGAGGTAAAACCACAATTGAAAACCAACTGAACCCCAGGGGCAGCGTGGCTAAGGAAGAGGCCTGAAAACCTTCCCACCACCTGTACAAGCTGCAGGTTAAACCACACGATCAACGAGGCAGACTCTGTGTCTGTCGAATATATAAAAGGACAGTGAGGGTTCTTGCAAAAGAAAACTCACTAGTTCTGGCAGCTAAGGACACTGGAGCAAGAACACGCAAGAGCAGGACTAGATGAGGGTCTGGGCTGCCCCACAGCAGGTCCAGAGACCAGCCCAGAGGGAGAGGGCGTCCTAGGAGGTGAGGGTGGGCTCTGACTCACAGTGAGGGGAAGGATGCAGACAGCTGAGATCTGAGAAAAACGTTCTTCTTCTTATACTTTGACTTGTTCTGTTTGGTTCTGGATTTTTTTCTTTTTTTCTTTTTTCCTCTGTTGCTGTGGTTGTTGGTTTTATTAATACTAATAACTCTATTTAAAACCTATGAGAAATATTTTTTAAATCCTGTTTTTTATTTCCTTTATATGTTTTTGCCTCTCTGTTGGACTTTTGCAATTCTGTGGGTTTTTTTCCTTCTAATTTTTCAAAATTTATTTTTTAAATGTTTTTTGTTTGCTTTCTTGTTGCTCCTTTCCTGCTGTAGACGCTCTTTAACGCATCTAACCCTTTTCTATAAACTTCTATTTAACTTTGCTTTTCCATCCTCCCTTTTCCTATTTTTCTTTCTTTTTCTTCACCACGTTTGTTAGTTTGTTTTGCCTTCTCGGCTTTATTCCCCAGTTGGCACCTTGCTTTGATTTTGCTTTCTGGTTTTTGCTTTAGTTTTTTTCTTAACTGGCCGATATCATTATTGGTTTCCTTTGCTCACCAGGTCAGTCTTTTGTACTTTATTTTCTTTGGACTGTTTTGGTTTTATATGTGTGTGGGCATGTTCCATTATTTTTGTTGTTATTTGCTTGATGTTGGACTCACCATCTGTCCGGGATTCATCTTTTGTTTCTTGCTTCTATATTAAGTCAATTCGACCACGTCCTACTCTGTGCGACCCTATGGACTGTAGCCCGCCAGGCTACTGTGTCCATGGGATTCTCCAGGCAAGAATTCTGGAGAGGGTTGCTATTCCCTTCTCCAGGGGATCTTCCAGACCCAGGGATGGAACTCATGTCTTTTGTATCTCCTGCACTGGCAGACAAGTTCTTTACCACTAGTGCCATGGTATGTTTGTTTTAATCCCCTTTAATGCCACAACAAATGACTTGTGGAGTCTTGGTCCCCTGGCCAGAGATCGGGCCTGAGCCTTTGGAGTGGGAGCACTGAGTCCCAGACCCTAGACTGCCAGAGAACTCCTAACCCCAGGGAGAATTAATTAGTGAGAACTCCGGCAAAGGCCTCTGCCTGTATACAACGGCTGGCATCACCCAGCTGCTGGCAGCACTCAGGGCAAGATGCTTCACCTGAACAACAAGCAAGACAAGAACACGAAGCCAACCAGAGGCAGACAGGATCAGCAGGGACACCCAAAGCTTACGGCCTCACACAGCCCACCCACCAGAGGGGAGAGACCCGGAAACCTCACCTCCCCCCGCCCGAGTGCACACACAGTCACTCCCAACACGAAGCCTGCGCAAAACACTGGACCAACCGCACCCATCAAGGACAGAAACCAAAAGGCAGAAGGAATACGACCTCACAGCATGGACAAAGGAGACTGACAAAGGATTCCTTTCCAAAATATACAAGCAGCCTATGCAACTCAGTAACAGAAAAACAAACAACCCAGTCAAAAAGTGGCCAAGAGACCTGAACAGACATTTCTCCAAAGAAGACATACAGATGGCTAATAAACACATGAAAAGGTGCTCAACATCACTCCTTATTAGATAAGTGCAAATCAAAACTACAATGAAATATCTCCTCAGACTGGTCAGAATGGCCATTATCAAAAAATCCCACAAACAATAAATGCTAGAGAGGGTGTGGAGAAATGGGAACCCTCTTGCACTGTTGGTGGGAATGGAAAATGATACAGCCACTATGGAAGATGGTATAGAATCCTCAAAAAACTGGGAGCAGAACTACCATAGGACCCAGCAATCCCACGACTTGCAGTATACCCTGAAGAAGACAAAATTAAAGAAGACATATGTATCCCAATGTTCACTGCAGTGCAACTTACAACAGCTCGGGCACGGAAGCAACCTAGATGTCCATCAACAGATGAATGGATAAAGAAACTCTGGCACATATATACAATAGAATATTACTTAGCCATAAAAAGGAACATATTTGAGTCAGTTCTAATGAGGTGGATGAACCTAGACTCTATTATACAGAGTGAAACAAGAAAGAGAAAAACAAATATCATATATTAACGCATAGATATGGAATCTAGAAACGTGGTACTGACGAACTTATTTACAGGACCACAGTGGAGATGCAGACATAAAGAACGGACTTGTGGACACAGGGGTGGGGGGAGGAAGGAGAGGGTGGGGCGAACGGAGAGAGTAACATGGAGGCATGTACAGCACCATGTGTAGCATCGATAACCAGTGGGAATTTGCTGTATGACTCAGGGACCTCAAACCCGGGCTCTGTAACAACCTAGAGGCGTGGGAAGTGGGAGGCAGGTTCAGGAGGGAGAGGATACACATATGCCTATGGCTGACTCATGTAGACGCCATAGGTATATTGTGAAGCAACGTTCTTTCAATTGAAAATAAATAAGTTTGGGAAAAAAAGAAACCTTTAATGATGGAGATATATTTTGGCAGTCTGACTTTGTGGAGAGTGTGCCATCTAGTGGTAGTTGTCTATAATGCAACTCACTGCCGCTGCTCAAAATGTCAGGACCCAGAGACATTTTTCTTGTGGTCGTTGTTTAAACCATTTGTCCAGGAAGATTCTATGCAAAGTGTCATAAATATTGCTTTCATGCAGTTAAGCTATAAGATTTGATGTCTAGATCTGCTCCATTTCTATTCTGTAAACAAGAGTGCTATCTGCTTGTTCTAGATACTGTTCCAATTCTACAAACAGAGTATTTTTAGGTGCATTTAACACTAAAATAAACCTCCATAAATTTTCATGTGAGACTCTGAAAACTTTTAGTTCCAAACCAGAGTCAAAGTTAAAAAAAAAAAACCACTTCTGTAGCTTTAACTGCAGTAGCATTAGTTACAATAACGCTTTCTTCTCTTTGGAGTTCTGATCACATAAGGACACGTGATGAATCTTGGATATGTCTTCAGCTCACAATTCCTGTTCCACGTTTATTTATGTTTCACGTAGGTAACCAGTTGGTAGTAATAAAGAAAAGATGCATTTTAAGGAGGCAGGTTTGCAAATTTTTGTAATGTTTGCTTTAAAGACTCAACATATATGATCAAAATCTCAAGACAAGTTGCATTATGGAATAAGATTGAATAATCAAAGGGACATTTAGATGGTAAAGTAGATGCTGATTTGTTCTACTTGATAATATATCAATATCTCTTAAAATCAGATAAGTAGGTGTAATGATAATATTGTTTATGCATAAATGATAGTTTATTTATATATTGTTTATATAACAATATACAGTTTTATAAATATAGTTATATAGTGATATCCTTTACCTATGAATATCCTTAAGGAGGAAACTCAGAAATATCATCAAATTGTGAAAGGTTAGAAAGCTAATAAGTTATTAATAGTACTGATTGTGAGCAAGCCAAACAATTTACAAAACTCCAGTACTTAATATATGTAATCACTAAGCAAAGATGATATACCCCAGTACAAATATAAGCTCCTCAAGCATGACCAGGACTGTAAAAGTGAGAAAACCCATGAACACTGTAACTGTTAAAAGACCCACATGACACAAATCACAAAAATATCGGGATGCATAAGGCATTATAATTTGCAAAACTGCCTTATTATTAAAGAATACTCTGTCTGTGGAACTGTCATTGTACAAATGTTCCAATGGATGTGTTTTATGAATCTGGAGTGGTGGTGTACATTTCTATTGAGGAATGTTGTTTTGCGCTCGTTAGATATTTATAATTCATTTTAATAAAGTAACTTCTTTGTTCAAGAGACTTGAATTATTCATGATTTTGCTGAGTTCTTTCCTGTTGGGCCTTCTCACAAAGCAAGCCCTGACGTTTGACTTTCTAAACGGCCTCAGCGATTCCAAGCTCTCTTTTGCAAAGAGAAACGGATGTTGGAATGAAGGTCAATAAAGAAACACTTGTTTTCTCCCACACGCTCTCACACTTCAAAAGAGGGGTCCAAACCACAGACCAAGAGGCTGAATCGTATCTTTGAATGCTGGGCTAGACGGCTGCCTTTTGTTCCTCAGTGGCTCTGCGTCTGCAATGCCAGGCACACGCGTGTACAAGCACGCACGCAAACGTGTGCGGACGCATCACCTAACGCAATGGTCTGCCCTCAGCTTTGAGCCTTTGCTGGTAGGAAAGATGAGGGATGCAAGCAACTGAGACTTTTCTTCCCCACAGGCTGCCCGGAACACCCCAACAGCCCCCAGTTGGATGCTTTCCCTCCCGTCTGAGACGTACGATGTAGAAAAACAGAGAGTGATTCAAGAACGGGTTATCTCACTACTGCTGTTGTGTATTCACTTCAGTATAGACCTCTACACCTCCAGGTCTGATTTCTTCCTTTAGGAAATGAGGCGATTTGATAAAAAAAAAAAAAAATTCCAGTGCTCTTGTCGGTTTGCTGTTGTTAGTCGCTCAGTTGTGTCTGACTCTTTGTGACCCCATGGACTGCAGCACACCAGGCTTCCCTGTCCTTCACCGTCTCCTGGAGCTTGCTCAAACTCGAGTCCATTGAGTCGGTGATACCATCCAACCGTCTCATCCTCTGTCGTCCCCTTCTCCTCCTGCCCTCAATCTTTCCCAGCGTCAGGGTCTTTTCTGGTGAATCAGCGCTTCGCATGAGGTGGCCAAAGCATTGGGACTTCCAAAGAGTTTCTATTTTCAAAGTTGCTTTTGCCTGGGCTATCATGCTTCAATATCAGTGTTTTCTTTTTCTTCCGAATTTCTATTGTTTGGGGGACAGTAAATCTCCAAACAATCTCTCGCTTTGAATGACAATTTTGATAAGGCCTTCTTCACTTTATGTCTCTATCAACCTGATAAACGGGATCTGTTCTGTTGGATGTAATAGTCTCAAGGAAACCGAAGGAGAGCTGTCATTAAACAATAATCTAACGGTGCCTTAGAATAAGGCCAGTTCATTCCCCTCCCCGGGGCGCAGGCCCACCTCCTTCCCCCTCCGCAGCCGTGGAGACCACAGACGTTGTTCTGTCTCTTTCCGGACAGGTCTGGGGTTCGGCTCCATGGAGCCCCCGGGGGGCCTGGGAAAGGCCCCTCTCTCAGTGGAGGCATGGACCCCTCCAGCGCCCTGTCCGCTCAGCGTGGCCTTCAGCTCTCAGACGTGACTGGTCCTCTGACCACACTCCGCCCCGCCGTGCCTGCGTGTTCAGTGGCTTCAGCCGTGTCTGACTCTCTGCGACCCCATGGACTGCAGCCCGCCAGGCCCCTCCGTCCACGGGACTCCCCAGGCAAGAATGCTGGGGTGGGTTGCCACGCCCTCCTCCAGGGCATCGTCCCCACCCAGGGAGCCAACCCACATCTCTTGACTCTCCTGCGTTGGCAGGCGGGTTCTTTACCAGCAGCGCCACCTGGGAAGCCCTCCTCCTCCTCACGCATCCCTTCTTTTCTCTCACAACCGTTCTCATAAAATCATGGCCACACCATTCTTCTTGAAACCGGCAACAAACAGCCAGCGAATGAGCACTTGGGGGTCGGCGGACGGCTGACGTCGATGTGCAGCCTTATTGGCGTGGCTCCTCCTGCGGCTCGGCCGGGAATTCGCCGCTGCGTTCGGACCCGCCCACCCCCCACGTCCGCCCTCTCTCCCCTGCTCCTTCTCAGGGTGCGGTTCACTCTCCGTGCTGGTTCACTCTCATCCGCTCCAGGTGTGGACCGTCCTTGCAGGGGCCAGGCGGTCGGTGGAAACGCATAGTCTCAAAGACACCCCGTCCACGGCCACCCTGTGACCCAGGCACCCTCATTCTAATGAACACACTCTGTCTCCCCTGCAGAAAATCAGTGCCCCCCAGCTTGTGTGTATGGTTCATCTGAAGCCATTATGTAACCTCATCTGTTCCTAATGCACCACAATTGCTCAAATACCACGTCCCATTATTTCAAAGCACAACCCCAAATTAGGAATTCACAACTGACATTATATCCAAAATATCCAAAGGAACACAAATGCTATTATGTGTGCTAATCTATTATTCCGATCTGAAAACTAGAAAAATATAAGATAATACACATACAACAAACTTCACCTAAACACTCAATAAATGGTAATACACAGATAGTTCAAACCTAACAGTATATCCAATTATTTTCCTAAAAGAAGCCACCATTTCTTCTCTGAAAAATAAGAAGAAACTTTAAGACTGCTAAAATGCAACCACAATTTGAAGGCAGAACTATCAAACTGAAAACACAAAATCACTTACCGATGGGCATGTAAATTATTAAGGTGCAGTCCGTACTTTTCTTCAGCAGATAGTCCATCCATCAGCAAGTAGAAGATGAGAAAATTGCTCTGGCCAGGAGGCTGTGAAACAAGTCTGGATTTCTCTAGCATATACGTAAAGATTCTGGCTGGTTAAAGAAAAGAAGAGGAATTCTGTTAAATGGCATTATTAGTTTCAGCTCCATACATGTATACATATTAATTAGAAGAGCCAAGAATGCAGCTTCTTTTCAAACACAGGCTTTTAAGAAAACAAAATAATAGATTTAATTTTCAGAGAAATTTTTTAGGTCCAGGAAAATTCAGCAGAAAGTACTGAGACTTCCAATATATTCTTTCTCTCTTCCCTGATAAGTTGGCTCCCCTATTATTAATATCTTGCATTAGAGTGGTACATTTGTTAAAACAAATAAATGAACCAATATTGATAACGATATTATTAACTAAAGTCTGTAATTTATACTGTTATTCACTCTATGTGTTATACATTTCTACGGGTTTTGAGAAATTTATATACATCATGCGTATAAACTGGATGTTTGAATGGCATCACTGATTCAATGGACATGAGTTTGAGCAGGCTCTGGGAGACAGTGAAGGTCAGGGAGGCCTGGTGTGCTGCAGTCCATGGGGTCACAAAGAGCTGGACACGACTGAGCCACTGAACAACATGTCATGTGTGCACCATTACAGCATCATACAGAACAGTTTCACGGCCCAAAAGTCACTGATACACCTCCTCCTCCGTCTCCCCAACACCTGGCAACCAACGATCTTTGCACTGTCGGTATAATTTTGCCTTTTCCTAAATGTTATATAGTTGGAATCACACAGTAAGTACCCTTTTCAGTCTGTCTTCTTTCACATAGTAATACGTATTTAAGGGTCCTTTTTTGTTTTTTCAAGGCTTCATAGCTCATTTTTTTATTAGTGAATACAAGTCCACTGAATGAATGTACTACAGTTTGTTTATCCATTCACCTATTAAAAGACAACTAGGTTGCTTCCAGTTTTTGTGATGATGGATAAAGCTGCTATAAACATTTGTGTCTACACTACATAGAGATGTAGTTTTCAACTCAGCTAAGTCAATGCCAAGGAACGTGCTTCATGGATCATATGGTAAGACTACGATCAGCTTCACACGACACTGCCAAACTGTCTCCCAAAGCAGCTGGACCGTTTTGCGTTCCCATAAGCAACAAATCAGAGTTCCTGCTGCCCCACCTTCTTGCCAGTATTTCGTGTTGTCGGTTTGGGATTTTAGCCATTCTAACAGGTGTGTGGTGGAACTTCACCCTTGTTCTAATCGCATTTCCTAGGTGACATACAACGCAGAACATTCTTTCACATTCTTATTTTCCATTTGTCTGTCTTCTTTGGTGATATTTATGTTCAGAGGTCTTGTCCATTTTTAAAACTGAGTTGTTTTCTTATTGTTAAATATTAAGTTCTTCATATATTTTAGACAAGCTTTTCTTAATTTTTTTTCCTTTTAATTGAATAATTCCTTTACAACATTGTGTTGGCTTCTGCCATACAACGTGAATCAGCCACACGTACACGAGTCCCTTCCCTCCTAGACCTCCTCCCCACACCGCCTCCCCATCCCTCTAGGTCATCGCAGAGCAGCAGGTGGAGCCCCCTGTTCCCATAGAGCTGTTTCCCACTGGCTCTCTATTTTATAAGCAATAGTGCGTATATGTGAGTGCTATTCTCTCAGTTTGCCCCACCCTCTCCTTCCCTCACTGGGTCCAAAGTCTGTTCTCTGTGGCTGCATTATTTACAATAGCTAGGGCGTGGAAGCAAACTAGATGTCCATCAGCAGATGAATGGATAAAGAAGTTGTGGTACATATACACAAAGGAATATTATTTAGCCATAAAAAGGAACACGTTTGAGTTTGTTCTAGTGAGGTGGATGAATCTAGAGCCTGTTATATAGAGTGAAATAAGTCAGAGAGAGAAAAACAAATTTCGTGTATCAATGCATAAATACAGAATCTAGAAAAGCGGTACTGATGAACCTATGTGCAGGGCAGGAACAGACACGCCAACATACAGAACAGACTTTAACAACAATCTTTCATCAGATGTGTCTTTTGCAAATATTTTCTCCATGCCTGGAGCTAATCATTTCATTCTCTTAACAGTGTCTTTCATAGAACAGAAATTTTTAATTTTAATGAAGTCGAGCTTATCAATTATTTCTTTTATGGATTGTAGATGATGAAATTCCATTTAAAGTAGGTAGGAAATGATGAAAGTATGTAACATGGGGATGACAACCCTGGCTCTGCTTCAAAGATAGAGATGGAAATTCAGAATCTGGTGTTGGTCAGAACTTTTGACATATATTTGACATGCTGAAAATTCTACTGTTTCTGGAGTATGCTTTTCATTTGAATTTAGTTTTATTCTTATCAGTGTGAATGGCAGTAAATAATTACACTTTTCAATTTTGGATGCAATTGTGAATTACTATAGTTTTCCACTTTGAACTAAAAATTTATGATCAATAATATTTTTTTGGATCATAAGAGCAGTTTTAGGAAGGCAAATGAATTCAATTTCCCCTACATTTGAACTATAAACAACACATGTAATGAGTTTGCAACTAATTATTCTAGAGTCCAGTCTCTAAAAGCAAAAATGTGAGGTCTCCAAGCTTTGGTTTTATACAGTGGATCTAAGTGAACCAATGGAATCACTTCCTCAGTGCTTTATACTTGTAAATTTTGTGAGTGGTCAATTTAGTCTCAGAATGATGATCAGTGCTTTAAAAGTCTCAAAATTCATAAGTCTTATTAAGAAAAGTTGTCTCACTGGATACCTTCTAGTAAGGTTGCCATGAGTGCATAAAGAAAGACTCTTTCAAAATATCCCTTTAATTAGTGGTATTAAAGCCCCAAAGTGATAAAATTAGAAAGCAGTGGTATAATTTCTTTTCCATTTTTCCATAAGCATTGAATCAGGTGGTAAATTTCAAGTTGAGGTCTAAATTGTTAAATTTTACTTTTCTTTCTTAAGCAAAATGCTGAAAACATGTTCCATTTGTTATTAATAGTACTAACCCTGAAGTAGCTAACTGCTAAAATCTGCACTCCAAGGAAATAAACTGTCATCATTGTCCCTACTGTGGTTTTCTGGTCACTAAGTAAAGACATATCAGGTGAAAATGGAGGGCTAGGTGGTGACCTGATCATCCAGCTTCTATCCTCAGAGAAAAGACTGACTTGATGCCCATTTGTTCAAGCCAACACACAAGCTTAATTTAAAGCAGCATTCAGAACTAATCAAATTCCACATCATAGAGTGACATCAATATACTTCATCTTTCAAAAATGGAATAATTAGTAATCATCCTAGTTGGCTCATCTCCAGCAGTGAATAAAATTACTGTGGATTAGCAGAATTCTGATCAGTAGATTTTTTTTTTTTTTAAGTCCATCTTGAAGGAGCTTTTAGATGGAAGAAAACACAAAACAACCAAAAATTCAAATTTTCATGAGACTCTAATATTCTTCCAAACAGGAGAAGTGCAAGCCTTTTTATTGTGGCTGAAATGACACTGGAATACTGAAAGGAAAATGATAGGGTTAGGAGTTAAAAAGGTTTCTGACTCATTCATGCAAGTGTCCATAGACAGAAAGTTCCTACTTACTTCCTGAGTTTTCAAGACTTGTATGTTTTAAGAAGTGTTTTATGTCAGAAATCGTCTTGCCTGGAAATATGCCTGTGATCCTCCACGTTTTCAGAACTCTGTGTGAGCATGTCTTTCAGAAAGCTTCACGACGGAAAACATACATGTCAATATATATGTTGGCAGCTTATATATAATATGCAGCGAAAGCATTTTATAGATTTGTACCCATTTTTGACCAAGATGAAAGGAGATGGGGGAGAGAACCCTCCCTCTCCTTCAAGAAGGAAGGTGCCCTTGGTGTTAAGGGAACTGCTGATGAAAGAGGGCCTTGGGGAAACTAGAAAGATTACACTGTCAAATAAGCAATCAGATGGGGGAAATCCTGGGCTAAAAGGCAGGCTAGAATGTTAATTGATTAAAGTTTCTTCAAATTAAGAAACAATCCTTACTTTTCTGTAGCAGATGTTTCATAAAACTGAGCCTTGTATTTTTTAGGTTACAATTTGTGTTTGAATGCCTGATCAAGGAGTTGGCATTGTATCATAGAACTATCAGCAATAGTCTCAATAAAGGAAACATGTAGCATCTGTCACCCTTAAACGGAGGCTGAGCGTCGAAGAATTGACGCTTTTGAATCATGTGCTGGAGAAGACTCTTGAGAGTCCCTTGGACTGCAAAGGAGATCAAACAAGTCACTCCTAAAGGAAATCAACCCTGAATATTCACTGGAAGGACTGGTGCTGAAGCTCCAATACTTTGTCCACCTGATGTGAAGAGCTGACACACTGGAAAAGACCCTGATGCTGGCAAAGACCGAAGACGGGAGGAGAAGCGGACGACAGAGGATGAGATGGCTGGATGGCATCACCGACTCAATGGACGTCAGTTTGAGTGAGCTCAAGGAGACAGTGAAGGACAGGGAAGCCTGGCGTGCTGCAGTCCATGGGGTCGCAAAGAGTCAGACACAACTTAACGATTAAACAACAACAACAACAATAAAATCATTACAACTATCATATGTGTTCATAATTTAAGGAAGTCGCCGTTCAGTTGCTGAGTTGTGTTTGACTCTATAAAGCATAAAATGAACCTGTAACCTACATATATTTTACCTAATTTGAGGTGTAAAAACCTTACTCCAGTTTGATTAACTATTTTAATGAACGCTTAAAATTCAGAAGGCTTTTACCTGGGACTAATTTGAACAACTCAGCTCCCTTTAAAACTCTTGTAAAGTGAATTAAATTAATACCTTTTATATTTTTCATTCAGAAAAAGGGCTCTTGGTGATGAAGTTATTCAAAACTCAAAAGTCATATCTTGCAGCTTCTTGAAGTGTTCAGAGAGTGCCTGTTTTCAGAGGTGGTGATGATACTTTTTCTAAGACTGAAAATTATTTTGAAAAGTAAAGATGAACACAATAGACCTGCCCTTATTCTCTGTTGTGGGGTGAGTCGTGTCTCACACAAAAAAAGAGAAAACACTTAAGCACTGAGCCCTGTGACCTGTGACCCCCTGGGCACGAGGTTTCACCTGAGAGCAGGTGTGGGCAGATGCACTCAAGCTGAGACAAGGCCACCCTGAGCGGCACGGGGCTTCCAGATCAGGGCAGCCTCTCCGGGCCTGGCATCTCACACAAGCTCCACTCCATTCTTGTCCAAGCTCTGCCCAATCTCAGCTCTAACCTCTCCATCCTAAGAATAAGCTTAGAGCCTCTATGGGGTTTGATCCAGGTCGTAGAAACAGGTACAGAGGTGGAACCGAGCCTGGGCCCAGGACTTGCAGAGTCTGAGCTCAGAGTGCGACCATCAGCTTCAGCCACTCTTTGGAATCCAACAAAGACTTATAAACGCTCAGAGCTGCCAATCCTGGGCTCACATTCCTTTGTGTGTGTGCTCAGCTGTGAAGCTGTGTCTGACTCTGTGCGACCCCATGGACTGTAGCCTGCCAAGGCTCCTCTGTCCGTGGGATTCTCCAAGCAAAAATACTGGCTGCTGCTGCTGCTAAGTCGCTTTAGTCGTGTCCGACTCTGTGCGACCCCATAGACGGCAGCCCACCAGGCTCCGCCGTCCCCGGGATTCTCCAGGCAAGAATACTGGAGTGGGTTGCCATTTCCTTCTCCAATGCATGAAAGTGAAAAGTGAAAGTGAAGTCGCTCAGTCGTGTCCGACTCTTAGCGACCCCATGGACTGCAGCCTACCAGGCTCCTCCGTCCATGGGATTTTCCAGGCAAGAGGACTGGAGTGGGGTGCCATTTCCTACTCCAAGGGATCTTCCTGACCCAGGGATCGAACCCGTGTCTCCTACATTGGCAGGTGGATTATTTATCACTGAGCCGCCTGGGAAGCCTGACATTCCTTTAGAGCTTTTCTAGTCCTTATCCTCTGTTAGAGTTACTTCTATAAGCTCTTTCCACCCTTGATTCACTTACTCACTCTGTATCTACTGTCCATTGACTCTGCCAGATGCGGTGCTAGACCCTGCGGATGCAGCAACGGACACAACTACACATGCTGGTGGGGAAGAGGGCCAGATAGACATGTCTTAGCTCCTGGACGACCCTGCAGGCCTTGAGAAGCAGGATGCAATCCACCTGACTTCAAAGCGAACACCCAACACAACAGTGTAAACAGAATCATCTAGTAAAACGCAGAATAACTATATTCTAAAAAGATAAAAGGTACAGAGCGGAATGGGTCCTAACCCAACATGACTGGTGTCTTTGTAAGAAGAAAAGAGCCCCAGGAAGAACCCCATAATAAAGCAGAGCGGGGCGATGTCTCTACACGTCAAGTGTCAGCCAGAAGAACAAGGACAGATCTCCCCCGAGAATCGGAGATGGCTCAGCCCTGCTGCACCTGGATGCTGGGCTTGCAGACTCCAAAACTGTGGAGGATAGCTCTCCACCAGGGCGTGGTGCTTTGTTACAGCAACTCCTGGTCACTGACACCCTCCGTCTCCTCCTGTCGACCCTGTGTATCCTATGCTGCCAGCACCGGGAGACGACAGTGCTAACGAGCCACTCTTCTTGGCATCAGAAGATCTCATCAGTGTTAACACAGACCACATATTTGGACCTAGAGAATGTGGAGCAGGGGGAAGGTCCGTAGCACCCTCTGGTTCAAGCTCTGCATCGCAGGTTGGACCGTCTTTAGCACGCTAGCACCTGCTCTGCATCCTGCTTGAACGTTTGCAGAGGGTGGGAGAAAGCACGTGGCAGTCACGAGCAGGCTCCTTCTCTGAAACCTCGGCTGACTCTCCGCAGCACAAAGAATCCATCTTTGTATTCAAGATGCTCTCCCCGTGGTGGGTGAATATTTGAAGACACTTGTCACGACTCGCTCGGGTCTTCGGCTTTGCAGTGTACACTTTGTAGTTTCTTCAAAGTTCACTCCAAAGACAGCGCCCTTGAACTCTCGCTCTCCTGATAAGCACCCTCTGAACACTCCTTGTCTCCCTCTTAAATAGAGTAAAACTAAGATCTGAACCCACAGACTCCCTTTAGCCTCCCCCGACCACTCGTGTCCTAGGCATTATGCATCTATTACTGTAGCCTCAACGAGCACCAACTTTATATGTTTCTTTATTTATAGTAGTTGCTTTATTCTTCAAATTAAAAAAATACATATAAAGCCACTTCAAAATCAATTTGCCACATTTTAAAAAGAACACAGCAGGAGGCTGCCCAGCAAACACAGGCGGCAGGACCTGAATGAAGGGTGATCCTCAGAAGAGGGTGGGGGGAGAACCACAGGGCAAGCGCAGCGTGACGGGGCGCCCTCCCCCGGGGGAGCCTGGACCAGCACGTTCCTAAGAGGATGCCCTCAGCTACAGGTCGGGCTGAGCGTACACTGATGTCCTCAGCTCTGCACCGACGCTGGGCGCATCCCAGCATCCGGGAGTGCCTCCGGTTCACCCGTGGGAGTTTATCATCCCCAAGTCACAGCCTGCAGCCTGGGAGGTGGTCTGACTGTGCTGAGGCTCTGCGGGGCTGCCTGCTCAGAAACACAAGGGTCCCCTTGAAAGCCTGCTACTTCTTTCCTATATGGCATACGCTAATTTTCTAAATTAACGTGCCTGAAGACGACGTGTTAAACTCTATCCAGAAAAAAAGTAAACAAAGTGAGGAATGGATAAGACCATCAGAAGGACTTCCCGGGTGGCTCAGATGGTAAAGAGTCTGCCTGCAATGAGGCAGACCCAAGTTCGATCCCTGGGTCGGGAAGATCCTCTGGAGGAGGACATGGCCATCCACTCCAGTATTCTTGCCTGGAGAATCCCACAGACAGAGGAGCCTGGCGGGCTATAGTCCATGGGGTCGCAAAGAGTCAGACACGACTGAGCAACTAAACAACGAGACTGTCATAAGCCACTTAGTGTATCTTTGTCTTGGCAAAGGGAAGACTGAATCAAGAGCGAGTTGCATCTCCTCCGAGGGAATTGTGTATAACCCCTAGCGTCCAGCCGTAGTCAGGCTGGGTTAGAACCACTCCTTTCAGATGTCAGTGCCTGTTGGAACTGCCAGGGAATCCTGTTGAAGATTCCCAGTCCTGAGGTTCACGGTGGAGTATGAGACTGCAGTTCTAGCAAGCTGCCTGATCACACTGTGTGCTTATCTTTGGGTCCCCTGGAGAGACAAGGGGCTGGAACATGGGGCTTCTGGAACCCCCCGAATTCCCAGCTTCTGTGGCTCCAACCCCTGGTGCCTGAAAAGCTCAAGAGGAATTAATGCTCCTAAATGAAGTGATCCCTTCGCTTGGAGGGATGTCCTCACTGGGGTGTCACAAGCAAAGCTGCGCAAACCAGAGTCTGATGCTTAAGACATTTGTCCTCTGAGGTTTTCCTAAATCACAGACCTTCAAGTAGAGTGCTTAGCCACGGATTAAAAAATCAAAACAAAACAAAACAATTTTCCTACTGCAGAATGTAAACCTCTAACTTTAACAGCTAGAATTATCTTTTTCCTACTCCTTTTATGCATATTTTTTTTTTTTACCAAGTTTCATTTAGTCATAATGGGATTTAGACATAAGCTAACTGCAAAATATGGGTTTGTTGCTGTTTAGTCGCTAAGTTGTGTCCAATTCGGTGCAACCCCATGGACTATAGCCCGCAGGCTCCCCGTCCGTGGGATTTCCCAGGCAAGAACACTGGAGTGGGGTGCCATTCCCTTCTCCAGGGGATCTTCCCGACCCCGGGATCGAACCCACGTCTCTGCTCTCGCCAGGTGGATTCTTAATCACTGGGACACCTGGGAAGCACAAGACACAGGTTGTTTCTAAACTTTGGTCAGAAGTGACTTTCGTTTCCTGAAGGGGAGATAGGATAGTTCGAAATGCCAAATAAAATTGGTCTATTTAAAAGATCATTACAATTAGCAATTGTTTTCGTGCCGACAGCTGTTACAAAATTTTGAAAATTAATAATTCTTCCAAGTAGATTCAGGCACTCTATATACAGCAGTATTCATGTTATTAATTTGCATGTATACTCTCTTTTGATTTGAAAGATATAAAGTTGTAAGTTTATTTTAAATTAGTTGGGTTTTAAACAGGAACCCCTTGTTTAAAATATACATTAAATATATAAATAAAATTAGAAACAGTTCGGTTTTGGTTTAGTGGAGTGATTGTTTTGATTTTTTGACTTGTTTTAATTCAATCATTTTAAAATACAGATTCACTGTTATTAAAAATAGATTTCAGTGTATGTTGCATGAAGGAATTATATACTCAAGTTATACTTTATTTTGAGTATTTTAGTTTGTTTCTCTGGCAAGTGTGATTCATTTCGACTATTTTTGGTTTGGTTTCATATCATACAGTTTGTACAAACACTGTTGTAAGAGGTTCACCTTGCATTTCAGAATATTTTTCAATTTGCAATAATTTCAGAACTCATAACTTGACACCCTGGATGTGCACACTGAAACACTGTACACACACATGCATGCACATGCGCACACACACACACACACACACACACACACACACACGCCAGTCGCTGTTGCAGCCACGCTCGGTGTGTCTTTGAGCCCTTCTTGTAGCCCCTGAGGTCTTGTTGTTAATTTTACACTTACCTCCAGTTAAGTGCTTTTTCCTCTCACAGAACTGTAGTTCAAAATACTTTATGAAGCAGCTGGACAGGTCATTAAGAGTGGTCCTGGCATGTCCAAATGCTTCTAAGATGCTCATGACCTGTAGAAAAAGGGAAACAGTTACTGTGCTAATCATGTGCTTAAATAAAATGGGATAATTACAGCAAAGAGACAGGAACATTCCATCAGCTAAGAGGCCGTCCACTGCCCATACAACACAGTATTGCATTTTTAAGGTTACTCTTTGCTCAAGTGCAAGCTGTTAACATCCTTCGTCCCTACCGGTAACTAGTGCTAACCAGACAGTGATGCACAGAGCACACGACTGCCTTCCTCACACTGTCCTCTCGGGGTAAGTGGAGGACGGCATTCTCTTCACACACACACATACACACACACACACACACGCACACACAACTCAGCATGTGCTGTTGGCTTTTTCCAACTTAAGAGTAAAAGTGCTTCAGCAGCTTTGGAAGGAGGAATTAGAGTTCACATATGCAATGATCAGAATTTCTTTTAAAAATTACAAATTCACTTACACATCTGCTTATAACCTTCTTTTTAACCCACATTGACTCTGTCATGTACCCTTTTGCACCCCAATCCCCTAGGTCACCCTCCCACACCCTGTTTTTGCTCCATGCCAACCATTCTCCCCACAGAAACAGGAATGAGAATTCTAGATGAAGCCTTGGACCCAGTGTGTCTTATCGCGAGGTGCTACTGCAGAGACGGCTGTTTGCAGCTTTAAAGTGTTGTTACTACAGACCTTCAGAAAACCCTGGTTTCTGAAATTCTCTCTTAAAAATATCCTTAAAAATTGACTATAGAACTAATGCTAGTCTTTTCTCACAATTAATTGTACCTGTGATAATGAAGATGACCAAGCAATTCTCCCAAAAGAATGAAAATCTGGAAGGTTCAGAAGTATTTTTCTGGATCTTTCAAGACATGTATGCATGTTCAGTTGTATCCAACTCTTTGTGACCCTGTGGGCTGTAGCCCACCAAGCTCCTCTGTCCATGGGATTCTCCAGGCAAGAATACTGAGTAGGTTGCCATACCCTCCTCCATGGGATCTTCCCGACTCAGGTATCGAACCCCCTCTCCTGTGTCTCCTGCATTGGCAGGGGGATTCTTTCCCACTGCACCACCAGGGAAGCCAGCTTTCAAGATACTGACAAGGTACATGCAGTTCCTCCATCAGCCACAAGGGGCGCACAATAATACCTTATTGATACACTTGGTAGTGGTTTACAATTTCTGATGGCAGCATTTTTTAAGAATTTTATTCTAAATTAAAAAATTTTGCAGCTCCTCTTTAACCTTCTGGATACTGCTCTACTAAGGCATTCAATTCACCTGTAGGTATTTTATATTGTGAAAGATTACAAAACAACATTAATTCTAATCACAAGTCAAAGTACTAAATGTTGGGCAAACAATGAAATATATGAAAATGTCTGTTTTTGAAGTTTGAACTTTTAGAGAGAAACAATGAATCTTTACAGAAACTCTATGATTTCAGTTCAGTTCAGTCGCTCAGTCGTGTCCGACTCTCTGTGACCCCATGAATTGCAGCACGCCAGGCCTCTCTGTCCATCACCAACTCCCGGAGTCTACCCAAACCCATGTTCATCGAGTCGGTGATGCCATCCAACCATCTCATCCTCTGTCGTCCCCTTCTCCTCCCGCCCCCAATCCTACCCAGCATTAGGGTCTTTTCCAATGAGTCAACCCTTCGCATGAGGTGGCCAAAGTATTGGAGCTTCAGCTTCAACATCAGACCTTCCAATGAACACCCAGGATTGATCTCCTTCAGGATGGATTGATTGGATCTCCTTGCAGTGCAAGGGACTCTCAAGAGTCTTCTCCAACACCACAGTTCAAAAGCATCAATTCTGCGGCGCTCAGCTTTCTTCACCGTCCAACTCTCACATCCATACGTGACCACTGGAAAAACCATAGCCTTGACTAGATGGACTTTTGTTGGCAAAGTAATGTCTCTGCTTTTAAACATGCTATCTAGGTTGGCCATAACTTTCCTTCCAAGGAGTAACCATCTTTTAATTTCATGGCTGCAGTCACCATCAGCAGTGATTCTGGAGCCCAAAAAAGTAAAGTCTGACACTGTTTCCACTGTTTCCCCATCTATTTCCCATGGAGTGATGGGACCAGATGCCATGATCTTAGTTTTCTGAACGTTGAGCTTTAAGCCAACTTTTTCACTCTCCTCCTTCACCTTCATCAAGAGGCTCTTTAGTTCTTCTTCACTTTCTGCCATAAGGGTGGTGTCATCCGCATATCTGAGGTTATTGATATTCCTCCTGGCAATCTTGATTCCAGCTTGTGTTTCTTCCAGCCCAGCGTTTCTCATGATGTACTCTGCATAGAAGTTAAATAAGCAGGGTGACAATATACAGCCTTGACGTACTCCTTTGCCTATTTGGAACCAGTCTGTTGTTCCATGTCCAGTGATAACTGTTGCTTCCTGACCTGCATACAGGTTTCTCAAGAGACAGGTCATATGGTCTGGTATTCCCATCTCTTTCAGAATTTTCCACAGTTTATTGTGATCCACACAGTCAAAGGCTTTGGCATAGTCAATAAAGCAGAAATAGATGTTTTTCTGGAACTCTCTTGCTTTTTCGATGATCCAGCAGATATTGGCAATTTGATCTCTGGTTCCTCTGCCTTTTCTAAAACCAGCTTGAACATCTGGAAGTTCACGGTTCACGTATTGCTGAAGCCTGGCTTGGAGAATTTTGAGCATTACTTTACTAGCGTGTGAGATGAGTGCAATTGTGCGGTAGTTTGAGCATTCTTTGGCATTGCCTTTCTTTGGGATTGGAACGAAAACTGACCTTTTCCAGTCCTGTGGCCACTGCTGAGTTTTCCAAATTTGCTGGCCACTGCTGAGTTTTCCAAATTTGCTGGCATATCGAGTGCAGCACTTTCACAGCATCACCTTTGAGGATTTGAAATAGCTCAACTGGAGTTCCATCACTTCCACTAGCTTTGTTCGTAGTGATGCTTTCTAAGGCCCACTTGACTTCACATTCCAGGATGTCTGGCTCTAGGTGAGTGATCACACCATCGTGATTATCTGGGTCGTGAAGATCTTTTTTGTACAGTTCTTCTGTGTATTCTTGCCACCTCTTCTTAATATCTTCTGCTTCTGTTAGGTCCATACCATTTCTGTCCTTTATCGAGCCTATCTTTGCATGAAATGTTCCTTTGGTATCTCTAATTTTCTTGAAGAGGTCTCTAGTCTTTCCCAATCTGTTGTTTTCCTCTATTTGTTTGCACTGATCGCTGAGGAAGGCTTTCTTATCTCTCCTTGCTATTCTTTGGAACTCTGCATTCAGATGAGAATATCTTTCCTTTTCTCCTTTGCTTTTCGCTTCTCTTCTCTTCCCAGCTATCTGTAAGGCCTCCTCAGACAGCCATTTTGCTTTTTTGCATTTCTTTTCCATGGGGATTTTCTTGATCCCTGTCTCCTGTATGATGTCACGAACCTCTGTCCATAGTTCATCAGGCACTCTGTCTATCAGGTCTAGTCCCTTAAATCTATTTGTCACTTCCACTGTATACTCATAAGGGATTTGATCTAGGTCATACCTGAATGGTCTAGTGGTTTTCCCTACTTTCTTCAATTTAAGTCTGAATTTGGCAATAAGCAGTTCATGATCTGAGCCACAGTCTGCTCCCGGTCTTGTTTTTGCTGACTGTATAGAGCTTCTCCATCTTTGGCTGCAAAGAATATAATCAATCTGATTTCGGTGTTGACCATCTGGTGATGTCCACGTGTAGAGTCTTCTCTTGTGTTGTTGGAATAGGGTGTTCGCTATTACCAGTGCGTTCTCGTGGCAAAACTCTATTAGCCTTTGCCCTGCTTCATTCTGTACTCTATGATTTATGTCTCTTTATAATAACCTAATTTTAAAGATCACAACAGTGCATTGTTAGTAGTAATAGCAGAAATGTTTCTGAAAAGTAATTTGAAAGAGTACTTATGAAGGTCCCATATTTTGCCTTTTTTCCTACAATGTAATATGAAATAAATATATAGCAAAATTATAATGTAATTATATCACATTTAAACCTTTATAATAGTTCCTTCAAATAATTGTTTTAAAAGTCATAAAAAAGAATCGAATAAAATTTTAAAAATGTTTGTCGGCTTCTAGTTACATTGGTGTTGTATCTGGTAATACACTGATTTTTATTATAATAGAAAATGAATATAAAAGGTAATTAATGGCATGCGCCTAGAAAGGAAGTATAGGGTAAATAATTCAATGCATGTGTCTGGGAGTAAGAGACACCTGCCCCCACACTCCAACTCTGCTAATGACAAATGCTATAACCTTGAGCAAGTTTTATAAATTTCCAAACCCCATTTCCTTTATTCTAAATAGAATAACGCCATCAGTGATTATCAGAATCCAGTGTATGAAGTGTTCAGCTTGGTGCCTGTAACATGGTAAGCATTCAACAAACAGCATAATTGAATTTTGCTTTTGTTAATAATAGTAGAAAACATTTATATTGCACATTATATTGTACTGACTATGTGTCAGGAACTATATATATATATATATATATATAATTATATATATGCATACATGCATGTACATTCATAGGTATATCATTATACATAAAATTGTATATAACTATAAACACATACATACATATGTATGAATGTATTTGCATGTATGTGTATATTACATCTTTTAATCCTCACAACTAGAGTCTCCATTTTATAAAAAAGGAAATTGACAAATCTAGAAAATTTCCCAAGATTGAAAACTTATAAATAGTGAATCTGGGATTAAAACCTAAGCAATCTCTTGGGTTGGTACGTTTAGTCATTGTAACATAATAACAATAAAGACATATAAGTGACTAAAACCCCTGAACAAATATGAATACGTGGCATGTCTTCACTGTGCACCACTGATCCATGATTCAAGATTAAACTGCAATAAAGAGTGGTATTTTTTGTAATCTTTAATCATCCTCCTGACCAATAGGTGGCACCAAACAAATGTGTTAAGAGAAACGCTGCAAAAAAAAAGCAAAATTGATACTGTTCTGCTACTCAACTTTAAAACAAAATAATGAGAATACTGTGTCATAATAAAACTTTAAATAAAAATATAGGCAAAGGGAAATATGTATTTCCTCAGTATTCACTGATTCACATTTTTTTGGCATGATTTGTTCCTATTTATATTGGAATTTTTTTCTATAAAATGTTCATAGTTCTGCCATTAAAAGCTGTGCCTTATTTTTATGGTAGTAGTTAACCAATCGACCTTCCTAAAAGTAAAGACTTGTACCCTCCTCGATAAAAGATAATGGCTTAATCAGGGCAACCTCATCACTCTGCTCTCTGCAAACAGTTGCTCAATAAATGTTGACTTAAGGAATTTAAATGGAATTGAATGTCTCAAAGTTGAAACTCATTTGGACCAGAATTAGTGAAGAAAAGTCCCAGGCAATTGTGTTTCTTCCCAAAACACAAATTTCATGTTCCAATAAACCTACTGCCGTGGAAAGTCCCTGTTTCCACAGCTTGAAGTTCAAATACAGGGACTAGAAACAACTGCTCTCTTCGCTGATCTCAGCTGTTTTGAAACTGCCCAGAGAAGCACAAGTCATGTCTACAGTGAGAGGACTCAAAGCCACACTACTTTTCTCAGGCTGGCCCACAATGTTAGATTACTTTGAGCTGTGTGGTAGAACTATGCCTGTGCTTAGGGTATAGGTCAAGCGTAATAAATGGCTGTGAATTAAAGTCATTAAGGAACACATATGATACCACAGATATATTGCAGAGGGATTTATCGTACGTTCTTTATAAAGAGAAAAACTGAGGAGAGTGTCTCCTTATAATCTGTTAAACGTGTTAACAACTTGCTACAACAGTGTGAAGCCACGAGAACCAAACTACTTGCAGGCGTCTCCTTGAATAACTGTCTGAGTTTCTACTGTGGGACACTGGACCTCTCGCTGAGCTGCCAGCAGGCTCTCAATCAGCTCTCAGTAAGGCCCTACAGAAGATGCTTATCTGGTCAATCCCCACAGATATATCCTATCTACACCCCAAACTGTCTCTTTATTGGTAAAAGTAATCAACTCTAATTATATTACATATTTTCAGCTCAACTGTTCTGAGCAAAAACAAAAGAGTATGTCTACAATATTTTAAAATATACACAAGAAAATAAACCTTAACTTAAACAATACTCATTTGCACAGGGCCTCAATCTTTTTTCCTTTATTTCCATAAATTTTGACCAACTTAAAGTGAAGTCAAAATCACTCAGTCGTGTCCGACTCTTTGTGACTCCATGGGCTTTAGCCCACCAGGCTCCTCTGTCCATGGGATTTTCCAGGCAAGAATCCTGGAGTGGGCAGCCTTCCCCTTCTCCAGGGGCTCTTCCTGACCCAGGGATGGAACTCAGGTCTCCTGCATTGCAGGTGGGTTCTTTACCGTCTGAGCCACCAGGGAAGCCCTAAGGTTCAACTTAAAGCTTATTAAGATGCCTCCCCTTTTATTTGCAAATCACATTTTTCTGGCCCCACCATAGTCTCCAACTCAAAGCGGTGACTTACATGCTTAAATTTGGAATCGAAAATAGGCCTGCTGGAGCCAGACCTGCAGGTGAGGTGTCTCATTATCTGTTTGCTGGCTTCAGACTTTCCAGATCCTCTTTCTCCACTAAAATAAGACAGAAAAAATATACGCTTACTGTTTTGGCAAATATAGTAAAAAACGAACCAGAGAGTAATTCTCAGACACAAAGAAGGTAAGCAAATGACATGACGACTTTTAACGAGAACATGACATCATTTGACTTTTCAGTTTGATTCATTCATTAGTATAAATGCAGAAAAGCCACACGGTCGTCAAGACAATCGAGGTAAGCTACATATTAATACACACACCAGTCTTGAAAGAAGAAAGAAAACGCTCAACTAAGCATCACAGAATCCCTGCGGTCACTGATTTGCTCTTCATTTCTTGACCCTTGAATGAAAAAAAATTTTTTTTCTGAGTAACAGGTTTATGCTGCTGCTAAGTCGCTTCAGTCGTGTCCGACTCTGTGCGACCCCATAGACGGCAGCCCATCAGGCTCTGCCGTCCCTAGGATTCTCCAGGCAAGAATACTGGAGTGGGTTGCCATTTCCTTCTCCAGTGCATGAAAGGGAAAAGTGAAAGTGAAGTCGCTCAGTCGTGTCCGACTCTTAGCGACCCCATGGACCGTAGCCTACCAGGCTCCTTCGTCCATGGGATTTTCCAAGCAAGAGTACTGGAGTGGGGTGCCATTGCCTTCTCCGAACAGGTTGATACATGGCATTATTAGCCTTTAAAGATGTCCCAAAGGAATACCAGCTCTGCAGAAAATTAACAAATCTTACTATTGATAGAAAAACAATTCCATGAGCAAGGACATGTCGAAGCCAGCAGGTTTCTTCCCTGAGGGAGCATGTTTGACATTGGGAGCTCTGTAACCAGCAGGTTCCCAAAAGATGTCATTGGCTCTTCAGAGCTTCACTAAGAAGTACAGTCTTTGACCAGAATTAAGTGGATTCAGTGAGAATTTGGTTAAGTCCGTGGATTTGTGACAGTCATTTTAGGGGAGCCTGGGGGGACCTCCGAAAGGCTCCTGAGGTGAGAGGAGTGTGGCTGTGAGTGTGGGTGGGCAGCACTCAGGCTCAGAAGCCAGACTGTTGGACTCACAGCCCAGGGAGACCCCGGACGCAGTAGCTGACCCTTCCAACACTCAGCACTTGACACATTAAATGACAGCAATAACACTGATCATAGTAACATGCATCCTACAAGATCACTAAAGTGATGAAAAAGATAACATGGAAGGCGCCTCGCGGAGGGCCTGACACCGAGTAACTTTCAAAAATACTGGTTATTACTGTCAACGCTACTACACACTCCTTGCCATCTCCCAATTTTTTTTAAAGTTTCCCTTTTTTGTCTAAGCAAGACCGGGAAACCCAATAGATTAAGCAGATAAATGCAGAATTTCTTGGCTCAAGAATGCCTGGGTCCCCTAACCCCCACCCGGGGGTCCCTTTAGAGCAGGAGTAAAAGCAACCACTGGTGTGCTATTTTGAAAACTGCAACACTAAAGCCTGCAACACATCGATCTGACCGTCCATGGAATTTTGATGGAGTTAATAATATAAAAGTATATGCTGCTACTGCTGCTAAGTCGCTTCAGTCGTGTCCGACTCTATGCGACCCCATAGACGACAGCCCACCAGGCTCCACCGTCCCTGGGATTCTCCAGGCAAGAGTACTGGAGTGGGTTGCCATTTCCTTCTCCAGTGCATGAAAGGGAAAAGTGAAAGTGAAGTTGCTCAGTCGTATCCGACTCTCAGCAACCCCATGGACTGCAGCCTACCAGGCTCCTCCGTCCATGGGATTTTCTAGGCAAGAGTACTGGAGTGGGGTGCCATTGCCTTCTCCATAAAAGTATATAAAGAGGCGCTTATTTGAAGATTTAACGTTTCTTGGGTTCTTTCCAGGTTTCCCTCCTCTCTTTTCTCTCACTTTGACTCAGGCTGTGCAGAGCTTTAGTTACATGTTCAGTCTTCAACTGATGCTACTGAGGTTAACTATGCAAAGACAGGGGTATTCATGGATGGCCCCCTCTCACGGAGGTGTAGCCTGATATAAAACATAATTCTCCATGCAGATTGTACTTTGATACCTAAATATTTCTTTAATTCTCTATCAGTACACACTCACATTTCACCCTCACTTCTTGTGGTACCCTTTTTTTTTTTCGCTCCAATGTAAATGACCCTTCTGAGCAACCTGACAGTTAGGAGCTAATATTGCAATTGCATTCCAACAAAAATGACTTCGGGTGTATAATTTTGGTGACATGAGCAAATGCAAATACCTAGAAGCAGGTGGGAATTTTCACCTCTGCCAGCTGCTACGTGGTGTCTTACTCAGCACCACATTTTGGAGAAAGGTGGAATATTAGTCCCAGGTGCCTTTTTCCCTCCGTGTTTTCTAAGGTGTGAAAGCAAGGCACTCTGGTTCTAAGCTGTAAATCTTCAAAATGAATTGAGTTGCAGGTTAAGTTTGCTGAAATCGATCCAGCCACACCCGGGGCCATTTCTAATAACAAAGATGTTTCTCCCCTGTAGCGAGTCAAGTGTTCTCCCTGAAAAGACTCATAGGGACACAAACCGATGAGGAAGTAAATCCACATAAAGCAGAAGAAATGTGAACAGGTTTACAGCCAAGCTCCCAGGGCAGAACTGAGCCTGGGGCTGGGGCGGGCGGTGTGCTCACCTGAGAATGAAACACTGAGGTCTCCGCTCCTGGAAAAGCTGGTGGAAGGCTCTCTCCGCGCAGGAGAAGATGTGAGGCGGCAGGGAGGGGGTGGGCTGCCCCGCGCGGCTCAGGTACAGCTCGGAGACCTGGAGAACAGGGCCGGTATCTCTGTCAAAAGGACTCAGGATCCTTTCCCCCACGAAGACACTGACACATTTCCAATATACAAAAGCACATGAATCTCTAATCCTGAGTCTCACTTGTAAATACAAACCATTTGCACAACGATGCCCTTCTCGGCATATTTTAAGCGTCTCTAATGACAGCTCCATCGGGTCAAAGCTATGGTTTTTCCAGTGGTCATGTATGGATGTGAGAGTCGGACCATAAAGAAAGATGAGTGTCAAAGAATTTATGCTTTTGAACTGTGGTGCTGGAGAAGACTCTTGAGAGTCCCTTGGACTGCAAGGAGATCCAACCAGTCCATCCTAAAGGAGATCAGTCCTGGTTGTTCATTGGACGGAATGATGTGGAAGCTGAAGCTCCAGTACTTTGGCCACCTGATGCGAAGAACTGACTCATTGGAAAAAACCCTGATGCTGGGAAAGATTGAGGGCAGGAGGAGAAAGGGACGACGGAGGATGAGATGGTTGGATGGCATCACCGACTCGATGGACATGAGTTTGAGTAAACTCCGGAAGTTGGTGATGGACAGGGAGGCCTGGCGTGCTGCAGTCCATGGGGTCACAAAGAGTCGGACACGAATGAGGGGCTTTCACTTGATCACCTGACTCCACATAGATCAATACAGTGTTGAGTGGAGTCCCCTCTACCACACAGTAGGTCTTTATTACTTATGTCTTCGACTTTATTCACAGTAGTGTGTCCACGTCCTCCTCTTCTTCTCCAGCCCTTCTCCTCCTCCTCACCCTCCTTCTCCTTCATCTTCTCCTATAACCCCCAAAATGATAAGGGTAATTCCCTTTGCCCTAGTCAATCCTACTTCCACACATCCGCAGACAACCCAGGGATGAGACTGGGGTCAGACTAGCTGGGATGAGGAGAGTGGGCAGGTTTCAAGAAAGCTTTAAAGCAACAGTGGAACTGACTTTGGCTAAGAAGACTGGAGGGTCGGGCGGTGAGGGACCCTGTTTTACCGAAGAAGTCTTTCTGCAATAATTCTTGGTTGATTCATTGGGACTTTAGAGAGAGGAATGTCTCTCTCCCTCTCTCTGTCCCTCCCCGCCTCCACCCCACCTCCAGCATCTAAAGGGCATCCTTGCTTCAAGAGCACACGCTTCCTCCTTTCATCTCCTGCTCCCACCAAGGTTTCTGCTTCACTCTGGAGGCAGCCTGTGGTTGCACAGAAAACAAGGAGCTCCCACAACGGCGTTTCTGATCCCCAAACACTTGGCAAAAATCACACTGTGCTTTCAGCTGCCTGGAATACTTTTTCAAAAGCAGTTTCTCTTTTACTTTTAACTCTCATGACTAAAGCTGGAAAGTCTAGGAAAATGTGTAAAGGCAGTACCGTCCTGTCTGATCCAATTGCCTAAATGTCATAGGGCTCTTCTGAAAGTGTTCAGAGAAGAATTCTAAATGAACTGACCTTGAATTAGTCAAAAATGCATGGGCACACAGAGTTAATATAACATTTGATTTCAGAAGTCCGTCTAGGGACTACAGTCATAAGAACCACACATTATAAGTGCAAGGGAATCTTTTGATAAAATAACATTCCTTTTCAATATTTTCTCAGAAAAAAATAAAGTCACTATTATGCAACCACTCAGTGCAGAATTTTCCCAGAAGCTTGATTTTACTCCCTGTTTTCCTTTTTCTTCTTAATCATTTGATACAATAGGTATGTCTAGTGAGTGGTTACTCTACATTATTAAAGGACATTTTAAATTTTATACTCACCATGGTGGAATAAATTGGAATCTCCTTGAATGGATTAACAAGCAGGAGGATGTCCCCAATAAAAGTCTATTAAATGGAAAGGATATAAATTGTTATCGGGCCATATAAATAGCACTTTTAAAGTTAAATATTATATAATTTTAAAATCACTGAGCAAAATATAATAAAAACAATAAAAATCACACTTTAACATTTTGTGAATTGTTTTAAAAGTTTGTAAATAAACAGAAAAGTCAAATTCACATAAAATTAAACCAATAAGCTTCTCTCATTGAACACATAACAAGTGAAATGACTGTCTTAAGTAATTAATTGAACACGCAGATGAAATTTTGAAATAAATAATTACCAAGTGGAATAATTAACTTACATAGAACACTATTACCAAGAACCACACACTGTATGTTCATTTAAATTGAATACCAACCAGTTCCATTACACTTAAAGGGTTTGAGTCACATAAAGTACATTCTCTGATCATGGATTATTATGCAAATTAACCATGGATAGATAGAAAATCACCAAATGTTTGGTGATTATACATTTGCAAATAACCTATGAGTCAAAAAGAGAAATCATAATGCAAATGAGAAAATATTTTAATTATTATATATCATGTAAGATGCCACTAAAGGTATACTTGATATGAAAATTATTGCCTGAAACGTACGTTAAAAAAGAAGAAAGGCAGGTAATGATCTAAGTATCTGCTTCTAGGAACTCAGCAAATTACATGAAATTATCAGAAATAAGTAACCAACATACGAGCAGAAATGAATGGAATTAGTAAACAAAAGCCATGGAGTAAAAAACAAAAGCCAAAAGGCAATCATTGGAAAAATTGAATAAAAACCTGGTGTCCTAACAGGACTGACTGAGGAAACAAGAGGAAATGCATAGACCACCAATATCTCAAATAAGGCATCACTACAGACCCCACTGACATGGAAACAGATGAAGAGGCTTTAAGAAATCACATTTTAGTCACGAAGTTTGGATATTTAGACGACATGGACAATAATCCACAATCTTACCAAAACATATACAATAAGATGTCAGAAATCTAACTAGATTTATTTTCTGTAACAAATTGAATCTATGTCTAAAACCTTCCCGCAAAGAAAACTAAGAATTCACCAGTGAATTCTTGCCAACACTGATGTAAAAATAAACAAATTTCATACAAATTATTCCAGAAAGTAGCAGAAGAGGGAACATGATTCACTTCATTTTAAGAGGTCTGCATAAACTTAGTATTAAAAACAAATATATTGAAAGAAAATTATAGGCTGTTTTCATTAAAACACATGCTAAAATAATGAGAAAAATACAGACAAACTGAATCCAATTATACATTCAACAAATAATAAATTTCAACCAAAGAGGCTTTATTCTAGTAATCCAAGATTGGCTTTGTATCAAAAAATAAACTCTTGTAATTTTTATTACTAAGAAGTCGAGAATAAAAGTTATGTGATTGAAATGGCAACCCACTCCAGTGTTCTTGCCTGGAGAATTCCAGGGATGGGGGAGCCTGGTGGGCTGCCGTCTACGGGGTCACACAGAGTTGGACATGACTGAAGCAACTTAGCAGCAGCAGCAGATCATCTCAATAAATGCAAAAAGCATTTAATAATATTCAATTTCCACTCTTGATTAAAAATAATAATAACTTTAAAAACTACTAATATAATGGAACTTTCTTAATCTATAAAAAGTAATTACACATGTGGTAATAACTTGCTTAATGATAAAACACTGATTTTAATGATAAAACAGCTTTCTTCAAGGATCAGAAATAGGACAGAAATGTCTAATATGCTGACTTCCAGCCAAATTTCTAAGTTAACAGCCCCTATGTCATCAAATGGGGCTTCTCAGGTGGCGCTAATGGTAAAGAACCCACCTGCCAGTGCAGAACACCAGTTCAATGCCTGGGTCAGGAAGATCCCCCGGAGGAGGGCACAGCAACCCACTCCAGTATTCTTGCCTGGAGAATCCCGTGGACAGAGGAGCCTGGCAGGCCACGGTCCATATTGCAAAGAGTCGGAAACAACTGAAGTGACTTAGCATGCACACACACATCATTAAACAAGGCAAAAAAGTTAAGGATCTATCAGGGTTTAATAGAGAAACATGAAAGCCATCATTTGGCTCCTACAGAGTGGTGTGTGCAGAAAAGCTGAAGAAACATGGTCCGCAGTAACTTAATCCAGAAGCTCTGGGAAGGTTTACTTAGAGACTGAAGAAGTACCGAGGGGGAGTTTATAAAGCTTTGCATTTCATGGAGGGAGAAAGAGAACTCTAGGGAAAAAGTCTAAGGGGAGTCCCAGATGCAGAAAGGAGGGCAGTGTCTAGGAATCACCAATGATCGTATTTAGGGGCCAGACAGAGAATAAGGACGTGTGGCCATCCTTCCATGAAAACCGACAAGCTACGGAAAAGTTCTAAGACTGGGAGTTTCAAGGTTACATTTCTCCTTTACACAAATGGCCCTGGTTCCTTGTGAGATCAGATTGAAAAGGGGTGAAGTTTCCTCTAGAAAGGTAGGAGGCTGCTGGGGACAGGATGATGAGGGTGGCGACCAGTGGGAGACAGTGAAAGTGAAAGTCAATCAGTCACGTCTGACTCTGCGACCCCACGGACTATATAGCCCATGGGATTCTCCAGGCCAGAATACAGAGTGGATAGCCTTTCCCTTCTCCAGGGAATCTTCCCAACCCAGGGATGAAACCCAGGTCTCCCGCATTGCAGGCGGACTCTTTACCAGCTGAGCCAACCAGCGAGGCCGTGGACGAAATGATATTTGGGAGAGAAAGCCACCTGAAAACCATGAACGAAAGAAAGGGAATCAAAATCATTCAACACAGATTTAGAGAACAAAGTTATGGTTACCAGGGGGGAAGAGTGAAGGAAAGAGGGAGTTTGTACGCAAGGCTAGGTTTAAAATGGATAACCAACAAGGGTCTGCCCTATAGCACATGGAACTCTGCTCAATGTCCTGTGGCAGCCTGGATGGGAGGGGGGTTTGGAGGAGAATGGGCACATAGTGAGTGCCTTCACTACGCACCTGAAACCATCACAACCTTGCTGATCGGCTCTGCTGCTGCTGCTGCTAAGCCGCTGCGGTCATGTCCAGCTCTGTGCGACCCCATAGGCAGCAGCCCTCCAGGCTCTGCCGTCCCTGGGATTCTCCAGGCAAGAACACTGGAGTGGGTTGCCATTTCCTCCTCCAGTGCATGAAAGTGAAAAGTGAAAGTGAAGTCACTCAGTCGTGTCTGACTCTTCGTGACCCCATGGACGGCAGCCTACCAGGCTCCTCCATCCATGGGATTTTCCAGGCAAGAGTATTGGAGTGGGGTGCCATTGCCTTCTCTGCTTATCGGCTCTACTCCAGTATAAAATAAAACCTTTAAAATTATTCAAGCAGTGGTCTACCGATAATGTGAGTAAGAAGTTAACAGGAAGAAGAATCAGCAAGATGCTATGGAAAGAGAGACAATGGCACAACACAGAAGTGGCAAGGGAGTAGCAGAGACCAAAGCAATCAGGCTCCACCACTTCACGCTGATGACTCAATCCCATTCATTCTGGTAGAAGTATTTAATTTTAAGTGTATTTACAGTGGCAGGCAATTTATCCAAGTGTTAAGATGCTGCCCTGAATTTTCATAGGTTAATCAGCAGCTGACAATTTATTACTTGTAAAGAAATCTCAGATTTCACATTTACATGAAAATTACTTAATCAATTGCTCAGTGGAGGAGGGAAAAAAAGGGGGTGTAATCCAAAAGGGATAGCAGACGTATGCATAATCAGATTTCTCTGTAGACCTTCTGATTGAATTGCTCTGAGTTGAATTTAATGAAATCAATGAGAGAGAGAGAGAAAGAGAGTCTGAGATTACATACTGCCAAAGCCCATCCACATACAGGAAGAAGTCACACATATAAACCAGAGCAGAACCAAGCAAATCAATCCTCCATGCTGTTTGTCATCTAAGTCATATCTGTATCTTATTATCAGCAATGTGTGTATAAATTACTTACTCAACAGACAAAGACATTTCTTGATGATTTAGAAGAACAATATCTTTTTTCGTGCAAATAGAGGCAAGCCCTCCAAGCTCACTTAGCTTTTCTTCTCTGGCTTCCTTTTCCAGATCTAAGTGGCTGAGTTAAAGCAGATGAAACAAACAGGATTTTTATAACTGATTTGCAGATCTTGCGGGTTCTAAGCAGGATCTTCTTCTCCAGCAAACATGTCAACAGGAAAGTTGTCTATCCCCAGGTAGACAACTTTAACAACTCTGAAGTGTGGATCGTTCCGAAACTGCCTCATAACTGAATCGGAAGAATTGACCTGACCTCTGAGAAATCCACCTCAAGCTATCAGCATGACCCGAAGTAACAAAGAGCCCTCTTCTTGTAATATTAACAGCACGGAAAGGAGAATATACGGAGCAAGACAAAGCCGCGCAAAAGGCAATTTCAAGGGCACTTACGTAAATCTGATTGTTCCCAAAGCGCTTCTGAATTTCATAAAGCAGGCTGCTGTCCGTGAGCTCGCTGAGCGTCGCCAGGTCATCACTGGGAGCGGGAGGCATCAGCTTGACCTGCGGAAAAACAGGTAAGATCAACTCTACCTGCTTCCCAATCAACTGTCCTCACAGCTGGATGTTCCAGTTTCAATTCCGTGTCAAAAGCTTAGAGACCACATGACTCTGAAAATATTAACAGATGATATGGTTCACTTAAAAGGAGCAAAAAAACTCAACAACCGTAGCAATGCATTCAGATGAGAATCTGCTTCTATGCCCACCAGCCTGCTCACGGACGCACACACACCAACACACGCACGCCTCATGTGACCCAGCATCCATCACACCCTGAAATCTGTGTAATTTACACAGCCCTGAACTGCACCGAGCCCTCTGTAAGGCCAGCTGTTAAAGCGCTCATGTTTGCAGTGCTTCCAAAACTAAAGGAAAACTCTTTTCAGGAAACTGAAATGGGAAGAAAGCAGCACCCACATGGAGGAGAATGCTGGCATTTCACAACAGGCTCTAGAAATTTAGCTTGTAATTTTTATTCTATCCTACATTACTCTTAAGTTTAAGGCAGTGGTGAGGTTAAGGTAATTCTATTAGAAAGCAAGAAAGAAAAAACTGTTTTCCTACTCAATTTAATGTTGAGTGACAAAGTTTAAAAATTGGACAACACTTCAAATAAAAAAAGAGATGAATTTGAATTATTTAATTAGATGAAAATCGATCATTTACAAGTCAGAAATGAACAGTGTTTAGTCTTACAGACATAGACAAACATCTCTAGCAAGCAACCATAAAAGAGAAAAACCCAGAACAGGATTTTTTTTTTTTCCTTTAGAAGTAATGATTTACACTAAGATAATAAAATTCTCTTATAGTCATTGCTCTAAGGAGCTGAATGCAAATTTCTGAGTGCACGTTAACATTAAAAAAAAAGCATGAATAGCACTAACAGAAGTTTCACATTTGTTCCAACGAGCCTGAAAGAACTATTGCAGCATCTCGGAATCCTTGAGGATTTTCATCTACAGTCACAGCTGTTCCATGGTGAGAGAAAGTACTAGGCTGACAGTAAAAATGTGAAGACTTCCCAGCCAGCTTGTCATGATGAAACATGAAAATACAGTGTTTGGGTAGATCAAGGGAAGAATTCCTTGTATTTATCATGTCACATTCCCGACTGATCAGGAATGAAGCTCTGATAATCAGTCTTAACAAGGCTCCCCAAGGGACACACACTTTATACAGATTCCTAAAGCATTATGACAGCTGACAGCCAGTAGAAGGAAAAGCACACGTGTGTCTGTGGGTATTTTCTGTTCATGTGTCTGTGGGTATTTTACGTTCAGAGCTGCAGGCTCAGGAGTGTGCGCTACCAACGTCTCCCAAACAATCACGACTGCAGTCAAAACAGAGACAGCATAAATATGTAAAAAAAAAATTAACATCTTCACTAGGATTGATCATTACGGTTCTTATGAAGATATACACGTATCCATATGCATTGCTGTAGCTGTGTCTGACTCTTTTTGAGCTCCAGGGACTGGAGTCCGCCAGGTTCCTCTGTCCACGGGGATTCTCCAGGCAGTAATACTGGAGCAGGTTGCCATGCCCTCCTCCAGGATATCTATGCATACACATATATATTTTCTCCTCTTTATATATCCCTAGAGAAGGGAATGGCTACCCACTCCAGTCATTTTGCCCGGGAAATACCACAGACAGGGGAGCCTGGCGGGCTACAGACCACGGGGGTCGCAAAGAGTCAGACAGGACTGAGCGCGCACGCTCTATACACAGATACGTCTCCAAAAGTAGAGCTCTCAAAAGCAAAGCATACACGGTTCAGGACAGAAAGTCAGGGAGAAATTAGAGAAACATTTTGAGAAATGTTTTAAGATCCTAGAGGAATTTACATCTTGGAAATACTCTGAATTCGTCCCTTCCTGTTCCCACTTGTCAGCACGGCTGTGAGCGCTGTCAGATTTACTGCTTTGTCCTCTTTTGTTTGACTGTGGGACACAAGTAGTGTGTGTCAAGGAACAAGAAATTCAGTGGGCAAAGAGGAGTTCTGACAAATGGAATACATACAAGAAGACCCTGGGGAAAGGTTGTTTCGAGGAAAGAACCAAGGATGCATGAAGGAAGGGGAAAGAGGAAATTAAAAAAAAGAAAAAAGATCCACCTGGGATGGTCCTACCAGGGAAAGAGGTGATGATCTGACCAAATATCATGCTTCCCAAAGCTGAAGCCCTCACCCTGCCTGCACAGCACTCTAACTGTTGTTACCTGCTTCTGGGGGCTTCCCTGAGAGCTCAGAGGCAAAGAATCTTAACTTCAGCTGTTTGCCATTTCGTGCTTTGTAGAGCTTCCCTGGTGGCTCAGACGGTAAAGAATCTGCCTGCAATGCAGGAGGATTGGTTTCCATCCCTGGGTCAGGAAGATCCCCTGGAGAAGGGATGGAACCCATTCCAGTATTCTTGCCTGGAGAACCCCATGGACAGAGGAGCCTGGCGGGCTACAGTCTGTGGGTTCACAAAGAGTAGGACACAACTGAGCAACTAACACTTCACACTTACTTTTTATTCCATTTCTTAGAGAGTGCAGTTTATCAGATCTTTTGCTTGCTGAGGATTTATGCTTTTGTGTACTTGGGTGTTGATACAGAAAGAGAACCACTGCCGACCTTCAGAATCCCTCTATGCAAGAGCAGCCGTGGGACACACACTTTGTCTCCCACGCATAGAACTGTCCCGGGCCAGCAGGGCATGAAAAATGACCCTGGAGCTTGCAGTGCTTTGCCCAAAGAGCACTGGACACTGTAAAAGAAACATTTGTGATTCTAGGCATCTTGAGTGTTTGGTCAGCTGAAATACTCAATTCGAAACTTGAGTGTCAGTTAAGAAGTGAAAATGAATTTTGAGAATTAAGATAATATATGTGAAAGTGTTTTTCCAAGCTCTTAAAGTATAATTTTGTATTATTATTTTTTAAAAACAATCTATCCTTACATTGCAAAAAAGAGGAATTACATGAAGTAAGAGCAGACAAATGATTGGACAGAAGACTAAGCTACTTGGGCAAAACCTTACAGTCAGTCTATACAAGTAACAATCATAAAAACAGTAACTATGTGTTTATTCATGCTTTATTCATGAGTTTTTATTCATGCTTGATAACTGTGCTGTCATATTGCAAGCTTAGCCTTTGTCATCTTCAAAGCAACCAAGTAAGGTGAGTACTATGTACGCATTTCACAGATAGGGCTTAGTGAGGTTAAGGGGCTCCCAGAGCACAGAGCTCCAAAAGCAGATCCGAACCAGAGCAAGTCTTCACTCCCAGGAAAACACACCTTCACTAAACAGAATAAAATGACCTGAATTTTAAGCTGGAGCCAAATTTAAACAAATATACTATGAAAGGAAAGAAGAGAGAGAAGTCAAGCATGCAGGAAGCTAAAAAGAGCAGGGAAGAGGGCAGGCAGAGAGAGAAGGAACGGGAGGCAAGAACAACACAAAGGGAAAGAGAAGAAAGAATATCACACATCTTTAAGAATCTCAGAGAAAGTCTACATTCTCAGAGATATTATAAAGCTAATGTGAATTTTCGTCACTATCAGAACCAAGAAAAAAACGTTCAAATCAAGCCTTGAATATTCATTTATGTGGTTTGCTGTTGTTTAGCCACTAAGCTGTGTCCTACTCTTTGTGATCCACAGACTGTAGCCCGCCAGGCTCCTCTGTCCATGGGATTTCTCAGGCAAGAATACTGGAGTGCATTGCCATCTCCTTCTCCAGTGGAAATTCATGAACCAGGGATCGAACCCATGTCTCTTGCTTGGCAGGCAGGTTATCTATCACTGAGCCACCTGGGAAGTCCCATTTACGTAGTTATCATTTTATAAGACCTACATTTTCTAAAAATCTGGAAGGGGAGAAGCTGTGGATTTTGTTCAACTTGAATTACACTTGATATGTTTCTCTTTAAAACGTGAATCAGAACTTGACTGCTCTGAGAAGGCTTTTCTAAAGCCCTCCTGGGAAATGTGGGTGAAGAATCCAGTTGATGGGTAGTCCTGCCGAGAAACCAAGCACCTCCTGACCAAGAATGAGTGATGACGATGATGGCGTGATGCTCACAGCGGGAAATACAAGTGAATATTCAACCAGTCCATCCTAGAGGAAATCAGTCCTGAATGTTCATTGGAAGGACTGATGCTGAAGCTGAAACTCTAATACTTTGGCCACCTGATGCGAAGAACTGACTCATTGGAAAAGACCCTGATGCTGGGAAATATTGAAAGCAGGAGGAGAAGGGGACGACAGAGGATGAGATGGTTGGATGGCATCACTGACTCAATGGATGTGAGTTTGAGTAAACTCTGGGATTTGGTGATGGACAGGGAGGTCTGGTGTGCTGCAGTCCATGGGGTCGCAAAAAGTTGGACACGACTGAGCAACTGAACTGATTGAACTGATTCCATAGATAACATAAGCACATGAAACCTGAACACTAACTTCTCCTCGTTTAATATCAGATCAACAGAACGTGATGACAGTTGCTTTCAATGCCTGTGATACAATTATAAAGAGCTTACAGTAAAAACTGAAGCTATTCCACAAGGATTACATTTGACATTATGCGACTAATGTCCTTTCATTATTTTCGGATTTTATTTTTTAGAGCTGCTTTAGATTCACAGCAAAATTGACAGGAAAGGACAGAAATTTCCCGTATACCCTGGCCTCCTCCTGCATAGCCTTCCTTATTATCAACATCCCTCCCCAGTGTGGAGCTTCTGTTACCATCACAAACCTACACTGAAACATCAGCATCACCCAAGGTCCACGGTTCACATCAAGGATCAGGATGTGAGGCCTGATCCTTACAGCCTGGCCACTCTTACATCCTTTCATCAAGGCCACTCTTGGTGTTACATGTCCTCTGGTTTTGGACATATGTGTAACATGCTTACAAGGTCATACAGAGAAGTTCCACTGCCCTAAAGGCTCCCTTCTCCACCTACGTATTCCCCCCAACCCCTGGCAACCTCTAATGTTGTTAGTGTCTCAATAGTTTCACCTTTTCTCGAATGTCAAATTGTAGAATCATATAGTATGTAGCCTTTTCAGATCGGCCTCTGTCACTTAAGAATATGTATTTAAGGTTACAGAATGTTCATAGGATCTTTAAAAATGTTAAGAAAAAGCTTTGGCTTAAATTTCACCTAACACTCAATTTGCCTGCCACCATGGGCTTACTCCTTGGAAGGAAAGTTATGACTAAACTAGAAAGCATATTAAAAAGCAGAGACATTACTTTGCCAACAAAGGTCCGTCTAATCAAGGCTATGGTTTTTCCAGTAGTCATGTATGGATGTGAGAGTTGGACTATAAAGAAAGCTGAGTGTCAAAGAATTGATGCTTTTGAACTGTGGTATTGGAGAAGACTCTTGAGAGTCCCTTGGACTGCAAGGAGATCCAACCAATCCATCCTAAAGGAAATCAGGCCTGAGTGTTCATTGGAAGGACTGATGTTGAGGCTGAAACTCCAATACTTTGGCCACCTGATGAGAAAAACTGACTCATTGGAAAAGACCCTGATTCTAGGAAAGATTGAAGGCTGGAGGAGAATGGGGCAACAGAGGATGAGATGGTTGGATGGCATCACGGACTCAATGGACATGAGTTTGGGTAAACTCCAGGAGTTGATGATGGACAGGGAGGCCTGGCATGCTGTGGTTCATACGGTTGCAAAGAGTTGGACTTGACTGAATGACTGAACTGAACTGATGGACTAAATGGTGCCCTTCCTCCAAATTCACATCTTGAGGCTCTAACTAGCATATGACACTTTTTGCGATAGTGATTAACAACAAGAAAATGCCCTAAGTCATGTTCAACTCTGCAACTCCATGGTCAGAGGGCTCCTACAGCCCATGGGACTCCTCCGTCCATGGGATTTCCCAGGAAAGAATACTGGAGTGGGTTGCCATTTCCTTTTCCTGGGATCTTCCCAATGCAGGGATCGAACCCACATCTCCTGCATTGCAGGCAGATTCTTCACCACTGAGCCACCAGCGAAGCCCGATAGGGCCTTCAGGAGGTTATAAAGGTTAAGTGAGGTCAAAAGGGTGGGACCTGAACCTATAGGATTAGTGTCCTTAAAAGAGACACCAAAAAGGCTGTTTATTCTCTCTACCATGTGAAGACACGGAGAAAGCGGTCAGCTGCAAGTCAGAAAGAACACCTTTACCAGAGACTGAATAAGCTGGTGCCCTGATACTGGACTTCCAGTTTCCAGAGCTGCAAGAAAAAAACCTTCTGGTGTTTAAGCCACTCAATGTGTTATTTTATTCTAGAAGCCTAAGCTGATGAATACACCTACTAAAATTTAAAGATATTTCAAACTTACAACACTGAATTTGTTATTTTAAAATAACAAAAATGAATGAAACTAAAAGTAGAGGTTCTTGAGAAAACCTCAACAAACTGTCTTTAAAACATTCAAAATTAGATACAGTAGAAACAAAACACTTTCAGAGATTACTGTGACATTTATAAAACTACCCTGTCATTTATAAAACAGGAAATGTATGAAAGTCATTTATTTCTGTGGAATTGACAAACAAATACATTAATTTCTATAACCCCAAGCTCCTCAAAGTGATCTCCCATCTTTTGAACACTGGGCAAACACACACACACACACACACACACACACACACACATAAAACACACCAACACAGTTGCATTTAACAACAAGTGACTCAGTGACTGACTTGCCTTTTTTTCTTCTTATGTGAAATATTTGATATTTGTAAGAAACAAAAAACACAGTCTACATAATAATCAAAATGATGACTAATATCATAACTGAAAAAATTCAGAAATTTAGCATATTAGCTGAACTTCCATTCCTGGTAAGTCCAGATTATAAAATTCAAATCCTTGTGAAATACAAAAGCAATTTTTATTCATGGTCAGTATAATAACATAACAATTTATATATGGGCATTTCACAAAATATCTGCATTCATTAACTTTTCTTTGAATGGAAATCAGTGGGAGTTTGCTTCTGAAAAGCGGCCTCTAAGGCATGATGTCAGCTGCAGCCGAAGCAGACACGCGGGGAGGGTGTGATTACCTGCTCAGGCTTGCTGGGGCCGTGGATGGGGGCATTCTCTGCTGTGCTGTCCTGAGATTGTCGCTTGCACAGACCTTTCGTTGCATCTTTGAACATAATGTCTTTTTCCAACAAGCTGTCTTGCTTGGCGATTGGCAATACCAGGGGACTGCTGTAGGAAAGAATCCATGCTATAATTAAGCTGCCACCTCAGTCAAAAACTACCATGACCAAACATCTCAGTAACAGAAAGTTGTCTGGTTCACATAAGAAACAGTCTCAACGCTACAGACAAAATCAATGAGAAACCTGAGGCTTTTCTATGAGCTCCAGATTTCATTCAACTTTACTTCCAAGAGAAAAATATACTTATTTCAACTGGAGAAGAAAATGTTTATGAATGTACAGTATATATGACTTAGCAGACAATCAATGGGCAATTTAAAAGCTAAGGTTGAAACTCGTGATTGAACTAAGCAAAATATCTAAATATGAAAATGAAGTACAAACAGCTGAAAGCAAGATTCTACAGTTTATTAAAATATTATTCATACAGGATTTAAAATATATTATAGAATCATGTGAAAGTTGCTCAGTCAGGTCTGACTCTTTGTGACCCCATTGACTATACAGTCCATGGAATTCACCAGGCCAGAATACTGCAGTGGGTAGCTGTTCCCTGCTCCAGGGGATCCTCCCAACCCAGGGATCGAACCCAGGTGTTCTGCAATGCAGGTGGATTCTTTACCATCTGAATCACCAGGAAAGCCCTATAGAATTATGGGAAACAGTTAAAATAGTTTGTGATGAAATGATAACAGGGGAATTAAAACTGAATGATATGCTTAAGGACTCCATTGTTATAAACAATAAGTTCTATTACATCTTTACCATTCAATTTAGGCAAAAAATGAATAAATAAAACCTACATCATTTTTTTTGTTCTTCTGTTGTCATCATGCCAAAAGAGAGCTAAGTTCATAAAAAGTAAACACAATCTGAATGCTTAATTTGTATTGTAACACTTTAGTATAGTAAAATTTAAAAACATACTTCCCTAATTGTGACTATAAAGCAGAAATACATACATATTTAATGAAGTGCAATATATATAAACATAATGATTTTGTGTATTTTACAATAGTAGTTGTGATTCTAATTAAAGCTTAATGAATTTGGTTGGTTTTAAAAAGTTTTAGTTTTAAGGAGGTATTTACAAATAGTAAAATATACACAGTTCAATGAGTCTTGTCTACATACATACATAATTATATACAGTTGGATATATATATATACATATAAACACACACACACACAGTAATATAGCCCATATAACCAGCAAACTTAGAATTTTCGTCACTCCCAAATGGCTCTCTGCACAAGGCTTCAATGTCATTAACCTCCCCTAAACCCCTGTCCCTGGTCGTGGTGTTTTTAAGCTGCAAAGTCGCGTCTGACTCTTTGCAATCCCGGGGACTGCAGCACGCCAGGCTTTCTGTCCTCCTCTACCTCCCGGAGTGTGCTCAAATTCATGTCCGTTGAATCAGGGATGCTATCTAACCATCTTATCCTCTACCACTCCCTTCTCCTCCTGCCTTCAATCTTTCCCAGCATCAGGGTCTTTTGCAATGAGTTGGTTCTTCACATCAGGTGGCCAAAGTATTGGACCTTCAGCATCAGTCCTTCCAGTGAATATTCAGGGTTGATTTCCTTTAGGATGGACTGGTTGGATCTTGTAACCATGGGTAATTGTTTCTTTAACTATTGTTTTGCTTTTTCTAAAATGACATATGAAAGAAATTACAGAGCATGTAGCATTTTGTGCCTTGCTCTGTTTACTTGATATGTTTTTGAGATTCACTCAAGCTGCTGCAATGGCACCCCACTCCAGTACTCTTGCCTGGAAAATCCCATGGACAGAAGAGCCTGGTAGGCTGCAGTCCATGGGGTCGCGAAGAGTTGGACACGATTGAGCGACTTCCCTTTCACTTTTCATTTTCATGCATTGGAGAAGGAAATGGCAACCCACTCCAGTGTTCTTGCCTGGAGAATCCCAGGGACGGGAGAGCCTGGTGGGCTGCCGTCTATGGGGTCGCACAGAGTCGGACATGACTGAAGCGACTTAGCAGCAGCAGCAGCAAGCTGCTGCAAATATCAAGTTTTTCACGTTTTATCACGGAGCAGTGTCCTCCTGTAGGATGCACTGCACTTTGGCTGGCCTTCAGCAAAGCTTTGGGATTGTCCAGGTTTGTCAATTATGAATGGACCTTCTATACACATTCCTGTACAGGTGTTTGTGCTGATGTAAGACATATGCATCTGTCTAGCAAAATACTTCCTTCCTTATCTCCCTTTATACTCACTATCTCCCTTTTCTGCATTGTCAAGAAATTTAAAAAAAAACAATAAAAACTAAACAGAGTTTTTGTGTATATTGAACATTTTGACTACAAAGCAATTAATAAAGCAGTAGTTAGATTAGTCAAGTAGAAACTAGAAAGATAGTTTATAAAAATGTAAAACCAACTAGAAAGGATTTCTAAACAGAAGAAGGACAGAAATGGTATGGACCTAACAGAAGCAGAAGATTTTAAGAAAACGTGGCAAGAATACACAGAAGAACTATACAAAAAAGATCTTCAAGACCCAGATAATCAAGATGGTATGATTACTCACCTAGAGCCAGACATCCTGGAAGGTGAAGTCAAGTGGGCCTTAGGAAACATTACAACAAACAAAGCTAGTGGCGGTGATGGAATTCCAGTTGAGCTATTTCAAATCCTAAAAGATGATGCTGTGAAAGTGCTGCACTCAATATGTCAGCAAATTTGGAAAACTCAGCAGTGGCCACAGGGCTGGAAAAGGTCAGTTTTCATTCCAATCTCAAAGAAAGGCAATACCAAAGAATGCTCAAACTACCACACAATTGCACTCATCTCACATGTTAGCAAAGTAATGCTCAAAATTCTCCAAGCCAGGCTTCCACAGTATGTGAACCATGAACTTCCATATGTTCAATCTTGTTTTAGAAAAGGCAGAGGAACCAGAGATCAAACTGCCAACATCTGCTGGATCATCGAAAAAGTAGGAGAGTTCCAGAAAAACATCTACTTCTGCTTTATTGACGATGCCAAAGACTTTGACTATGTGGATCACAATAAACTGGAAAATTCTGAAAGAGATGGTAATACCAGACCATCTGACCTGCCTCTTGAGAAACCTGTATGCAGGTCAGGAAGCAACAGTTAGAACTGGACATGGAACAACAGACTGGTTCCAAATAGGAAAAGGAGTACGTCGAGGCTGTATACTGTCACCCTGCTTATTTAACTTATATGCAGAGCACATCATGAAAAACGCTGGGCTGGAAGAAGCACAAGCTGGAATCAAGATTACCAGGAGAAGAATCAATAACCTCAGATGTGCAGATGACACCACCCTTATGGCAGAAAGTGAAGAAGAACTAAAGAGCCTCTTGATGAAAGTGAAAGAGGAGAGTGAAAAAGTTGGCTTAAAGCTCAACATTCAGAAAACTAAGATCATGGCATCTGGTCCCATCACTTCATGGCAAATAGATGGAGAAACAGTGGGAACAGTGACAGATTTTATTTGGGGGGCTCCAAAGTCACTGCAGATGGTGACTGCAGCCATGAAATTAAAAGATGCTTCCTCCTTGAAAGAAAAGTTATGACCAAAGCAGACAGCTTATTAAAAAGCAGAGACATTACCTTGCCAGCAAAGGTCCATCTAGTCAAAGCTATGGTTTTTCCAGTAGTCATGTGTAGATGTGAGAGCTGGACTATAAAGAAAGCTGAGCCCTGAAGAATTGATGCTTTTGAACTATGGTGTTGGAGAAGACTCTTGAGAGTCCCTTGGACTGCAAGGAGATCCAACCAGCCCATCCTAAAGGAAATCAGTCCTGGGTGTTCATTGGAAGGACTGATGCTGAAGCTGAAACTCCAATCTTTTGGCCACCTGATGAGAAGAGCTGACTCATTTGTAAAGACCCTGATGCTTGGAAAGATTCAAGGCAGGAGGAGATGGGGATGACAGAGGATGAGATGGTTGGATGGCATCACAGACTCAATGGACATGAGTTTACGTAAACTCTGGGAGTTGGTGATGGACAGGGAGGCTTGGTATGCAGCAGTCCATGAGGTTGCAAAGAGTCGGACACAACTGAGCAACTGAACTGAAGTGACTGATACGGAAGATGAGGCTTTCCCAGTGGCTCAGTGGTAAAGAATCTGCCTGCAATGCAGGAGACACAGGAGAGAAGAAGACGTGGGTTTGAATCCTGAGTTGGGAAGATCCCCTGGAGGAGGACATGGCAACCCATTCCAGTATTGTTGCCTGGAGAAATCTCATGGACAGAGAAGCCTAACGGGCTACAACCCACAGTGTCACAAAGAGTTCAGCATGACTGAAGCTACTGAGCACGCATGCACACAAAAGGAAGAACTGGTGAGTTTACTAAAACAGCTGAAATACTTCTTGCACATTCCAAATCTAACAGCGGTGTTAATAGGAGGCTCTTTGAAAGATACGCTTGAAAAGAAGACTGGTCCAGGAATACTATAAAGACCTCATTCTACGTCAGTCTTGACCTCAATGTGGCTTCTACCTGACCTTCTAAGACCTTTAGCATCCCCGGGCCACAGTTCCCCTTTGCCAAATGCAGGAATTAGAATATCTAAATGTATTTCAAGCCCAAATGTTCAATGATGTTAACACACTCACCTGCATTTAAAAATACCATTTATACACTCAATAAGATCACAAGTTATAAACCCTATGACTTACTACCAACAATAATTGCAAGCAGCTAGTTACAAATACCCTCATTCATGTAAGAAGAATGTCTCGGAATGATTTGGTTAGGTTGATAGACGGCATATTAATTAGTCATGCAGATATTTTCTGAAGAAAGTGAAAGACATGCACTTAAGTTCATGGCATGTGTTAATGTTTTGACATCTTTGGAACAATTTTTCTTCAGGTTTCTATGCTATTTTTTAAATAGAACACATTTTATCCATAATCACTGTGGTTAACTATAGCATCCCTACATTAATGTCTATATATGTAGCTTTTCACTGACTATCCATTTGTAGAATATAAACATATATTAAAATTCTATTCTTTTAGAAAAAGGAAGACTCTTAAAGTAATCATTGGTATTTTAATGATCATTAAACCTTTATAAATTGTCGCAAAAATATTTGATATAAGATTAATTTAAAAAATAAGTTGCAATTATATAGAAAGAAGAATTCAACTTCACAAACAAGAAACATGTAAAGGATATGAAGGAATATGCTCAGTGAATAGCAGTTTGCATCAAAAAGATGGACTCATGCTGAACAAGGCAGTAACATTCCTCGCATTCCAACGGAGCTTCTCCCTTCTCTGGACCCCTGACCCTGCACTTCTTAGAGAACTTACTTTAAAGATCTTAAGATTATGATTTTTTTTCTCTGCCTGCCTTTGAGATGTAAATGACTCCTAGGCTTACAAGGGATTCCCAGGTGACCCTAGTGGTAAATAACCTACCTGCCAATGCAGGAGATGTAAAAGACACAGGTTCAATCCCTGGGAAGAATGGGCTTCCCCAGTAAAGAGCCCCTGGAGGAGGGCATGGCAGCCCACTCCAGTATTCTTGCCTGAAGAACCCCATGGACAGAAGAGCCTGGCGGGCTATGGTCCATAGAGTTGCATAGAGTCAGACATGCGTGAAGTGACTTAGCACCCACGCATGCCCAGGCTTACAACCCAGGGGTTCTTCCTGCAGGAACCAACAGCCACCCTCCTGAGATGCAATCATCACAACAGATGTCCCCTCCCCACCCCCATCTCCCTATCACTGCCGGAAGGCAGGAGCCTGACTTACATCAACAGCAGCAAGCGAACTCAGGCCTCATCACTCCGACCAGCTCTGGTTGACTTCCTCCAGCACTTTCCCTCTAAGCCTGGCACTCACAAGCTTTGCGGCCTTTACTTTCAACCTCTCTTCCCTACGGCCAGGTGTGTGTGTGTGCTCAGCCACTCAGTCGTGTCCCACTCTTTGTGACCCCCTAGACTGCAGCTCGCCAGGCTCCTCTGTCCATGGGATTTCCCAGGAAAGAATACTGGAGTGGGTTTGCATTCCCTCATCCAGTGGATCTGCCGTCCTCTTGAATTAAGTCTTTACTGACTTTTCTGGGGCACTTTTTCTTTGATGTTAACAAAAGATTATTGTCATACTTCTATATATTATTCTACACTCTCCATATTTTCTTCAATGAAAATGTATTCTGATTACAAAAAAATTAAGGCTAGACATTTATCAGTGAGAAAGAAAAAATAGGATTAAATAGTTTACTTTCTAAAAGAAGGCTTTTGGTAAGGCAGCCTCCATAAACATAAAGAAAATGAAAGAGCTACCATCCAAGGGTACTTTACATTAATGCAGGAGAGGTAAATGTAACTCAACTGTGGAAGAAATTAGATGGAACTATACCAGAACACACCCAATTTCTGAACTTGACTGGATTTATTCAAGGTTACTTATTTCTATAAACATGAAAACCATTTCATGCAGAGCAAATGTGCCTGTAGAAACTGGGATTCTATTTCTGAAAATCGAAACGGAACATCATAAAACTAACAAAGGCAACAATTACTGCCCATTATAACTCGGGCGATTATAGAAAACTAAAGAGAACAAATAAAACGGACTATATTGAGATATATTTGGCCCATAAGGGAAGAAAATTTAATAGAAACAAACGTGGAGAAATGGCATATGTGATTCAGTTATTTTGATGGTTAAAGTAATGGACCAAGTAGATAGCTCCCAATTTTAATCTTAGGAACATAGCTACATAAATTATTTATTATAGGGAATTGGAGTTTTTCTGCATCAGTGAAATAAAATAATGAACCAAATATTAATGTGGAATGAAACATTTCTTGGAAAGTTTTTCAATTAATTTCTATTGTTGACGCTTCCCTCCCTCCAAAATAACAACAAAAAAATTTGACTTTAGGTTTTGTAAGAAAAACCTACAACTTAAAAAAATCACTTTGGTAAAATATTACTTGTCTCTAAAACAAAAATAAAAATTTCAATATGTCACTTGTGTTTGGATTTGAAATAATACTGTTTTTATGACATTCATCTGAGAGTAGTCTCTTTCATCTTAGAGGAGTTCTCAGCAGTTATCAGAAAAGAAGCTTTTAAAAAGTCTCTTAAATTAAAGTAAGTTGAATCCAGAAGTTCTGTGCATTATGAAGGGAGTTTCTGAATATCTCAAGAGTTACTTGGTCGCTTAGTCATTGAGAACAAGCCAACAAGACAGGGGCCACCCTCATCACCCTGTGCTGCACCGCAGTGTGTCTCTGACACAGATGGACCACCTGCAGTCAGCACGAACCCCAAGGTAAGGCGCCGTCCTCAGCAAGTCAGTCCCACTCTGGATGTCAGCCACAAGTCTGGGCATTTCCAGGCCACCTCGACTTTGGACCAACTGGCTACAAATTCAGGTGTGCCCTCAACCCTTCTCAGGTTAGACAATTCCCTGGAATAACTCAAGAAAGCCTTATACTTAGTACTGGATGGCTACAAATTTCATTTGAGTTTTTCTATAACATTCCAAACCAACTTTTTGGCCAACCCAATATTACAGTTTCATCATGAAGTACACAGATCAGAACAAACAGACACACATGGTAAGGTCTTGGAGGGCTCTAAATTCAAGTCCTGTGCCCTCTTTCCATGGAGCAAGGGAACGTTATCCTCCTAGTATATCGGTATGTTTACCGACCAGGAACAGAGGTTAGGCTGGCTCAAAGCCCCCATCCTTATCCTTAAATCGAATCATCGGATTTCAGATGCTCAGAGTGAACCAGGTCAAAGGGTTGGGTGGATAAGATGGTGGACAGATGGAAAAGGGTGGCCCCATCTTGTCCTATTCCCATGGGCATCTCTGTTCGGAAAGTGATTTCACAGAAGATGGCAAGGACTGTGAGCTAGAATTCTGTTGAGGCTGCCATCACCCTAATACAAAGAAAACCACAGGCCAATATCACTGATGAACATAGATGCAAAGAACCTATTTCCTTTTGTAATTGCAAAGTTGACTTGTTTCATTTACCTTTTCCCTGAAGACAAAAGGTAGTTTTCTTTTTTGTGTGGCATCTTTGTCTGGTTTTGGCATTAGGGTGATGGCAGCCTCAACAAAATTCTAGCAAAAAGAATCCAACAACATACTAAAAAGATCAAACATCATGACCAAGTGGGCTTTATCCCAGGGATGCATGGATTTTTAATATTCGAATATCAATCAATGTGATACACCACATTAACAAATTGAAACATAAATTTCAATTTGAGATGTGATTATCTCAATAGATGTTGAGAAAGCCTTTGCAAAATTAAACACCCATTTATGATAAAAACTCTCCAGAAAGCAGGCATAGAAGGAACATACCTCAACATAATAAAAGCTATCTACAATAAACCCACAGCAAACATTATCCTCAGTGGTGAAAAACTGAAAACATTTCCTCTAAAGTCAGGAACAAGACAAAGGTGCTCACTCTCACCACTACTATTCAACATAGTTTTGGAAATTTTAGCCACAGTAATCAGAGAAGAAAAAGAAATGAAAGGAATTCAGATTAGAAAAGAAGTAAAACTCTCATTACTTGCAGATGACATGATCCTCTACATAGAAAACCCTAAAGACACCACCAGAAAATTACTAGAGCTAATCAATGAATATAGTAAAGTTGCAAGAAACAAAATTAATACACAGAAATCCTTTGCATTCCTATACACTAACAATGAGAAAAAAGAGAAATTAAGAAAACAATTCTATCCACCATTGCAACGAAAAGGATAAAACACTTAGGAATAACTTTACCTAAAGCAACAAAACACCTATATATAGAAAACTATAAAACACTAATGAAAGAAATCAAAGATGACACAAATAGATGGATAAGTATACCATGTTCATGGATCATAAGAATCAATATAGTGAAAATGAGTATACTACCCAAAGCAATCTATAGATTCAATGCAATCCCTATCAAGCTACCAAAGGCATTTTTCATAGAACTAGAACAAATAGTTTCACAATTTGTATGGAAACACAAAAAACCTCAAACAGCCAAAGCAATCTTGAGAAAGAGAATGGAACTGGAGGAATCAACCTACCTGACTTCAGACTGTACTACAAAGCCACAGTCATCAAGACAGTATGGTACTGGCTCAAAGACAGAAATATAGATCAATGGAATAAAAGAGAAAGCCCAGAGATGAATCCATGCATCTATGGACACCTTATCTTTGACAAAGGAGGCAAGAATATACAATGGAGAAAAGACAATCTCTTTAACAAGTGATGCTGGGGAAACTGGTCAACCACCTGTAGAAGAATGAAACTAGAACCCTTTCTAATACCATACACAAAAATAAACTCAGAATGGATTAAAGATATAAATGTAAGACCAGAAACTATAAAACTCCGAGGAAAACATAGGCAGAGCACTCACTTGCTTGCTCAGAAATCACAGCAAGATCCTCTATGATCCACCTCCCAGAGTAATGGAAATAAAAGCAAAAATAAACAAATAGGACCTAATTAAACTTAAAAGCTTTTGCACAATGAAGGAAACTATAAGCAAGGTGAAAAGACAACCTTCAGAATGGGAGAAAATATAGTAAATGAAACAACTGACAAAGAATTAATCTCAAAAATATACAAGCAGCTCATGCAGCCCAATACCAGAAAAATAAATGATTCAATCAAAAAATGGGCCAAAGAACTAAACAGGAATTTCTCCAAAGAAAATATACAGATGTCTAAAAAACACATGAAAAGATGCTCAATATCACTCATTATCAGAGAGATGCAAATCAAAATCACAATAAGGTACCATTTCATGCTGGTCAGAATGGCTGTTATCAAAAAAGTCTGCAAACAATAAATGCTGGAGAGGGTGTGGAGAAAAGGAAACCCTCTTACACTGTTGGTGGGAATGCAAACTAGTATAGCCACTATGGAGAACAGTGTGGAGATTCCTTAAAAAAAACTGGAAACAGAACTGCCATATGACCCAGCAATCCCACTGCTGGGCATACACACTGAGGAAACAAGAATTGAAAGAGACATGTGTACCCCAATGTTCACTGCAGCACTGTTTACAATAGCCAGGACATGGAAGCAACCTAGATGTCCATCAGCAGATGAAAGGATAAGGAAGCTGTGGTACATATACACAATGGAATATTACTCAGCTATTAAAAAGAATGCATTTGAGTCCGTTCTAATGAGGTGGATGAAACTGGAGCCTATTATACAGAGTGAAGTAAGTCAGAAAGAAAAACACCAATACAGTATATTAACACATTTATATGGAATTTAGAAAGATGGCAATAACAACCCTATGTGCAAGATAGTAAAAGAAACACAAATATAAAGAACAGACTTTTGGACTCTGGGAGAAGGTGAGGGCACAATGATTTGAGAGAATAGCATTGAAACATGCATATTACCATATGTGAAACAGATGACCAGTCCAAGTTAGATGCATGAAACAGGGCGCTCAAAGCTGGTGCACTGGGAAGACCCAGAGGGATGGGCTGGGGAGGGAGGTGGGAGGGGGGTGGGAGGGGCCTTTGGAGCGGGGGACTCATGTACACCCGTGGCTGATTCAAGTTGATGCACAGCAAAAATCACCACAATATTGTCAAGTCATTAGCCTCCAATCAAAATAAGTAAACTAATTTTTTAAAAAAGGAGATAGGAAGCTGGGGTTTTAAATAATGAAGAAAGATGAGCAACTGTAATTCAGATGAGGTTTTATTTGTTAAATCTTCGGAATGAGGACTAGAGATAAAAAGTGAGAGAAGAAAAAATTGTAGTAGAAAAACTGTAGATTATATGGAGGAGAGAAGACATTTTAAGTTCTTTATAACTCTATGCTTCTCCTATCAATGACTATGTCCTGATCTGTCCTGGGAAAAATAAGGAAAGGGGGAAAAAAGGAGGGGAGCTTGCAGAAGATCTCAGGAACGGTGAGGAGACAAGAGAGACAGAGACCCACACCCTCCCCAGATCCTGGGTGTTGTAACCACTGCCTCCCACACTACTGGTTAGTAAAGAAATGCCGCTTGGTAAATGATGCCTGAGAGATTTTTAAAGAAATACATTTCTATTTCCTGTCATTCGTATCAATTGTCTGACTCACTTCACACATGGTCTCTATTTGAAAATGTCCCAACGTAGCTCAGTAAATTGTTGCCCAAATCAATCACCACTGTGAAACTGTGATAAAAATCAACAACCAGCTGTTTTTTTTTTCCTCTAAAAAAATGCAAGTATTTTCCAGCTTTAAAGAAAGTGTTCTCATTCGTAATGTCTGTGACTTCTCTATAGTTGTGGTTGTTGTTTTTGTTCAGCCGCTCAGTCGTGTCTGACTCTTTGGGACTCCATGGACTGCAGCACGCCGGACTTCCCTGTCCCTCACTATCTCCCAGAGTTTGCCCAAGGGGCTTCTTTATAGAGGAGACTTCAAATGTCCACATTTTTCCTTCCCACACTAAAACAAGGTTTGAAAGTCAATTATAGAAACTAAGACTTTCTGCCTTAAAACATAACTGTACCTAGTTATTTTCATCCTGTTTATTCCAGTTCATATTTATTTCTACCACTACAAAGATAAAATCACAAATGATAAAAGAAATTTTACAAAATCGCTTAGCTGTTAAACTAAACAAGTCTACCTGTCACTTGAATTGCTCATCAATATAATTTTCGATTTTACCCCCAAAGAAAGTCTTAACATTAGACTTAATCTCCATTGCCTGACAAAACACAGACTCAGAGATGGGAAGCACATTCCTCCAGGTCCCACTGCTTATATGCAGTAGATTTTGCTTTCAGCCTGAAATATTTTTTCCTCACGCATTTATCTTATTGAGATATAATCTACATAGCACAAAATTCACACTTTCTTGGTGTACAAGTCAGTGCTTTTTAGCACATTCACAAATGCGTGTAACCATCTCATCTACTTCCAGAAAATTTCCATCATCTCCCTAAAGAAACCCCATATCCATTCAGAGTTACTTCCCATTTTCCCCTCACCCCACTCATCCAACTACTAATGTACCTTCTGTCTCAATGCATTTGCTAATTCCAGGCCTTCCATTATAAATTCAGTAATACACTATGTGGCCTTCTGTGTCTGACTTTCTTCACTTAGCATAATGTCTCTAAGTTTCACCTTGTTTATAGCATGTGTCAGTCTTTAGGACATACTTTAGATAGTAAGAAATCATTAGTTTTATACTTAAGACAGAAAACAGTGACTATTTGTATTAATTCCCTCATAGCTCAGTTGGTAAAGAATCCGCCTGCAACGCAGGAAACCCTGGTTTGATTTCTGGGTCGGGAAGATCCCCTGGAGGAGGGATAGGTTACCCACTCCAGTATTCTAGCGCTTCCCTTGTGGCTCAGCTGGTAAAGAATCCGTCTGCAATGTGGGAGACCTGGGTTTGATCCCTGGGTCAGGAAGATCCCCTGGAGAAGGACAAGGTGACTCACTCTAGGATTTTGGCCTGGAGAATTCCATGGACTGTATAGTCCATGGGGTCACAAAGAGTTGGACACAACTGAGCAACTTTCACTTCATTTGTATTAATATTCCCTACCTGAGGAAATTTAGCCATGATGATAGTTACTGGAAATCTTTTGGTTTCATTACATAGTTATTGGTTTAGTTAGAAATATGGAATGTACTTAAAACTACTATCATTGGTGTCATGATGACAAATTGAATGAAGGACTGAAATGGTAATGTTTAAAAATCAGAGGGTTTTCATGCCTAACTTATTTATTGTCCACAAGTGCCTTTCAGTAAACACTGATAGGCAGGCTCTAACTTTTGGCTGAAAGACAGACTTCATTCAGTTCAATATAGTTGCTCAGTCGTGTCCGACTCTTTGCAACCCCACGAGCTGCAGCAACACCAGGCCTCCCTGTCCATCACCAACTCCCGGAGCCCACCCAAACTCATGTCCATAAAAGACAGACTTAACGTTCACTGAAAATTGACAGGTGACTAGAGAGGACGGCCAAGGAGGAAGACTGAGTCCTCGGGAGTGAGGTCGACGACTTTGTGATCGGGGAGGAGGCACTCACAGCTTGCTGGGAAGGACTGGAAGGTCAGGGACGATCTCTTCATAAGGGTCCTCTTGGGCCAAGGTCTGAACACAGGGAGGCGCCTGCGTTTTCCCTTCCCAGGCAGACTCGGCCTTCAGCAGCATTTCCTCAATCAACTCCGACGCGGCAACGTCTAGAAGAAACCAGGAGGCGATCGGAGCCGGTGAGTGCTGACCTCACAGAAAACCACTCCCTTTCAATGACCCTGCTACACTTACCATGCTACGATTTATCAACACAGGAAGCAAAACAAAAAACATGAAAAGTCCATGGTGGGAATACCATGGCAGCATCACCATTTTAAAAGACTATTCCATGGTACATCAGTGAGTGGCATATTTAATGACAAACAAAAAGAACAAATATAAAAATAATATTCACGGAGTGGTCACAGGTAAAACGCGAAATCACTGAGAAGCTGGGCTTGACAGAACTTAAAGTCGGTTTTTCTCCATGAGACTCTCCCTTCATCCTGGTGAATATGAGTCAAAAGAGGAAAAGAGCCATACCCTCCCAATAGCTGGGCGCTTATATAATGTGCAGCAGGCATTCTACAGGCATTCTGCTAAGTGGGCAGACGTACAAATAAATACTTGGTTGCACCTTTAAAAAACAGTGGTTCTGGCCTCTCTCCATGGCCTAGTTTTCACTTTCAATAAGAAACAAAAATAATCATATTTCCCTACAAATTACACATTCACAATGACATCCGAACATTCTCGGGCAGCACTATAGATGTGCATTAATCAAATTTACGCTTGTTAGCAACTAAACTGGAAATCAGTACATCCTGAAGAAAAAGTCACATAAATAACAATTAGGAACGGGATTGCCGCAGCTGCTCCTGTCAGACCCTCACGACTAAATCGTGTGACCTCCTGTGTCCGTGAGCTTGAGTTACAAGGCTGGGTGAAGTAACTCAGCTACTGCAAGAAGATATTTAAGATATTTAAGCCAGGATTTGATCAGCATTTGCTTTAGATTAAATCTTTCCTGTGTAATGAGTAGGAGACAGCTCAGTGCCCTCATCCTGGGAGATTATTTCTGTACCAAGAAACAGCGGTATGTCAAACTGCCTTTATCCCCTAGATAATCTTTCACGTGTTCATTCCAAATTCAAAGAACACAAAATAGCAAGAATAGAATATAGCAGTGATGAAATGATTTTTCTGTGCTCAGCCACGATGGGTGTCTAGTCCACTGTCCTTAGCACTATTATCCAACTCCTCCCTCTTACAGTTGCATGAGATGCTGTATGTCCTGTGTCTACTTGAAGCTTCTCACTGCCTTGAAGCCCTCTGTCCCCTGTGTGTGTGAGAAGTATTTTCATTCAATCAGCAAGGGTTTACTAAGAATCTACTATGTTCCCATCACTATGTCTCCTGTGATCAACACGGCATGGAAAACGGATTATGCTGATGCTAGACATTGCGTGAGCGATGCAGGCAAAACTGTCTGAGAGTCACCAGACACGAGGCCCGTGGCGGCCAGGGGTGAGTCCAGACCAGCAGGTTAGTCACTCCCAGGGCTCCGGGACTGTCACTGTCAATCACCTCGCGTGTCTCTTTTTTTGGCAAGTTGACACTAGACCTGAAAGGCCAAAGTGTGGCAGAGAGGGGCCCCTGCAGTCCGGGGTCAATCATATACACTATTCTCCGGGAAAAATGCCAGAATTACGATCCTGAAAAAACGTCACCTTCTATTAGAACTAGAGTTAACAGAGGACGTGACTTGTATTTCCAATAAAAATGTTTGGAAAAGGAATGGAAAAAGCTACAAATTTCTATTTATTCTTTTAATATTTACCATTAAGCATATTTTTTGTAGATAATGGTAAGATTACTACCTTATCATGAATGTTAACATGATTCTGAAATTTGAAACTATTAAGCTATCTTACAGTTGTTAGTTAAGTCTTCAGTCTATTTTCAGCAAATAAGATGAATAAACATTAGACAATGATACTTAATTCCAATAAAATAAGAAATAGAGCAAATCTCCCATTCTGTCTTAAATTGGAGGTTTATCAGGTAATCATACTTCTAGAAGTACATGAAATAAGAAACTTCAAAAAAAAAAAAAAGAAACTTCAGGCATGACATGCTTTTAGGTCAGTAGAGGAATAAAAATGAGAAGAATAAGTATATTTATGTTATTCAGATCAATTATTACCTTCAAAATTTTCACATCATTTTGTTACTTTGGCTAGACTTTTCTCTTTGTTACTTAGAATTTTTATTTTTTAATATACCAAAACACCTTACTGGTAGTAACATTGTTGTCAAGTTTTAAAAATTAGAAAATTAATGTAGCTCTCAGTTTTTAAAAGAGTGGCAAAAAGAACTCTAGAAAACTTCAAAAGGGTACTTATGAGAAAATAAGTAACATTAAGATGGTCAAAGTTTTAAATTAGGTTGGTAATGCTAGTCTCTATCGCCCGCAGTATAAATATTTGTGCAGAAAGAAAAAAATACTATTACCATTTTAAAGTACCCTAAGGGACAAGCAGGTATTTTAGAAAATATATTTTAAAGTAAGCGGCAGTGCAAGAATCACTGCCCAGAAAATTTAAAGCCTCAAAAGCACATTGCAATGAAATACAGTGCAATGATCCCTGTACACGCTAACTGTCCTCTCGAAGACTCTTGTAACAGAGCTGTGCACAGGAGTTAGTGAAACACGCCTGACTGGCGTGAGGTGGGGGTGGGGGGTGTTTCACAGAGCATCCCAGGAGACACTGACTCACACCGTAGCTGGGGCAGTGATGGGTCAGCCACTCCAGTATGATGGAAAGGGATCCGGTATGATGTTCATGGCTTACCCGAAGCCTTCTCCTCATGGCAGTTCAGAAGGTGTGGATTCGCCTGATGCATCAAAAGAAGCTTCACCAGGTTCGCCTGAAACAGGAAGGTAACTGAAATAGTCACGATTATGCTGGATACTTAGGATTCAGCAGTAAACTGTCCACAGTTACTATCCTCCAGGTGCACGGATGGAAGGAGAATGCATTAGCATAACCTACTGCCTCAAAGGGTTCTTACTCTCTGCTTCTAGTTCTCTTTTTTTTAAAAAAAAAATGACAAACTGTTTCATCAATTAACACATTCAAATAAAATATTATTCAACAAATAAGGGTTAAATCATTGAAGATTTGAAAAGGTTCCTTAACATTTCTCAGGTTTACTTTAGGGCATCTTTTGGGAGGGAATGGGACTTCCCTGGTGGCTCACCAATAAGGAATCCTCCTGCAACGCAGGACAAACTGGAGATGTAGGTTCGATCCCTGGGTTGGGAAGATCCCCTGGCAGAGGAAATGGCAACATACTCCAGTGTTCTTACCTAGAAAATCCCACGGACAGAGTAGCCTGGCAGAAGACAGTCCATGGGGTCGCAAAGAGTTGGACATGACTAAAGTGACTTAAAGTTTATTATAAAATACATGATACATACAAAGAGTATATAGAATGGATATGTACCACAGAGAGAGCAAATAATGAAATAGAGTCCCGTGCACTCAAATTTTTAAAGTGTCATTCATGGTATTTCTGCGTGTTCTTCTCCCAAACTATCCCTGTTCCTACCTCCCGGAGTTGGCCACTGTCATGAATTTTGTGTTACCCATTACCATGTTTACTTTGCACGCTGAGTCCTTAGGTATGGGAGGACCCCTAATCAACATATCGCTTGGCTTCATCTGTTTTTGACATTTATAGAAATGAAAGTCCTGATGTATGAATTCTTCTGTGCTTTACTTTCAAGAATTAATACTGCATTTCTGAGCATCCTTGGAGGTGATGGGTTTAACAAACCTTCATTCCTTGGTTTGGCTGCACAGAATTACATTGTACAAACATATCACAATTTAGCCACCTTCCTCTTAGTGGACATTCAAGCCACTGCAATCATTCATCTATACTTACAAATAATGTTGTTATAAATATTCTAGTTTGTATCTCTTGGTGTACGCCTTGTTCAAGATGGCGGTGGTGATAGGCTATGTGCAGAAATCTTCCCTTGGCATTGGAGCCGTGAGAAAAGCGACTGTGCTCACCCCAAACTCCTCCCCCTCCTACCAAGAGATCCCCATAAACCAGCCCTGCCTACACATCTCTGTCCTCTGATCAAATAAAGCTTCCGCACAGGGAATTATACTCAATATCCTGTAAGAGACCATAATGGAAAAGAATATTAAAAACAGTAAACATGTATCACTGAATCACTTTGCTGTACACCAGAAACTAACACAATGTTGTAAATCAACTCTACTTAAATTTAAGAAAACAAGCAGCTCCCCTTTGGTTCTGAACCCAGCTGTTCAACCTTGTTCTATTGGTGTGAGTGAAGCAGGCAGGAGGACCCTTTCTGGTGCCCGATTTGAAAGGGCCAGTAACAGCACCTCAATAATATTCATTATCTCAATACATGAATATGGCTTACTGCCTCATTTATTTACATCTTCTTTAACTTTTATATATTGTTTTATATTTATATTACATTGTTAAATAGATTCTAATGTATAAATCTTACACATCTTTTGAAAAGCGATTCCTACATATTTTATGCTTTTAATGAAATACTGTGAACAATCTTGATAAAATCATGTAATGGTTCTAGTTTTTTTTTTTTTTAATTTTGGGAGATTCCTTTGGAATTTTTATTCTCTCTTTTCCTAATTTTGTCCTTCCATTTCTTGGTTTATTGTATTGATGAGAAGGGGGCTGGCTTTTCTGGTCTGTGGCTTTGTTGTTTTTGCAACACTTGCGGGTCATTCTCCACCCATGCAAGAACTCTGTCCAAACATTCCGAAGTATTTCCCCACCCATCACTTGTTGATCTTGTTAGTGCTCTCATTGGAAAATGAACTACCTACTAAATAGTCTGTCTCCTTGCTCGCTTTCCCACAGGTCCATCCCAAATCAGGGTTTGGCTCTACAGAACATAAAATACAACAGTAACACTTAAATCATGTTACAGCAGACTGCTTCTATTTAGGGTTTATTTTTATTTCCAAATATACACAGTTTACTAAAGATACGGATGTTCTCTTGAAATCTGAAAAGATATAATACATAGAGCAGGGTCCCAGGACATTAAAATGGGTACAGGAAAGAGTTCTGTTTTATGTAAAAAATGTGAGAGATTTGCTTGCTTTTCAACCATAAGAAAGGAAGAGAGGTCGGGAGGAAAGAATCGAGGGGCAGAGAGAACAGAGTGGAGCTAGCGAAAGCGGAAGAGAAGCAAAGCAGAAAGGAAAGACAAAAATGCAAACCCAAGAATTAAGTGAGATCACTCTTGATTTTCACAACTTTGAAAAAACAGCAGCACCTAAAGGCTTTTATGTCTCGGCAAAAAATTGTTGGAAAGTCTAACAATTACTCTGCATTTTCTAAATTCAATTCACTCTTCATGGAACTCCAGAGAGAAAACAAACTACCTCCCTCCATAGCTTCCCCGGTACCTGCAGAAAGCATTTAAGTCGTCAAAGCAAATAGTTTCCTACATGAAAATCTTTAACAACAAAAAGCACTTCCATTTTATTTCAGGCCTGTAAAAACAAACATTCATCTGTGGAATGAAGAAGCTTCTCTCACTTGGGGAATTCCATTCCTTTTTTTGCAAGTCAGTAATTCCCGAGCGCTTCCAATTAGAAATCAGCGAGGCATGTTCCAGAACTAAATTAAGTAGGCCATGCTGATTTCACTTTCAGAGTAGTCTGGAACACGTGTCTTAACCTCAGGAAAGATCTTGGTGGTAAATGACTTCAATGCGAGTAGTAAAGTGTGGAACCAAACAAGGGTGCACCTTCACTATTACATGAACTTTATAATCACTGAAACTATCAAAGGGTAGTAAGGTGACTGACATTCTGCATGCGTGTGCCTGAGTGTGTGTGTGTGTGTAAGGAGGCGCTACATGGCTGATAGAAAATGTATTTAAGCTGAAATTTAAATTCACACTGGCTATGGACTTTACTCATCCCTTGGATAATTATATTTTGGTTTGGATAAATTCACCAAAATTAATTCCTTGATGGTCATTTAAGTGACTTCTTTAAAAAGTAAACAAATAAAATGAGTGTTCAGAGACAGCCAAATTCCTAGTTCAGAAGCAAAAAGAGATTGTTAAACTTAATAAAGAGAAATTATAATGTTAAAGGTCTCTGGGAATTCAGAATTTATATATACCCTCCACTCACCGGCTCACACGCAACATCTTAAGGAGTAAATGCATCTAACTCAGAACCATCGGAAAACTGTCAGGTGTACAGACTCCTCGATGACCTGTTTAGACTGCTAATATGTGTTGCCCACGCTAACATGTTTTGCCGTTCATGGAACTCCCCCTCCACTGTGTGCGGTTTCTTTGACTCGTCCATCAAAAATGTCTATACCCAGCCCCACCGCACGAGCCCAGGTGTCTCCTGGATCTCCACCGGAACATGTCTCCTGTTGGCCCAGGAGTCTCACGGTGTGTGCTCACCCACCCTTTCTTCACACATGTGTTCAGCGATGCACTGAGACAGACAAGCATCTGCAAAACTAGAACATTCACTGACTCTCGTTAATAAGTACTAACGGAAAGCTCTGTGCCAGCCCTCTGCAGATACGAAATCAGCATTGCTCTCAGTTCTCCCAGACTGGAGAGCGATAAGAACAAATGTTAGAGACATTTCTAACACATGATCACTGATGTGATGGGATGGATACAGGTGCTAGGTAGGGCACATGAGGGGGAATCTCACTGGGACCCAGGAAGGTATGGAAAGCCAGTCAGTGAAGTGACCGCTCTGAGTCCTGCTGCAGGGCAGGGAAGGCTGACCCAGTCAACACTTCTAAGAAAAGCAAAGAACATGAAAAGGATGAACATGGTGGCCTATTCCAGAAATTACAGTATAACTGTATACTGTATACTGTATAACTGTATACAGTATAACTGTATCCTCCAACCTGGTGGGGGAATTGGAAAAATCATGCTGGAGAATTAAGCGGAACTCCTGGAGCAAGGGGACTCATGAACTATGTTACGGAATAGGTATTTTATATCACCAGCAATGGAAAGGATGGTGGATTGAACACTTTGATTATATTTCCACGTAGCAATCTCACTGTAGCCCCACTGCTGAGAGTGGAGTGGGTGAGAAGCAGGGGACTCTGTCAGGAGGCTGGCGGGTTAATCCGGACACCGCCGTGCTGATGCACCGGGTAAGCGCAGACCGCTGAGGATGCACGGATTGGTCGGCCGTGGTTGTAACTCAGGCAGCTCGAAGCTGTTCACCAGGGAGGAGGCTGTGGGCTCAGGGGTTCTCAGTTATAAGACGGGCAGGAAAATGACCACGCCCAGGTTTGTGATAGAAGGACGAAACACAGGAGTGACAGACCGGGGACAGGAAAAGAAGAGGGTAATTCCCTGTGTACAAAAGCTAAAGTTGAGGACAGAATGACAGAGATAACCCACTAGGTAGTGGTCCTCATGGGCCGGGAAACTCAAGAGAGGGCTTTGGGGGCCACCATCATGGACAGTATTCGAAGCTGCAAGCGTGCAGTTCTCTGAAGACGTGTAAACACTGAGCAGACAGGGAACCTAGGACGGACCACTGAGTTGACTGATATTTGATGCTCTGAGTGGTGGGAGGAAAACCAGAGAGTGCTTTCAGTTTTCTCCAATGAAAAAATAAATACCTAAAAAAAACTCCGAATATGTCTCAATTCTTATGTAATTGGGTAAAACGTCTTTGAGAATACAAATAACTCCTTCGACCATCAAGATATGCAGGTGTGTGATACAAATACTTTTGAAGGGAAGGAGATTTGGATATAACATTTGTATGATTATTTTATCTTTTGTTTCAGGATTGCCAATCCTATTATAAACACTAAAAATATGTACAAAGCTAGAAGCAAATTCCATTTTATGTACAACTCATAAAATTGTACAATCAAAGGAATTATTGCTAACATAACTTATTCAGTTGCTAGTTTTAGACAAGAATAGGCATCTATTATTTTTCTCACTGGAAAAGTTAACATATTTATAAAGGAAAGTTTTAAAATATGTATACATGTCAGTTATAAATCCCAGTACACATGTTGATTATAAGTATTTTTATAAATTATGGACTGCTTTCTCCATAAAGGTATTTATATTTGTAAGACATTTATAAGAAACTGAAGTTGCTATGAACATCTGTAAAAATGTCATTAGTCTCTCTAAAATGTCAGGCTTTCTAAAACATTTTTCCACTCAACTGAGATGTATTTATTTACTTCTCTAGAGAGTTATAAATCTCCTGAGCAAATAAATTGATATCCAGATAATACCTCTTTTGAAAGCATCATTCCCAAAATGAATATTAAATGGGATTTTTATGGATGAACAAGTTTTTAAAATATCATATGGTTATTTTCTTGACAACATAATCAAGATGCAGATTCTGCTCAGAATCCTCTATTAACATACATCTCAGTTGTTTCTTGGATCTAAATCAAGGAAGAGCATTTTGGGTTTGGAGTTTTGTATCTGACAGAAAAGCCCTGCTCCATCACTCAGTGCCAGCGCTCAGCTTCCACTTCTGGGCTGACAGATCCGGCCATTCAAGCGCTTCAGTGACTCTGCTGGACCCAGGAAAGCACGTGGGGCAACACAGATAAACTCTGCAATGTTAGGTCTTATCTTCCGGGGGTGACTCCATTCACGTAGGTTTAATGGAGTAAAATGGAAAAGACAGATGATCGTCAGACCCTATCCTCAGTATTAAAATGTTTAAGGATTTAGAAAATTATGAATCAACGGTGAGACATTTTCCAGACATGCAGAAGATAAAGGTGAGATGACTTTGTTTAAAATCTGCCTCATGCGCACACCGTGAATGGCTACTTGTGGAGAACTCTGAGCTGGACGTCTGTGTGAAGCTAGCGGCTGGATCAGTTGACTTGGACACTGGCTCACTGACTGTCTGATATATTTGCCTTCATAGTCCTCCCCAATCTTCTGAGCTCTGTAACCAAACGTGGATGGTTCTCACTGATCAAAGACCCTGGCTGGGGCCAGGCTCTAGGGAGGGAGAATCGGTGAGTCTAGTGAGGCTCACACGGCCACCGAGGGGTGGCAGGTGCTCAGAGCCAGGGAGAGGCCATGGAAACCCTCAGAACGAAGCTGGCTGAATCCCTGAGATGTGCAGAATGACCTGCAAGTGTGTCGGGGTGTGGAGGAGTGCTGAGAAATAGAAGAAAAAATAGGAGTCCCCAAAGAGAGAAGTATGTTTTATAAAAGTTGGGGTCAGATATTGTGCAGCTGGTTTGGGAAAAAAATGGAACAATTGTAAAGCATTTCTTAATTCATTTGTTGTTGTCGTTCAGTCGCTCAGTCATGTCTGACTCTTTGTGACCCCACGGACTGCAGCCCACCAGGCTTCCCTGTCTTTCACCATCTCAGTTGGTGATGCCATCCAACCATCTCATCCTGTCGTCCCCTTCTCCTCCCATCTTCAATCTTTCCCAGCATCAAGGTCTTTTCCAATGAGTCAGCTCTTCGCATGAGGTGGCCAAAGTATTAGAGTTTTAGCTTCAACATCAGTCCTTCCAATGAACACCCAGGACTGATCTCCCTTAGGATGGACTGGTTGGATCTCCTTGCAGTCCAAGGGACTCTCAAGAGTCTTCTCCAACACCACAGTTCAAAAGCATCAATTCTTTGGCACTCAGCTTTCTTTATAGTCCTACTCTCACATCCATACATGACCACTGGAAAAACCATAGCCTTGACGAGACGGACCTTTGTTGGCAAAGTAATCTCTCTGCTTTTTAATATGCTGTCTAGGTTGGTCATAACCTTCCTTCCAAGGAGTAAGCGTCTTTTAATTTCATGGCTGAAGTCACCATCTGTAGAGATTTTGGAGCCCCCAAAAATAAAGTCTGTCACTGTTTTCACTGTTTCCCCATCTATTTGCCACGAAGTGATGAGACCAGATGCCATGATCTTAGTTTTTTGAATGTTAAGGTTTAAGCCAACTTTTTCACTCTCCTCTTTCATCTTCAAGAGGCTCTTTAGCTCATATTCGATTTCTGCCATAAGGGTGGTGTCACCTGCATATCTGAGGTTATTGATATTTCTCCCAGCAGGCTTGATTCCAGCTTGTGCTGCATCCAGCCCGATCCAGCCCAACATTTCACATGATGTGCTCGGCATATAAGTTAAATAAGCGGGGTAACAATATACTGCCTTGAGGTACTCCTTTCCCAATTTGGAACCAGTCCATTGTTTCATGTCTGGTTCTAACTGTTGCTTTTTGACTTGAATGCAGGTTTCTCAGGAGGCAGGTAAGGTGGTCTTGTATTCCTACCTCCTTAAGAATTTTCCACAATTTGTTGTGATCCACACAAAGGCTTTAGTGTAGTCAATGAAGCAGAAGTAGATGCTTTTCTGGAATTCTCTTGCTTTTTCTATGATCCAACAAATGTTGATCTCTGGTTCCTCTGCCTTTTCTAAATCCAGCTTGAACATCTGGAAGTTCTCGCTGTCATCACTCACCTAGAGCCAGACATCCTGGAGTGCAAAGTCAAGTGGGTCTTACGAAGAATCACTACACACAAAGTTAGTGGAGATGACGGAATTTCAGATGAGGTATTTCTAATCCTAAAAAAGATGATGCTGTTAAACTGCTGCACTCAATATGTCAGCAAATTTGGAAAACTCGGCAGTGGCCACAGGACTGGGAAAAGTCAGTTTTCATTCCAATCTCAAAGAAAGGCAATAGCAAAGAATGTTCAAACTACTGCACAATTGCACTCATCTCACACGCTAGCAAAGTAATGCTCAAAATTCCCCAAGCTAGGCTTCAACAGTACATGAACCGAAAACTTAATTCCTTTACCATTAATCATGAATAAATGGTGAGTGTTGGAAATGTAGCAAGTACAAGGGAAATACAGCAACAATAATGTTCGTCTTAAGTACTCTTCCTTTTGTAAATTACATGAAAATGTTGAATCATATTTCCCACATAAGTTCATGACTACGTTTCTCTAGGCTGAAAACATAGATCTAGAAAACCCAACATTCGGGAAGGTTTTGGAATGTGACCGACAATGGGGTGGGATTCTGACGCCCTCCAATGCCCCCTGTCTGATTCATCCGTGATTCTTCTATCTCTTGACTTTTGTGTGACAACGGTTACAGGAAGTTCTGTGAACGAAGCAGCACTTGCATTGGGCTTATGTGTCTTACACCAAGCTCTACACGTCTTCCAGAAATAAGCATTTTTTTAAACAACAGAAGCGCTTGTTTTAAAACATACCAGCTCAGACGGACTTCTTACTGGTCCTCCCCGCTAATCACAATAAACCCTGGAAAAAGCAAGCAACCCCAGAAGAACTCTGACAAGTGGAAGAAGGGAGAGGGACTGGCTCAGCACCTGTGGCAGGGAGGAACCGCAGGGAGGCAGGGCGGTCTGTGTGCTCACAGGCAGCCAAGCAGGGACCTCTGGGCCCGGTGCTTCCAGCCCAACCCAGCAACGGAACTGGGGCGCAGGGACACGCTTCCCACATCTTTCAAACCACGTCTCCCTGACAACGTCAGATGGAGCCAGCACCACGACCCTGCGGACAGCAAGTGCCAGGGGAGGCCCTCTTTATCCAGTAAGACTGACACCCCCCCTCCATGAGAGACAAGAGTGGCTGGGGGAGGGGGACTTGCGAACAGCGGGGGCACAATCAAAAGCCCCCAGCCCTGGAAGTCTGCTATCTCCATAGAGATTCTCCTACCTACCCAGAGACATGGGCGGCTTGGCCCAAGGAAACACCTTCCATCCCTCCTGGGGCATGGGAAAGAGACCTGCAAGAACCGCAGGGACCCAGATAAACCAAGCACACCAAAATAATACCCTGAAGGATCTGAAAATTTAACCATCATGGACCCACATCCCACTTAAGTAGACCAGAACCTGGATGCTGAAGCTGAACAGAGCTACTGCTTGCTAAAACAGAAGATTTCCATAGGACCAAGATTCTCCTAACAAAACAGTGAAAATGTCCAAGAAACAACTAAAAAGCACTCATCCTAGTCAAATAAAAATCAGAAGAGTGCATCTTGATTGATAAGAGACAATCAGCGGACACCAAAATCAAGATGAAGCATGTTGAAATTATTTGACAATGATTTCAAAGCAGCCATCATGAGAATGCTTCAATAAGCAATTACAAATTCTCTTGAATTATAAAACAGAACACCTCTTCAAAGACACAGAAGTTATAAGAAAGAACCAAATGGAAATCACAGAACTGAAAAATATCATAGCAAACAGAATACATCAACTCATACCAAATATTTCATTTGACCTGAAGGCAAAGAAAAGAAAAAACATACACTGGGTTCATTTAAATGTCTAATAACAGATCTATCAATAGTGACATGTCTTTAAAATTTTTTTTGTTAAATCTAGTCCTGTTCCCCCAGAGTTGATAATCTTATGAAAATGGTTAAGGGAACAAATTAGTTACTCTGAAATGATGCCTGACCCAAAATCTAAAAGTCCTGTCCGCCAAAGTGAAAAACTGGGTCAAATGATGCGTTCAAGTTTGCGGAGTGCTCTGCTACACGTCACCTGTTTCAGATTTAGCTCCTTCTGGAAGCAATCTCCGGCTACCTTGGGCACCTTTTGATACCTCACTCCCCATCACCTCTTCAGTAAGATGTGTCCAAGGAAACAGTCCTAGCTTATAAGTTCACTTCTCTAGTTTTTACAGAACTTCTTGCCTGGCGTATCCTGGGATGCTGCTGTGCTCGGGTGGATTTCTGGTATACTGATGGTGTACTTTTGATGCCCCAGGACTCCTGTGGTCACGAGAGAACTGGAAAGCCAGAACTCTGAGGCCAATGGTTTCAGCTGCCTCCAGCCTCAGCTCCTCAAGACAGCCATTCACTTATACACATGCTCGCTAGAAGCACAGACCTGGTGTTACTAACAGCATGATAAAAATGTTTATTGAATGAATGAATCTTTTTCTACAGGAAATGTTGTCAAAGCAAACAGTGTTCCTATTAGTCTGGAAGAAGCATATCCCCAAGTAATATACTTTTCCTAAGATGCTTGAGATGCAAATGATTTCAGTGTTTTCAACAACTGGATGATTCAACTTGTATGATACATATTCTACGCATTGGCTAGTATGTAAGGGATTTAACTTACTATAAATTCAGTGAGTGACATAGTTTGCACCAAACTAATGCTTGGACATCAACAGGTTTAGCTCAAATCTTCGTATATATGTAACCTAAGTTATATTTTATACTACAATACTAAGACTTTCCCTAACACAACATATTATATATTTTTTTAAAAAATCAACTTTAACACTAATAAACTATTATGAATACTGCTTAATCACATTCACTCACATAAATTAAATAAAATTGTATTTCTTATTCATGGTATGTCATAACCTAGTGAGAAGTTAGTTTGTCCAATAATAACTCAAGATATATTAGCTATAGAGAATCAATTGAGAATCAATCAACTGAGAGTCAATTCAGAGAAAGAACTCTGCTATCATCCTTCATTTGTTACAATGAAATATAATTTATTAAGGAAAATAAAATATAAAATGTAATTTTGCCTTAAATCTACTAACTGCAGAAAACAAACACAATCATTAGAGACTCATGAAACCTGTACACTGAAAAGGACTATATAATGTTAAAAAAATATAGTATTAAGACCATTCTATAAAGACTGTTTCTGGTTTTGACTATTTCTCCAATGAATCTGAGTACATTATAGAGAGTGTTGAGGAATGTAGGTTATGAAAGCTCCTTTGGAAAGTAAATGTTTTCTCTCAGCCCAAAACATATTTCCTTAGTTAAACAATCCCATTAAAAGTCAAGTTACATCATGTCAGTACACATTTTGAAAAAAACCAAATATGAAATGATGCAATGATCATAAGATAATTTTTAAAAACGAATTCAGGACATATTTTACCTGGCCATACTTTGCTGCCAAGTGAAGTGGGGTCCAGTACTGATCATCTGTGGCATTGAGGTCCCCACCATGTTCCAGGAGAAGAGATGCTACGTCCTTGTAGCCACTGGCACATGCCATGTGCAGCTGCAACAAAAATATACTTTATCCTTTAATGTGAAAGAGCAGTGACAGCAATGTAGTTTATTTGGTGGTTTAAAGAGATACATTTAATAAAGTATTGGAGCTAAAATACAAAGACCTTTAAAAAAGAAGTTATATATAATTTTATTTGTACAAGTGGACATCATTATTCTTTGGGAAAAAAAAGCTTATGGGTTAAATATTTTCTGACTCTGACAACATGTATTTTTTCATGTAATTATTTCTCTCTCCAGTGCTCCTTTCTACTCCTGTAATCTGAATACTTTTAATTACAAGATAAAATACTTAGGTACATTATCCCTTCTTTTTTATTATTTTTAATTGAAGGATAATTACAACATTGTGTTGGTTTCTGCCATACATCAACATGAATCAGCAATAGGTATATATATGTCCCCTCCCTCTGGAACCTCCGTCCCACTTCCCACCCCATCTCACCCCTCTAGTGCATCACAGTACTGGTTTGAACTCCCGGAGAAATACAGCAAATTCCCACTGGCTACCTGTTTTACATATGGTAATATATGTGATTCCATGCTGCTCTCACCATTTCTCCCGCACTGTGTCCACAAGTCTGTTCTCTATGTCTGCATCTCCATTCAGTTCAGCTCAGTTCAGTCACTCAGTTGTGTCCAACTTTTTATGACCCCATGGACTGCAGCACGCCAGGCTTCCTTGTCCATCACCAACTCCTGGAGCCTACTCAAACTCATGTCCATCGGGTTGCTGATGCCATCCAACCATCTCATCCTCTGTTGTCCCCTTCTCCTCTTACTTTCAATCTTTCCCAGCATCAGGGTCTTTTCCAATGAGTCAGTTCTTTGCATCAGGTGCCCAAAGTACTGGAGTTTCAGCTTCAGCATCAGTCCTTCCAATGAATATTCAGGACTGATTTCCTTTAGGATGGACTGGTTTGATTTCCTTGAAGTCCAAGAGACTCTCAAGAGTCTTCTCCAACACCACAGTTTAAAACCATCAATTACTCAGTGCTCAGCTTTCTTTAAGGTTCAACTCTCACATCCATACATGACTACTGGTAAAACCATAGCTTTGACTAGATGGACCTTTGTTGGCAAAGTAATGTCTCTGCTTTTTAATATGCTGTCTAGGTTGGTCCGGAGAAGGCAATGGCAACCCACTCCAGTACTCTTGCCTGGAAAATCCCATGGACGGAGGAGCCTGGTGGGCTGCCGTCTATGGAGTCGGACACGACTGAGCGACTTCACTTCCACTTCTCACTTTCATGCATTGGAGAAGGAAATGACAACCCACTCCAGTGTTCTTGCCTGGAGAATCCCAGGGGCGGGGGAGCCTGGTGGGCTGCCGTCTATGGGGTTGCACAGAGTCAGACATGACTGAAGTGACTTAGCAGCAGCAGCAGCAGCTAGGTTGGTCATAGCTTTTCTACCAAGGAGCAAGTGTCTTTTCATTTCACGGCTGCAGTCACCATCTGTAGTGATTCTGGAGCCCAAAAGAATAAAGCATCTCCATTGCTGCCCTATAAATGGGTTCATCTTTCTACTTTGCATATATATATATATATATATATATATATATATATATATATATATCGTTAACATATGTTATTTTTCTCCTTCTGTCTTACTTCACTGTGTATAATAGGCTCTAGGTTCATCCACCTCATTTGAACTGACTCAAGTGTGTCCCTTTTTATGCTGAGTAATATTCCATTATATATATGTACCACAGCTTCTTTATCCATTCATTTACCGATGGACATCTAGGTTTTTTCCACATCCTAGTTATTGTAAACAGTGCTGCAATGAACATTGGGGTACATGTTGTCTTTTTCAATTATGGTTTTCTCAGAGAATATGCCCAGTAGTGGGATTGTTGGGTCATATGGTAGCTTTATTCCTAGTTTTCTTTTTTTTAAAGATATCTCCATACTGTTCTCCACAGTGGCTGTATTAGTTTACATTACAACCAACAGTGCAAGAGAATCCCCTTTCTTCACACCTTCTCCAGCATTACTAACAATTTCCCCTTTTATATCTGTTAGCATTTGCCTTATATATTGAGGTGTTCTTATGTTGGGTGCATAAATATTTGAAAATTGTTATGTATTTCCCTTGGATTGATCCCTTGCTCATTATGTAGTGTCCTTCCTTGTCTCTTGTAATACTTTTTTAAGGTCTATTTTGTTTGATATGAGAATTGCTACTCCAGTTTTGATTTCAAGTTGCATGGACTATCGTTTTCCATCCTCTCACTTTCAGCCTGTCCATGTCTATGTCTGCAGTGGGTCTCTTGTAGACAGCATATATATGCGTCTTGTTTTTATATCCATTCAGCCAGTCTGTGCCTTTTGGTTGGAGTGTTTAATCCGTTTACGTTTAAAGCAATTATTCATATCTATGTTCCTGTTGGATTTTCTAAGTTGCTTTGGGTTTGTTTTTGTAGGTCTTTTCCTTTCGTTATGTTTCCCACCAATAGAAGTCCCTTTAATATTTGTTGTAAAGCTGGTTTGGAGGTGTTAAATTCTCTTAACTTCTGCTTGTCTGTAAAACTTTTATTTCTCCATCAATTTTGAATGAGATCCTTGCCAAGTAGAGTAATCTTGGTTGTAGGTTTTTCCCTTTCAGTACTTTAAATATATCCTGCCATTCCCTTCTGGGCTACAGAGTTTCTGCTGAAAGATCAGCTGTTAATCATATGGGGTGTCCCTTGTATGCTACTTGTTGCTTTTCGCTTGCTGCTTTTAATATTTTTCCTTTGTGTTTAATCTTTGTTAGTTTGATTAGTATGTGTCTCAACATGCTGCTGCTTTATCCTGTATGGAACTCTCTGCGCTTCTTGGATTTTATTATTCCCTTTCCCTTGTTAGGGGAGTTTTCGACCATAATCCCTTCAAAAATCTCTCAGACACTTTTTCTTTCTCTTCTTCTTCTGGGGCCCCTATACTTTGAATGTTGGTATGTTTAATATTGTTCCAGAGGTCTCCAAGAGTATCCTAAATTATCTTCATTCTTTTTCTTTATTCTGTTTGTTAGCAGTTATTTCCACAGTTCTATCTTCCAGCTCATTTATCTGTTTTCTGCCTCATTTACTCTATTGATTTCTTCTAAAGTTTCTTTAATTTCAGTAATTGTGTTGTTTGTCACTGTTTATTCTTTATTTCTTCTAGGTCATCATTATATGTGTTAAATAATTCTTGCATTTTTTCCTACCTATTTTTCAGATTTTGTACCATCTTTACTACCATTACACAGAGCTCTTTTTCAGGTAGTTTGCATTTATTTGGTCCTGTGAGTTTTTAACCTTGCTTCTTCATTTGTGCAGCATCTCTCTGTCTTTTTGTTTTTTTCTAAGTTACCGTGTTTGAGGTTCTCTTTTCCCAGGTTTTAGGGTTGTGTTTCTTCTTCCTTGGTGGGTTTCTGCCCTTGGTGGGTGAGGTGGCCCAATGCTTTCTGTAGGCTTCGTGTTGGGAGGGGCTTGTCCCTCTGCTCTTGGTGGGAGAAGGTGAGTTTTTCCCTCTGATGGGCAGGGCTGTGTGAGGTGGTGTGTTCTGGGGTGCCTAAGGTAAGCCTGTCTGCTGATGACTGAGTTTGTGTTTTTGTCTTGCTTGGTGGTCGGGTGAGGTGCCCTGCACCGTGTGCTGCCAGCAGTTGGGTAATGCCGGGTCTTGGATGCAGCAGGAGGCCTTCCTGGGCATTCTCACTAATTAATACTCCCTGGGGTCAGGAGTTCACCAGTCCAGGCTGATGTTCTGGACTCACTGCTCCCACTCCAGAGGCTCAGGCCTGATCTCTGGCTGGGGAACCGAGATTCCACAAGATGTTTGTTATGGTATTAAAAGAGATTAAAAGAAACACAAAAAAACAAAAAAAAAATAAAGCAAGAAACAAAAGATGAACCCCAGACAAGTGGTAAATATAAAATCAGACCAAAAAAAAAAAAAAGGAACACACACACACACAGACAACCAGACAGCTCAAAGAAAACAAAGTACAAGAAAGTGACCTGCTGAGCAAAGAAAACTAAAAATAATGTCGACCAATTAAAAACAAAACTAACTAAAACATAAACCAGAAAACAAGACCAAATGAGAGTGCCAACTGGTGAATAAAGCAAACAAAACAAACTAACAAATATGATGAAACAAAGGAAGAAAAGAAAAAAAAAATAGGAAAGCAAAGTTAAACAGAATTATATAAAAAATATTTCATACATTAAAGAACAACTGCAACAGCAAAAGAACAGTAAGAAAAACAAGTAAGTAAAGTCGCTCAGTCATGTCCGACTCCTTGCAACCCCATGGACTGTAGCCTACCAGGCTCCTCTGTCCATGGGATTTTCCAGGCAAGAATCCTGGAGTGGGTTGCCATTTCCTTCTCCAGGGGACCTTCCTGACTCAGGGATCGAACCTGGGTCTCCAGCATTGCAGGCAGACACTTTACCGTCTGAGCCAGCAGGGAAAACAAACAACAACAACAAAAAAAAAATAAAGAAAAAAACCCATAGAACCACAAAAAGCCAAAGTAGATGAAGAAGTATATAAAGAAAATTAAAAGTGTGCTTTAAAAAAAAGTTCTCAAAAGCTTAAATAGAATTAATAATAAAAATAAAACAACAACCACAGAAAAAGAAAAAAAATCCAGAATCAAATACAGAATGATTCAAAATACAATAATAATAAAAGTCTTTCTCAGATCTCAGCTGTCAGAGCATCCTTCCCCTCACTGTGAATCACAGTCCACCTTACCTCCCCAGGATGCCCTCCAACTCTGCGTTGGTTTCTAGACCCTCTGTGGGGGTAGCCCAGGCTTTAACCTGGCCCTATTCCTGCATGTTCTTGCTTCCAATGTCTACAGCTGCCAGAGCTAAGATGTTTTCTTTTGCAGGAAGTCTCACTGTCCTTTTATATATTCCATAGACACAGTCTGCCTAGTTGATCGTGTGGATTTAATCTGCAGCTTGCACAGCTGGTGGGAAGGTTTTTGATCCTCTTCCTTAGCCACACTGCCCCTGGGGTTCAGCTGTGCTTTTACCTCCACTGCTGCCTGTGTCGTCCACAGGAGTTTGCTCCTGAGGCTGCCCTGGAGGACTTGAGTCTGCCCCAGGGAGGACCAGCTGTGGAGGGGGCACAGCTGCTTGGATCACAGGGACCCTGGCAATGCCAGGTACACAGGGGAGCTGGCAGCCAACAGGCACAGGAGACATGGCCCTCTCGGAGTTTTTGCCAACCTCTGGCAGCTCTGCCACAGTGAAAATCAAGCGTGAGGGTGGTTCAGCTGCTTAGGTCCTGGGGCCTCTGCAGCACCAAGTGTGCAGGGACGTCGGTGGCCTCGGATGCAGGAGCTAGGCACTGTTAGGTCTTTTACTAGCCCCTGGCCTCCGTGGCTGGTCCTTCTCTATTGCTCGGCACAGCAGGCGCTCAAACGGTACCCCTGGCCTGGGCCCCTCTCCATCGCTCGGCACAGCAGGCATCGAGTCCCACCCTCTCCGTGGTCCTTCTCTATTGATCAGCAGCCGGCACCGGGCACGTGGGGAGAGAAAGACTGCAGAGATGGCTCCGCCCCGGGCGTGACTCAGCAGCATCGCCTCGCCTCCATGTCTGCCCCGCGTTCCTCCGAAGGCATTCCCCGCCGCACTCTCCTCCCTCGCGGCTCCAGGCCATCTCCCCGCAGTCAACAGCAGATCCTGCCCTGGGATTGCTCTCCAATCCCCACGCCCCAGCTCCCAGCCGCCGCCGTGCAGTCCAGAGGACGCGCGTCCCTGTCCAGGTATGTAGTGCTGTGGGAAGGACTGTCTGCGTGGTTCTCATTCCATGCAGCCGGTCACGGATGAGCGGCTGCGCTCTCCAAGAGCCTCCGATGCCTGCCCTCTGTCCCGAACAGTCGCCCGGATGGGGGATCGGACCTCTGCTTCGGTCCCCCAGCCCCACCTGCTGTCTCGGGTGCAGGTCTGGTCCTGCTCAGTCTCCTCCTTCTCCCGCCTTCCTTCACCCTCCCGGGTTTTGCGTGGATCTGTGCGTTCCTCTCCGGTGGCCGGGGACGCCTGCCAGCTCTCAGCTGGCGCTTGTGAGATCCTCCGCGTCTGAGGGTGTGTTCCTGACGCATCCAAGAGGAGAGCCACACTCAGTCCACCCACCCGGCCACCACCCTGTCTTCCTGGTTTAGTTTCTTACTGCAAGCTGAACTATCACGATGAGCTCAGGGTATGGAGGAAGGTTTCTTATAGGGGAATTCTGCTTCTGAGGCAACGTGATTTATTCGTGAGTAAGTTGCCATCACACTGGGGCTTCCCCTGTAGTTCAGTCGGTCAAGAATCTGCCTGCGGTGCAGGAGACCTGGGTTCGATCCCTGGGTGGGGAAGATCCCCTGGGGAAGGAAATGGCAACCCACTCCAGCATCCTTGCTTGGAAAATCCCATAGACAGAGGAGCCTGGCGGGCTGCAGTCCATGGGGTCGCAAAGAGTCGGACACGACTGAGCAACTAACACTTCACTTTATTATCACACTCGATTTAAACTAGGTTATTAAGTAACTACATGGTTGATTTTGTAATCGTAATAATTAAGAAGGATCTATAAGGAAAGGAAGAATAAAAACTAATTAAAAGTAGTAAAAACACAAACTTCCAGGTTTTGAAGCATAGAATTTTGTAGCACAATTCCTTTCCATTTTTATTACAAAGACAAAATTACAGTAAAGTCAAAAGTATTTATTAAATATAAATTTTGATAAAATTCAGCAAAAATTTTGCTTTTTGGCCTTAATTATGCTCTTCAATCTACAGTGACATTTATATGCTTATGTTTTGTATGTACTTTCAACTACATTAGAATTACAAATATATTTAACTTAAGGCATAAACATTCAGAAGTTAAGTTTCACATTAATCTTGCCACACTTTGTTACATACAAGCTTTATCTCATTAACATTCTATCAAACAGAATGTATCCACAGATATTTTAGAGAAATATGAATTTATATACATATTCACCTGAAGAACTCGTTTTTCACCTGCTTCTAAATTTATTCCATATTATCTGAATCAGCAGCCAGTGATTGGCAAATTGTTGCACTTTAAGCACTAGCAAGTGGATTTCAGATTTTCACCTGCAGTGTAAGCCTGCAGGAAGAATAGGTCCACTCGGTGGTTAGTGCCTGACACTAATGATGCAAAGTTCACAGGATCAAACCTTTTATGAGTAGATTTGCTTTCCATGCAGAAAAAGCCCTGCTCTGCCATTTAGAACATAGGCCAGCTCTCAGTCATCTCCTGAGCTGCTCACCAGGGAAAAACTAAAAGGAAAACGATCTTGGTTCATTTAGTAGCAAAGCTACCCAGAGCAGGGGCTACCAGTGACATCTAGGACAGTGGGCAACTCGAATCCTAGGTAATCTCAAAACAAAAACAAAACACGTAACTTTTTTTGAAGGTTGAAATATGGTTGATTTACAATGTCATGTTAGTTTCAGGTGTAAGTGAAGTGATTCAGTCATTTATATATAGAGATATAGATATATACATATATATTCATTTTTAGATCCTCTTCCCTTACAGGTTATTACAAAATATATACTATATATAAATATACTATATATATAAAACTATTATTTATAAATATATATAAATTATTATATGCAAGCATGCTAAGTCCTGTTAGTTGTCTCCGACTTTTTGTGACCCCATGGACTATAGCCTGCCAGTCTCCTCTGTCCATGGGATTCTCCAGGCGAGAATACTGGACTGAGTTGCCACGCCCTCCTCCAGGGGATCTTCCCCACCCAGGGATTGAACCCGTGTCTCTTATGTTTCCAGCACTGGCAGTCTGGTTCTTTACTACTAGGGCCACCTGGGAAGCTATTATTATAAAACTATTATATATATACTTATTGTATATATAATACTTTAAATATATACATATATACGTATATATGTATTTATATAAATATATTATATATATATATATACACACACATATATAAAGTAATATATAAACAACAAAGTTCTACCATATAGCATGGAGAACTCTACTCAGTATCTTATAATAACATATAGTTGAAAAAAATCCAGAAAAGAATATATATATATATACACACACACACACACCTGTGTGTGTGTGTGTGTGTGTGTATATACATGTACAACTGAATCACTTTGCTTTACATCTTGAACTAATACAACCATGTAAATCAACTATGTTGCAGTAAAAATAAAATAAAATAAAAAACGTTAAATGATTCATCTTACCTTTGGTTATTATACTGTATATTCTAAAAAGGAAGCAAAGCAGCAGCATAAAAACCATCTTACTAGGAGCAGATCTTCACCGAGTTTTTTGTTGACAGTTTCATCTGTTTTGCAGTGTAATAGCATGGGGTATGATGCCTAATTTTGAATCACAACTGAAATTCCAACTCAGGATACAGAAGCTGTATGTGGATAAGGCTTTCTTCTTATCATTATGAGCAACAATAGGCAAGAACACACTATACACAAACCCTTTACAGAAAGACAACTCGAACTATTAACATAATTGACCCACCAACTCAGACACAAGAGTCAAAGAGACTGCTGCTTGCTAACTGCTGTGATCCTCAGGGACGGAATGCCTCCTGTTCATTGTTACTTTCTCTGTACAAAGCTCAAAGATGATCACAACATCAATAATAAAACTAGAGTTAGTTATTACAGAATAATTACGTGCCACGTTTGTGTTCTCTGTTCAATATAAAAGAAAAGTCACAAGGAATATCAAATTGAAGATGGTTGAAAATGATAGCAATTTACTGCTATGTATTGATTCTCTCCATAGCTTATCTTCTGAAGTTTGTAGGCCTTTTAATTTAGCAGGGATTTCAACATGTGTGCTGTTTTTATTTAGTTGTGATTTCAAAAAAAACAACATGAAGTTGTAATATCTTCTGCCGAACAAGAAACAGAGAGTCCGTTGGGTTTTTACTATGAGTTGGATGTCTTATTCAACGTAGCTCGTGTGTTAAATCAGCTATTAATTATCTTTATTTTTAATTTTTTTTTATTGTGGTAAAAGTAATAGAAATATAAAACCTACTATTGTAACCATATTTAACTGTATAGTTCACTGGCACTAAGCACATTGCGTTGTTGTGCAACTCTCACCATCATCCGTCTCCTGAATTTTTCACTTTCCTAAATTGAAACTCTGCCCCCATTAATCACTAACTCCCCATCCCCCCCCCACCTCAGGCGCTGGCATCCACCACTGTACTTTCTGACACTATGATTTGACTATTCTAGGCATTCCGTGTTAGTATTTGTCTGCACCTACTGTATGCTGGAATGCATTTTTAAGGTTAACTTAATGTACGTCCTACGAACAGACTGTACCTTCTTTTTTTTCCCCTGAGATACACAGTAGAAATGAACAATTAACTAAATAGCCCACTCCAGTCTGATTTTGATCCCACTGCTCCACCAAAGCTGCCCTGATGAGAAAACCAAGGACTCCAAGTTACTAAATCTGGCAGCCGAGTCTCTGCCTCTGTCCACTCGACTTCTCTGTGGTATTTATCTGACGGTTAATCATTCCTCCTCCTCCCGCTTTCCTTACTGGGCTCCCAGGACACCTCATTCTCTTGGTTTGCCTCCCACCTTGGGAGTTTCTACTCCCACCTCCTTCCAGGATCTTCCACTTTGCTATGCTCCACGATTCAGTCCCCAGTCCTCTTTCCTTCGTATCAGATTAGTGACCCCATGGACTGTAGCCCACCAGGCTCCTCGGTCCATGGGGATCCTCCAGGAAAAAATACAGGAGTGTGTTGCCATGTGCTCCTCCAGGGGATCTTCCCAGCCCAGCATCAAGGGCCTCAACAGTGCAAACATGCTAAAGATCACAACATCACTTCTCCACTCTGAACAGCACCCAAATTCCAGACACTAGTTGTTATTGTTTGGTTGCTAACTTGTACCTCATGGACTACAGCACACCAGACTTCCCTGTCCTTCACCATCTGCCAGGGTTTGCTGAAACTTATGTCCACTGAGTCGGTGATGCCATCCAGCCATCTCACCCTCTGTCGTCCCCTTCTCCTCCTGCCTTCAATCTTTCCCAGCATCAGGGTCTTTTCCAATGAGTCAGTTCTTCACATCAGGTGGCCAAAGTGTTGGAACTTCAGCTCCAGCATCAGTCCTTCCAGTGAATATTCCAGGTCGATGTCCTTTAGGAAACCCTTTATGCATCAGACTCAATAACCAGCGACAAACTCAGCATCTCCATGACGACCGCTAAGAGGCAGGTCTAACTGCGCGTTTCCAGGGTCCACCCTCATCCGCTTTGCTTGCCCTCAGCCCGTTCTCCTCTTTCGGTGTCGACTCCAGCATTCCAGCCATTCAAACTAGAAATAGTCAGAGTCACGCTGAAGTCTTGTCTTCTTCTCTCGCTGAATTTCCATCAGGAAATCCCAGCAGATCTTCTTTTAAGGTAGACTGAAATGAGCCACTTCTCACCACTGCAGCGCCTACTGTCTTGGTTTGAGCTGCATCATCACCTGTTAGACGAGCCTCCTCACTGAGCTCTCAGCTCCACTCCTGCCTGCTGACAGCACACCCTCATCATGGCAGTCGGAGTGAAGATCCTTCCGGAGCTGAAGCAACATCCTCTTCTCTGGACTCTCCAGCACGTTCCTACTTCACGCAGTGTAACTGCCATGGCCCTCATACAAGCCCACGAGACCCGGTGTGGTCCGGTCCCCGTTCCCTCCTCGTCTTGCCTTCTCTGCCCAGCCACGCTGGCCTCCTAGCTGTTCCTTAGTCACAGCACACCTGGCCCTGCCTCAGGACCTTTGCACATCCACTGCTCAGCCTGCAGTACCCCTCCTTCACATCTCCAGTGTGGGCAGACGTCCCTCAGGTCATCCCTCAGAGCTCTTCATGTCGGTGAGATCTTATCTGTCTACCTACCCAAAATGCCAACAGTATACCTACCATGTCTCAGTCTTGTTTTTATTATTTCTCATTTGCATTTAGTACTATTAATGCACTATATACTTAGCCCACTTATACTGCATAGTGTAGGCCTTCCCCAACGAAATGTGAGCCCCCGACAAAGACAAAAGGACTTTTGTGGTTTTGTTCACTATGATTTTGTACACAGGACGCAGTTAGTAAATATTTCCTCAATAAACTAGTTGGAATATTTTTTCCATTTGAATGTGTTATTTTTCAATAAACTCTAAAGCTGCTTTGTTTTCTTATAGCTTAGAGTTCCGTTTTTGGTAGTCTTCTGAAATTTATATTCCAAAGATCAACATGAATGTCCAGAAGATAACTCTATTGAGAAGTCTCAAAGCACTTAATTTGCATTTAATAAATCTACAAAGGTATCAGGTCTCACACAATTCTTGTTCATTCAGTTGCACTGCTTTCCTTATCTACTGTGTTCAATCTCACACCATATTTTCCCATAGTAGAAATGGAATCATTTTCTAAAATTGGTTCCAACCGCTTCTGTGCACTCCTTGCTTCAGAGCTTTTCCCTTTTGCTTCTGTGGCTTACTTTCTTAAGACAACACATTCATCTCCGTAATAATTAATTCTAACCCCAGCATGCCTGATCCAAGTAATTTTTATGGGTCAATAGGACCAAATGTTTTTCCTGTGATGATAAGACATTGTGCTTACACCCAAATGAGTCCACATTTAATTGTTATGTGTTCAATTTAATGCAACTGTGCCTGAGAGCATTAAAAAGCAATGGCAGGCGTTTGTTTGAATTTAGAGATTCATTCATCAGAATAACACAGGTTCTTTTGCTTAAAATGAAAACATTCTCCTGTAGGTTCCATCTCAAAAATCACACTGACAAAAATAATATAAAAATTACTCTAAATTTGTAAGGAAAATACGCATAAGGCTTAAAGAGAATATATCAACAGATAAATGTTGGGTGATGGTATAAGTTATTTACGCTTTCCTTTTTGCATGTCTGTTTTGCAAAATTTCTGCAATAAATATGTATTACCGATATAATCAGAAAAATAAAAAACCTTATTTAGGAGTTAATGATACCCAATTCTATGTTTTCAAAATCAATGCACATTTGCAATGGAAGCAGTGTCTCCTAGTGAAGCGTTGTGACTCACCAGTGTGACGCCATCATCGTTTTTCTCATTAACGTTTCCTCCACAGGACAGGAAATGTTTGACGTCTGTTAACATGCTCACGGGTCTCCGAAGCTTCATCTGCCGCAGTGAGGTGAGATCCACTCCTGGAGGGAGGGGGGAAGAGCCTTTCAAACACAATGTAGAGCTGTTTCTCAGCTGCTGGGGGTAAAAATTCCATCTTATCTTGTATATTTCAATGTATTCCTCTTTGAAGCCCCTCTTCCGCTTTGAATTCTCATTCAAAGCAGCTATAACTGTTTCTCTTGGCATGCAGTCTTACTTCCAGTCAGAGGATAGTCTTAATTTTCCTTTTATATCCCGAAATATGATAGAATGCCTTAGCCATAGGGATCTCTCCGTGGATTTCTGTTTTTGTATAAATCATCAGCACAGGCTGCGCAAAGTATTGTAAAGTCCCTGGACTGAATCAAAATTAGTTTAAAGACATGCTTTCTGTTCCCTATGATTTTCTTTTTAGAATAGCTGCTTCTAAAAGGAATGGAATAAAATAAGGATTTAGTGGGAAAACTGGAAAATTTTGAATAAAGGCTGTGTTATAGATAACAGTATTGTACCAATGTTTGGATAAATGCACTATTCATTCACGCATGCTAAGTCGCTTCAGTCATGTCTGACTCTTTGCACCTCCATGGACCACAGCCTGACAGGCTCCTCTGTCCATGGGATTCTCCAGGCAAGAATACTAGAGTGGGTTGCCATGCCCTCCTCTGGGGATATTCCCAACCCAGGAATTGAATCTGTGCCTCTTATGTCTCCTGCATTGGGAGGTGGGTTCTTTATCACTCACACCACCTGGGAAGCCCATGGCTGTGTACATTTTGAATGTGAGAAGAAGCTGGGTGAAAGGTACCTGGGATCTCTCTGTACTATTTTTGCAATTTTCCTGTATATCTAAAATGTCTTTAAAATATTTTTAAAGGATGCTCCAATTGACCATTTCATGACTACTGCTAATAAGGAGAAATAAACTGAGTGGAGAACTGAGAACCGGGCTTCACTGAGGTGGGCGATTTATGCAGCGAAGACTCAGGTCAGCTCACCTGTTCACACCTCTGTGCTGTGCTCAGTCACTCAGATGTGTCTGACTCTCTGAGACCCCATGGACTGCAGTCCACCAGGCTCCTCTGTCCATGGGGATTCTCTAAGAAAAAATATTGGAGTGCGTTGCCATGCCCTCCTCCAGGTGATCTTCCCAGCCCAGGGTTCAAACCCAGGTCTCTCGCATTGCAGATGGACTCTTTCCCATCTGAGCCACCAAGGAAGCCCAAGAATACTGGAGTGGGTAGCCTATCTCTTCCCCAGGGGAACTTCCTGACCCAGGAATCAAACTGGAGTCTCCTGCATTGCAGATGGATTCTTTACCAGCTGAGCTACCAGGGAAGCCCATTCATACCTGTATCCAACCTGAGCTTTCATGATGGTGTAATCTCCATGGTAGTGTGTATATCTGCATTTCTGCATCCCCTCTTCCTAGCACTGGTTCCTGAAAATAGGCGTTTACTAAAGGGAAATAATCCACCTCATTCCAAATGAAAGTAATAATAATAGTAATAGTGATATTAGTGATGTTGATGATGGTGATGATGATGCAGGTGAGATGAGACGACATCTGTATCTGAGCAGTGTTTGCTGTGAAATAGCTACACTGCTGAGAATTTTTCTCTCTCATCTGATTGAATGCTTGCTGCAAAAATGGCAAGACAGCAGTGGGCTCGACAGTCCTCCTGGCTCCACTGGACCGTAGCTGACTTCCCCAGGGTAGGACTGTGGGAAAGTGATTTAGCCTTGTCTTCCGTATCCTCCATCACAGATAATAATACACATCCCAGAGGAACAAAGCTAGTGGTAACACTTGTAAGACCTGGCTGCCTGGCAGAGACCGGCATAGTGCCCATCGGCGGGCATGTCCCCTGTGAGCACACCACGCAGGCCTCACTGCAGCCCTCGTGCTCTGAGCTTGGGCGAACTGCAGAGCAGAGATGCTCTAGAGCTTCAGTGCTGTGTCTTGCACTTCTTATTTGTACTGATGGGGTCAGCTAACTTATCCTCCGCCTCAGTTTCTTCATCCGCAAAAGGGGCTGACAGTTTATTCCACTAGTTGTCATGAGAATGAGTCAAAATACACACAGCATAGAAAACAGTAGCTAGCTTGCAGGAAGCACTCAATGAAAGGGACCCTTCATTTTAGTATCAGTCAGCCTTCTGGTCCAAGGATCACCTGCCACCCATCAGGGATGTGTTCCTTTACAATAAGGAGGCTGGGAGAAATCAAACAAAATGAAGCAAATACAATATATGCAAAGTGTAGCTCATTTCAAACACTCTGTTCATGGTAAACCCGGTTTAGTAGAAACAGGAATGAAACACCACCAGCCATATCTCAGCTTCTTGGTCATCAGAAGTCATCTCAGAAGAGCTAACAGATTTCCCCAATGGGCACATAGGAGGTTTCTTAAGAACCAACTAAAACTGTCACTGTCCTCTTCCTTCAAGGATTATGGAATTTGACATGGGAGTTATATTTGGAAAATACTATTTCTCAGATGTCAGTGTTCAATTTTGGATGTTGAAGTAGCAGGAAAGCCTACCGGTTACAGTACTCTATGGTTATGCTAACTTTTAAATGTTGCATGCTTACTGAAATTGTATGCATCTTCTAGAGAATTATTTAAACATGTAATTAACGCTGAGTGATAAAAAAGAATAGGGCTCAGACAAAAGACACAAATTAAAACAGAAATTAGCTGTCACTCATTTCTGACTTACATTACAACATGTTATGGGAAACAATCTATTTCTGGTTGCTGTTGGAAAGATATGACTGGAGGATATGACATTGTATCCCTTTATTTTAAAACTTGATTTTGAATCAAATATGATACCAAGTAAGACGTAACTTTTAGATTTTTGTAATGTGTTCAGGGAAAAAAGCACAGATGTATTTTTGGTAAAACAATAGAATGGAAATTCCCTCATTTCTTGGTCAAACAAATTTCTTAAGATGCCCCTGGGAAAAAACCAGCCATGATGACTACAGCCCATAAGAAACCTATTATTTTGTGGTGGGTAACTGGCCAATCTGAAGCTGAAGTGCCAATGCTTTGGACACCTGATGCAAAGAAGTGACTCATTGGAAAAGACCCTGATGCTGGGAAAGATTGAAGGCGGGAGGAGAAGGGGATGACAGAGGATGAGATGATTGGATGGCATCACAGACTTGATGGACGTGAGTTTGAGCAAGCTCCAGGAGCTGGTGATGGACAGGGAGGCCTGGTGTGCTAAAGTCCATGGGGTCACAAAGAGTCGGACATGACTGAGTGACTGAACTGAACTGGCCAATCCCCGCTTTTTTATTTTCATACAATTTTTTGAAAAAATTAATACCTGGCCTGCTTAGATTGGCTTCCCAGCTGGCGCTAGTGGTAAAGAATCCACCTGCCAAAGCAGGAGATGCAGATTCAATCCATGGGTCTAGAAGATCCTCTGGCAACTCACTCCAGTATTCTTGCCTGGAAAATCCCATGGACACAAGATTCTGGTGGGCTTTCATTGTGGTTCAGCTGGTAAAGAATCTGCCTGCAATGTGGGAGACATGGGTTCGATCCCTGGGTTGGGAAGATCCTCTGGAGAAGGGAACGGTTACCCACTCCAGTATTCTGGCCTGGAGAATTCCACGGGCTGTATAGTCCATGGGGTCAAAAGAGTCGGACACAACTGAAGTGTATTAATCTAATAATCTGCTTAGATTTATTATTTTGATTGGAGTTTAGTAATTTTTTTGTTTAACTAAGGACATAAGAAACAAATCATTTACCTGAGATGAACAAGTTGTTACATGTGATACAAATTATTACTGCCTGATTACATTTGATTTTATCAATAAATGCTTGTGTGGAACGGAAAAGACATTAACACCTCAGGTTAATCTGAACTTTATCTTAACTTTCCCTCTTAAGGTAATATTCTTTTGCAACAATTCAGCTTTTCCTTTTCTCCATTATCTGTCCTGTATTGGGGATATTCTCTGTTGCTTTGAAAGATAATTTTATCATTAGGCTATGATAGGACCCATCCCATGACTATACAGTGGGAATCCTTAAGCTCTGATAATTGCATCTAATTTCAGCTTTTGTCTTCATGGTAAGCTTTCTAAGAGATCCAAGACTTCAAAGAAAAAGGGTTAAGCAGGCAAATAAAGGAGTTGCAGCAAAGACAAATAAACCAGGGATGCCAGACACGTGTTATAAACATCTACCAAATCCCTTCCTCCAACTCTGACCACAAGCATACTTCAGGATTTTCCTCAGCAAACTGGGATCACTGTCACCCCCAGCATGGGTTATTCTGAAGGGGCTGGTGCAGGAACAGCATTCTGAATGAATTTTGCTAAGTAGGAGGAATATACAAGGTCATCTGTGGACTGACGAATCTGGAAGTCCTGTGAAAAGTGCAGATGGAGGGCTAAGGCTGGAGGCAAGAAGACTAGTGTCTAAGGCTGCTCCAAAATATATAGAAAGACCAGAGTTTTGATCAAGACAGTGATAGCATGGCTGGTGACATACGCGGACACATTAGAAAGATTAGAAAAAGGATCTGTAAGATTTGGTGACAATTCAATGTGAGGGATTTAGGAGAAGAAAAGTGATGTTCAAGTACTCAGATTCCTGGGTGCAAAGGTAAGCAGTCCAGCGGGAGTAGGAAAGGACAACAAGAAGGTCCATATTGGACAGATTATTTCAACTTATCTGACATCCAAGTCAAAGACGCAAGACAGGTAACAAAACTGCACATACAAGGTCTGGAAAGATTTCTAAGCTTCAGGAATGTCCCTGGGGTCAGGAGGGTGCTAGACACTCAAGGAAAGGGGGAGATGAGCCAGAGACCGTGTGGAGTGAAGATGCTCAAAGACGAAGCCTTGGGAACAATCAACGTTTTGGCTTCTGGGTGCACAAGCAGTGCATCCACAGTAAAGTAAGAGGAGGGAGAAAAACGATGGGACATTCGCAGAGGGGAGGCTTCAGAGCAGAGTGTGAGCAAGGTCACTGAATGTCACAGGGAGGGCAGGTAAGGAAATACCAAACAGAAAAGCGACAGCTGGACAGAGAACCGAGGGCAGCGACAATCACTGTAGGGTGTTTCCAGATCAGTAGGGACAGAACCTCAAGGTCAGTGGGCTCAGTGGAGAAGGTAGGGAACTCAGAAGATAAATGTGAGCTGCTTCTTCTAAAAGGATGCACTTGAAAGAAAGGAAAAAGGGCTACAGGTGACGGTATACGTAGAGCAAAGTAAAAAAGTTTTGCTTTATTTTTCAGGGCCCTGAAAAAACATATGTCTATGTTTTCTAGTAGACATGTACAGATGTGAGAGGTGGACCATAAAGAAGGTTGATTGCGGAAGAATTGATGCTTTTGGATTGTGGTGCTGGAGAAGACTCTTGACAGTCCCTTGGACTGGAGAAGATTAAACCAGTCAGTCCTGAAGGAAATCAACCCTGAATACTCACTGGAAGGACTGATGCTGAAGCTGAAACTCCCAATACTTTGGCCACTTGATGTGAAGAGCCGACTCATTTGAAAAGACCCTGATGCTGGGAAAGATTGAAGGCAGGAGGAGAAGGGGACCACAGAGGATGAGATGGTTGCATGGCATCATCAACTCAATGGACATGAATTTGAGCAAACTCTGGGAGACAGTGGAGTACAGGGAAGCCTGGCATGCTTCAGTCCATGGGGTCACAAAGAGTCAGACACGACTTAGCAACTGAACAACAAAAACACTTTGCCCACGGTGAGCATCCTTCCTGGATACCTCGAGCTCTCCCAGCAGCGCTTCCTTCTCTGCCACCTCATTTTATCATCAATTTGCTTTTCTCCTACACCAGCTGCTTTGCCGCACACCAGAGACATCATAGGCATCAGATGCTCGATCAGAACCGCTCGGCCGTCTCGTTTTCCAGCCCAGGAAGCTCAGGCAGTGAGCCGAGGTTAATTGCTGTGCCCGTGTGTACAGCGTATGTCGCTGGTTGACAGTACAATTAGAACTTGTGACCAGCGATTTTCCACGTAATCAACTTGCTCACGACCTGGCCTGCCTCCTGCCACACACATCCTGGTAACAGCACGATAAGCACCCCGATTTGAGACGGGGTGACGCGGAGTGAAAACTCCAGGCACGCCACGGCCGAGTGAGAAGACCGCAGTGTACCAAATGATGGAAATCCCAGCTTCGAATATGAGAGATTTCTAACAGTATCAGCCCATGCTGTCACAACAGATCACTCAGAAAGGGCACCAGCAAGGGAGGGCGCAGGAAATAAATCGAATTAGACAGTATTTACTGGGACCACGGCAGCGGACCTAGATGAGGAGGAGGGATGCGGGCACAAACGGACCTGGATTGTGAACGGGGTGAGGGAGGGGCAGACGACGGCCCGGCAGAGGCCGGGGCAGGGGCGGTGACAGATGGAAACCGGGATTAAAAATGTAAGAGATATTAAATTGAATTTGTTTCGGCAAACATGCATTTCACAAACGGACTGTGACAGCCAGCGTCGTGATGGATTTTCTCCCAGCCAACCAGTCAGTATCGCCCTCATATTTCTTTTTTTCCTTAATCGTTTTTAAAATCAGGACTGCGCTTATTTTTCTTTACATGGGACAGCAATACCGCTCCTGCAAATACTCAGTGTTCTCGTGGAACAAAATCTTCTCGTGGGTTGGGAAAGTGTAGAAGAAAAGCTCATTATTTTACAAATAAAGATACTTAATTTTAGTTTCCAAACAGAAAGAACTACAACTGTAGCTATTAGGAAAACAGAACAATGAGAAGAACAGGAAGCTATGCTACAAAAGTGAAAGTGAAAGTCGCTTAGTCGTGCCCGACCCTTTGTGACCCCACAGACTGTACGGTCCATGGGATTCTCCAGGCCAGAATACTGGAGTGGGTAGCCTTTCCCTTCTCCAGGGGATCTTTGCAACCCAGGTATCAAACCCAGGTCTCCCACGTTGCGGGTGGATTCTTTACCAGCTGAGCCACAGGAGAAGCCCAAGAACACTGGAGTGGGTAGCCTGTCCCTTCTCCAGCAGATCTTCCCGACCCAGGAATCGAACCAGGGTCTCCTGCATTGCAGAAGGATTCTTTACCAACTGAGCTACAGGGGAAGCCCATGCTACAAAAGTGGCCCAGCTAATTAAGACAGCCCCAGACAGCCCCGTTCTTTGCTCAGAGGCACCCCAAGTTTTGCAAAGATCCGAAAAATAAACCCAACAATGGAATGTGCGTAGCTTTCAGCTTGTTCCCTTTGGAAGCCATGGGCTCTGACTCCGACAACTCACAGCTGACAAAATGTGAGAAAGTTGGAGGTCCCTTCTGCAGGAAGGAGAGGGTACCAGGGAGCAACTCCACCGCTCCGCCTGTCACCCCGGGGATGTGACTCGTGACTCGGTGACCTTCAGACCCACAGCTCAGCTCACACCGTCTCCAGTGAAGATAGCATCACTTACCTTGCTTTCAGAATTAATGAGACAATTTTTTTGTTTAAGAACCCATGGCTGCAAAGCACTAATTATTATTATTCTAAGCCATCCTCAGAATAAACCTTTTGAGAGGCGCAATCTGGAGGAGGTGCGGAGCCCAGAGAACAAAGAGGCAGCTGTGCAGGCTTTTCTGGGAGGCGAGAAGCACACAGTCTCAGCACGGTGTGCCCCTTGGACACGCTACACCGTTTCTCTGACAAAAGATCACACTTGAAGGGACTGGAGTGTTATTTATACCTGAACCACGGAAAGAAAAAAAAAAAACTAAAGATGGGGCATACTTCTTCAGTTTAAGACCATATGGAACTCAGGGTTCCGAATGCCTCCCACTTGGCCAAGGCTGGGCTTACTCATGAAATTATACACTGGGGCTGTGCAATTAAACTTTCTCTGTCATGGAATACATCTGGGTCCCCAGCCTCAGCTTTTCAGGATGGCACGGGGACTGACCAAGAGTTGAGCTTCCAAGAGTCCCCAGGAATGGAGGCAGAGATGGTGGGCAGACGGCCCTTGACTTGAGCCCTCGCTCACCTGCATGAGATTCTTAGGAGGCTGGACGTGTTCTCCCAAGAGAAGACACTCCACGCGGCCTCTGGCTCATTAGCCCAAAATTCAGTTGTGCTCGTTCACTTCTCCTCCCCTCCCAGCAGACAAGAGATTATAATTACAAACCCAGTCCCGCTAATTAGGGACTTCGGGGGCCTGTTAAAATGTCCCTTTACGGTTGGTCTCCAGATTTCTGCCAGCTTGCAAAAGTGCACAGAGGAAACGGACTATGAAACACCGCCCAGAACGAGACCTCATTTCACACAATCACGGGGAATGACATCTGTCTGAACTCACGTAAGCACGCCTAAAATATACGCACTGATGATTCTACCATTCCATCTCTTCATCTATTGTTCTATGGTTTTTCGCAGCATCAGCCTACCATTTTCATCCAGGTAGGTCAGCAGGATGGAGCTCGATTCAGTGCCTTCCATGGCATAATCCAGTGGGATGTTTCCATTGACGTCCTGGAGAAGGACATTGGCTCCAGCCTACAAGTGGAAAAGAAAAATTAACATGTACACGGTTAGCATAAGGGCTTCCCAGGTGGCTCAGTGGTAAAGAATCTGCCTGCCAATGCAGGGACGCAGGTTCCATCCCTGAGTTGGGAAGATCCTCTGGAGAAGGAAGTGGCAACCCACCTTAGTGTTCTTGCCAGAGAATCCCATGGACAGAGGACCCTGGCGGGCTACAGTCCATAGGGTAGAAAAGAGTCGGACATGACCGAGCAAATAAACATCAACAACTGTTAACATAGAAAGCAGGTCAAAACTTGCATTTCTACCCTATTTAGGAAACTGACCCAGAAAAGTTTACGTCAGAAACAGCTGGCAGGATCACACAGGAAACTGGAGTTATTTTTTGAAGGCAAATTATATTAGATGTTTTGTGATCAACTCTGATGGACCAAAAAGGTTCAACTGACCCTTGATAGGATCAAGACCCCAGCCCCAAGTACTCATCCCCACCCCTACCCTCCCATGCTGTGACATAGGTCGCTCAGTCGTGTCTGACACTTTGTGACACCATGGGCTGTAGCCCACCAGGCTCCTCTGTCCATAGAATCCTTCCAGGCAAGAAAACTGGAGTGGGTTGCCATTTCCTCCTCCAGGGAATCTTCCCAACCCAGGGATCGAACGTGCTTCTCTTATGTCTCCTGCATTGGCAGGTGGGTTCTTTACCACTAGCACCACCTGGGAAGCCACCCCCAACCCCCCTGAAAAACCCCAGATAACCAAGCCCTGGCTGCTGAGCCAGGCATGCCTCTGTGCCCGCTGCACTAGACCTGCCCGGCTGTCCTAACACAACAGAGCGGCCCGGCCTTCGGAGTCTGAGCTCCCGTGTGAACTCTGAGCTTCCCCAGACCATCCCGCTGAATCCTTATGCTCCTTGCTCTCCGCAGAGACTCACTGGAGAGCGGTCCTCCTGCCACAGCTGCTTTAATGAAGCCTGACCCCAGGGACTGCGGCCCGCCAGCCTCCTCTGTCCGTGGGATTCTCCAGCCAAGAATACTGGAGTGGGTGGCCATGCCCTTCTCCAGGGGATCTTCCCACCCAGGGTTCCAACCCGAGTCTCCTACATTGCAGGCAGATTCCTTACCATCTAAGCCACCAGAGTAGTCCAATACAGTCACCCAACAGTCCCTTTTAATAAAGCCTGAGCTCATGGTTTCTGGCTGGTTTTTATCTTTCCAGAAATTGCTTTCTGACAAAAAAGCATCATCCAGAGACATTAATGGATGAAGCACATCATATACGACTATCAGACATCTTTCAGCTTCACAGGCTCTCTCCCTCAGGCACCTCTGAGCCCACCTGCTCGACACTCCCCCTCCCCCAGAACAAACATAATGACAGAGGCACTTTCATCCTTATTAATAAAAACATAGTCACAGCAGTTGTTACCCTGTCTCTACCTTCTTTAATGAGCTCCGTAAAATTTACCAGGCAAAATTTCCCATACATCTCCTCTGAAAAACCTGTCACTAAACTGAGGCCAAAAAAGTGAACATTTCACCCTATTCTTCCTGAATACAAGTCTGTATGGCAATGTGAATATAGTTAATATGGTTCATATAATATTCAAATCCATGGCTTTACATAAAAAGGAATAGCTTTTTATATTAAATAGTTTGTATATTTATATTTATATTAAGGGGCTTCCCAGGTGGCACAGTGGTAAAGAATCTGCCTGCCAATGCAGGAGACCTAAGAGCTGTCGGTTCAATCCCTGGGTTGGGAAGATGCCTGGAGGAGCAAATGGCAATCCACTCTAGTGTTCTTGCCTAGAACACTATGGGGAATCCCATGGACAGAGGAGCCTGGCGGGCTACAGTCTATGGGATGGCAAAGAGTCAGACACGACCAAGTGACTGAGCACACACACATTTACACGTTAAATAGCTATGTATTAATTGGTTTCCCAGGTGGCGCTGGTGGAAAAGAACCCGCCTGCCAATGCAGGAGACCTAAGAGATGCAGGTTCAATCCCTGGGTCAGGAAGATCCCCTGGAGGAGGGCATGGCAACTCACTCCAGTATTCTGAGATCTTACCTTGTTTGAATGTGTGTGTAGCTACATACTGCTTTCGTATGCCTTAGCGAGTCTGCACAGGTTTTCGAAAAGACTGCTCTAATCATAGTAAAAAGTAGGTCAAAGTGGTAGAACATTCCGAATCTTCATGTTTTCCCTCCACGTGAGCTGTGCTGCTCCCCTGACCGTCCAGCGTGAACCACATTATATTTCTATAACCGTATAAAGAGACTCCCTTATTTGAACAGAACACGTTAGATCCTTCCGGTTTTCCCTTACCTAAGGAAAGCTTCATTTTAAGGTTCTAAAGACTTCAAATTATCTTCCTAGTGTGTTTCACTTTGTTTCACATTCAGAGTGTGAAAGGAAGTTACTTGAGGCAGTAGTCTGAAGTAGATTTGCTAATGATTTTTTTTTCTCTTAGTCTCCAACCAGGCGAATAAGGTTTTGCATCTTTATCCTAGCTTCACTGGTTAAAGAATCAATTAAGACACAGAACTACAGGGCGCTCTTACTTAATTCAATTCCAACAGGTAGGAGGTAATCAAGTTATTTTTTCCCCAATGCATAAATGTTTCAGGTAGAATCTTATCCATGTCAGACATCTGGGTGGCAGATGACAGTGAATATAATTAAGAGTCATATATTATCAATAACAGCAAAAATAAATAGTACAGCATCGAGGTACCCATGAAGGTAGGGCACTGGAGGAGAATGGTGTCTTTCCTTTAAGGACTAATGAGGCATTTTCAAAGAAAGTCTGGAACTGAGAGGTGGTGCTGAATATTTTATTTGGGTTCATTCACTGAAATTTCAACCCATTAATCACGCACTGGTCTGTGCTGCTGAAAAACCAGGTGGGGGTTGGCAACTTCCGTAATCACAGATAAAGTCTAAGTCCTCTTTATGTTCCCGACAGTGCCTGGCACATATTAGATTCTAAAAGCTATTTACTGACAAAAAAAAAAGGAAAATAAGCAACCAAACCCTGAACTTAGTTACTACAAATTGAGGCAAAGGATTATGATTTCAGGGATAGTTACTTTTAGCTAAATTTTCTGAAATGCATTTTTAAGAGCCGATACATACAATTACAAAATCACTCTATGCATACTTAAGTTTCCTGCCTTCAGTGTTTCTAGATGGGTGACAACTGCAGGAGACTCTTTCATCCGTCCCTCCCCCCATCTGCCCCCCCAGCTTTATTTCCCTCCCTTCCTCTGTCTGTCTGTCCCTCCTTCTCTCCCTCCCTTCCTTCCTTTGTCACTGGACACGGGTGAGGCATCCCACCAGCGGTGGCTCTGTCCCCACCGCTCCACGGTCTGGTCTTAGTCAAGGTCCCTGGAAAACCTGATCACGTGCCATAAAACATGCAGCCAAGGGATGCCCTGAAAGGCGGTATTTCTCGACTTAGAATTCTGAAATTGTGCGCATGTATATAAAAACCCCACTGGCAAGATTCCTGGCTGATTGTTATTCTTTAGTCTGAGAACTCAGAGTTAATGCGCACTGATGGCTCCTAAGGGGTCCCCCTGGGACGGGGAAAGGGGGTGCTGATGACTTGCAGAGCAGAACTCTGAGGCAAGTCCTTCCGTTGGGCTTCGAGAAAATCAATCACATCGTGATTGGTTTCATCAGGGAAATGAATGCTGTATTATGCAAAAGCAAAGTACTCAAATGTTTTTGCCATTGAGCTCTGGATAGTTCCTACTGGGAGTCCTGAATACATCTCTCTCGTAATTCAAACTGGAAGCCCCACTTTGTCCTAAACTCTGCTCCGGGAGTATTGAAATAGAATCCAAATCTCCCATTCTCCTCAAACAGGAATCTTATTTGCTGCATGTCAGATAACACACGAACTAATAAAGGCACATTTCTGTAAATAAATGTCTTATTACTTTATGTAACAATTTAATGTCAGTGAATAGAAGCTTGCCCATGTTTCATTTAATAATAACTCTCAAGCATATTAATATTGAAACTTGAAAGACAGGTACCTGATGGACTTTCAGTAAACAAATACCACTTTTTATATGAAAATACTTCAGTAACTTTTAGTTTTCATATAACCACAAGTTAGCTCCAAGTTGCCAGCACAGTACCAGGAACTGTGGTGTATCTGTTATGGGCTGAATTGCACGCCCCTAAAGAAATGCTGACGCCCGAACCTCTGGTACCAGTGAATGGGACCGTATGTGGAAACAGGACCGCTGCTGATGAGAATCACTAAGATGCCACAAAGATTCTGGGGTAGAGTCAGTGACAGGCACCCTAACAGGAAGGGCGGCGCCGGGAACAAAGATGCAGAGGGAGACGGCCAGGAGGGGAAGGAGGCAGAGACCACAGCAATGGCGGCCACAAGCCGGCAGGCACCTGGGACCACCAGGAGCGGAAAGAGACCCAGAAGGACGCCCTCCAAGAGGCGACAGAAGGAGCACAGCGCCACCAACACCTTGAGGTCTGACTTCCAGCCTCCAGAACTGTGAGAAGCTAGTTGCTTCAGGCCACCCTGCTTGCTGAACTTTATTATGGCAACCCCAGAAAAGCACTACTGTACCCTTTACTCAAATTCACCAGTTAAGTTTACTTTCGCCTATTTTTGCTTTCTCTTTGTCTCTTTTGTTTTTCCTGAATCTCTTCTAAGTGAGTATAGGCATCATGTCGCTTTACTCCTAGATATTTATGTGGTTAGTGTTCAGTTGTAAGTCATGTCCAACTCTTTGCGACCCCATGGACTGCAGCATGTCAGGCTTCCCTGTCCTTCACTATCTCTGGGAGTTTGCTCAAATTCATGTCCACTGAGTCAGTAATGCCATCCAAACATCTCATCCTCTGTCACCCCCTTCTCCTCCTGCCTTCAATCTTTCCCAGCATCAGGGTCTTTTCCAATGACTTGGCTCTTCACATCAGGTGGTCAAAGTATTGGAGCTTCAGCTTTAGCATCAGTCCTTCCAATGAATATTCAGGACTGATTTCCTTTAGGATGGACTGGTTGGATCTCCTTGCTGTCCAAGGGACTCTCAAGAGTCTTCTCCAACACCACAGCTCAAAAGCATCAGTTCTGTGGCACTCAGTCTTTTTCTTATGATCCAACTCTCACATTCATACATGACTATTGGAAAAAAACATAGCTTTGACTATTCAGACCTTTGTCAGCAAAGTAACGTCTCTGCTTTTTAATATGCTGTCTATGTTTCTCATAGCTGTATATTTTGGTATATACTTCAAAAAATAAGGGCATTATTTTGCATGTGTTATCAAAATCAGAAAATCTGACATCACTAAATTCTATTCTATACAGCACAGTCCATATCCTAGCTTCATTAATTTCTCTGATGACATCCTTGATCACTATCATCCTCTGACTCAGAATGGAATATGGAGTCTCCCAGTTTATTGTATTTCCCTTTCTCTTTAGCATCCTTCCATCTGAAACAGTTCATCTGTATTTTTCCTTAAGACATTCTCTCATTAGGTTCTTCCAATGAAATTTTTGGCAGGCAAAGCACACAGGAAATCACATTAGGTATGATACCTGGGTCCTGGTGGTGAGGCAGGTAATTGGACTACCTGGTCGAGTGATGTTTTTACGCTGTGAAGTTGCAGCTAGGAACCCATGACTTCATACTGATATCAATAAACAAGTGAATCTCTGATACATGGGAGAAGAAAGCTTTTCCATATAGTAGAATACCAGCTAATACATGTAGCAGGAATGGTAAGGTTAGAATCTAACATTCATTATGGTAATAATTCAGAGATTTCCCTGGTGGCTCAGTGGTAAAGAATCCACCTGAAATGCAGGAGACACGGGTTTGATCCCTGGGTTAGGAATACACCCTGGAGAAGGGAATGGCAACCCAATCCAGTATTCATGCCTGGGATATCCCACTGACAGAGGAGCCCAGCGGGCTACAGTCCATGGTGTCGCCAAGAGGTGGATATGCCTGAGCAGCTGAGCACACAGATAATTTTGCTCAGATGCAGACGGAAATGACGATGCACCCGTTTTTGTGCAGTCCCTGCCCTCTCCCTCGGCACCACTGTGTACTCTTACTGTTGAAACAGATGATTGGCAAGGATTCTATTTTATTCTGCATTATTCAAACCACCAAAAGGAACTGGTGGAGAAACACTTTAACCTGGCTACCTCAAACGATTGAATCGCAGTCTCTTTCCCCAAATCTGAGCTGATACAGAGTTGAAAGTCTTGAGGAAGTCAGAGAGGAGCTTCAGGAAGGGTGTGCACCTGTAACAGAGTGACTTAACCCCGATGACCACCAGTGAACAGGGTTGAGAAGGAAGGATTCAGCGTCTTGCCATGGGCCATTCCATCCCTCCTGTTACCTGAGTTGGACCACCCAGAGGACTTCAGAGCTGCCACCTGCCTGAGAGGGCAGGGAACAGAGGGAACTGAAGCCAAATGTCCATGCATCCCTGTTGCCAAGCAGGGACTTTTCCACCGATCCCCGTTGGAACGAGAAAACTAGAAGCACATAATTTTCCTTTGGATCCTAGATTTTTTGGCAGGTAACATAGGAGGCAATACAGCTGAGGAATCCATTTATTCATCAAGGAACTACATATTAAGTGCTTATTATGATGAAAGTGTACTTTGAGATTTTAATGACAGTGAATTTCTATGGTAATAAAAAATTAAAAACCTGTATGACAAGCATTTAAAATTTTATAACAGTTGAAATTACATTGGAACCCATTTTTACAGCTCCCTCTGTAAACATTCTGAGGTCAGAAATTATTACTTTGGGAGCATGTAAATATTTATGTGTAGTGTGGTTGCCATGCTAAGCAATAAACCATACCAAGAAAAGAAACCCTGCAACAAAGGAAAGGTAATTGTAGAATTCCAAGGGACTGGGGTGTGAATGGCATTTACAGTCCTAACTAAAGAAATCTTGAACAGTGATCGGACGGAAGTTTAAGGTGACCACAAGCGGAAGACGAGCACGTGGACAGAATGGAGTATCCAGCGGGTGTTAAATCTGGCTGAAGCCCTGTCTTCCAAACTGAAGATCAAAAATCAAGGTGTAGCAATCTAAACAGCTGTTTAACTCAAAATACATATAAAAGTCGGAGGAACCGTCTGAAAGAGTGGAAAGTGGCTGTAACGGGGAAGCAAAATTTGAAGGGTAGAGTTAAAGAGAAGGGAGAAGGCCTGAGCTTTGCAGGGCTTCCAATAAGCCTTGGGAAACTGTCTGGCTTTTGAAAATATGGGTATGCACGACAGTTAAAAATTAAAATAAAAAAGAATGCATGCTAAGTCACTTTGGTCGTGTCCGACTCTTTGCGACCGCATGGACTGTAGCCCGCCAGGCTCCTCTGTCCATGGGATTCTCCAGGCAAGAATGATGGAGTGGGTTTTCATGCCCTCCAGGGGAGCTTCCCGATCCAGGGACCAAAGCTGTGTCTTCTACACCTCCTGCATTGCAGGCGGATTCTTTACCACTGAGCTGTGGGGGAAGTACACACAAAAAAGAACGGTATGCATAAAAATATGGCATGAGACATGTACTGCCCTGATCATAAAATGACGTAATAACAGTATTGTAAAAATAGAAAATAGTGAAAAAAACGTCAAAAAGAGGAAAATACTTAGTTAAGGACATGTTATGATGTCACTGCATATCACTGAAAACCATGATGCAGAACAAAATTTTAAGGCCTGGAGAAATACAGAAAAAGTGTATAAAAAATAGGCTGCCAAGATGTATATATGATATCAGATAAATTCTGTGTGAATTTTACATGTGTAAGGAAGAGAGAGAGGAGAATGAGACTGATTTAAAAACACATCAAAATATATTCAGTGGGGACGTCCCTAGTGGTCCAATAGCTAAGACCCCCTGCTTCTGCTGCAGGGGACATGGGTTCAATCCCTGGTTGGGGAACTTAGCTTACGCATGAGGCACAGCGCAGCCAAAAAATAGAAAAAGAAAGTTAAATAAGTTAGTGTTAAAGTAAAAGAACAAAACAAAAGCAAGAAGTTAAATATATATATATATATATATATATATTCAATGACTGTGTAAAGGAATTATGAATGATATTAATTTTCTATACATTTGTGGGTGTCTTTCCATTTTCTACAATAAACACGTGTGATCTTTACATTGAGAAAACTATCTTTGAAACTGAACAATGAACGAAACTATGAGATGAGATGAAAACACACGACCATTCTCTTGGGTCCCTGGCAAGTTTTAAATCTACTAAATTCAAAGGTGAGGAGTAAAACTGGAGACAAGTCAACGATGATCTGGTGAGCTGGCTCCAGTAACATTTGAATTAGTTAATGGCCAGAGTACAGTTAAAGGTCAGCCATCCAATTAAAAGGTACAGTTCCGTAAGCAAGCCTACTGAATGTGAATTTCTGAGAAAAAGAGGTAAGAAGGGAAATCACCAGTTCGAGGGTTCATAAAGATCCCCTACATGGCTACAGTCAAGTTCAGCATCGTTTCAAGCGCTGCGCACGTGTTACGTTTTCTACAGACTAACTTACTTCTTCCCATAGGGTGCTTTGCTGGAAGCACACAAATTTCAGTAGATATTTATTGACTAAGACCTTACATGAAAGAGCCAGGACCTTCCCAGTTCATTCATCATTCATTCATACTATTATTCTCCAGTACCAATCTGATGTTTATTCTGCTTTAAAAAAAAAAAGCCTATTTGACTAATCGGAACATGTCTTATCTGTTCTAAGAAAATACAGCCTTTTCTGGGTCTATTTACCAATAAGCTGAATATACAGGCTGTGAATATTCTCTGTCCCTTTAATATGTTGTGTTGTTGGTCTTCATGAGGGTTTATCTCCAGTGCCTTATGATGTCAGCACCTCTATCTGCTTTTCCTTCTGTAGTGCAGAAAATTCTATTACAGTTTTCATGTTCCATGTTGTAATACTTAGGTATATACACAAGGGAAACCACGTGAAGTTTAACATGTTTTTACATTTGATGTAGGGATTCAGGCTGCAATTTTCTTAGAGGTTTGCTTTTTTCGTGTTTCAATGACTAGCTTTTCCTGTACAGTAAGTCTGCCAGATACAAACGAGTTTCATTCTGAGAGCGTGTCTCTAAGTCCAATTTGTTCCTAAGTCCAACAAAGTTAGCCAAGGCACTAACACAATTAATTGGCTGTGAATACTGTATGCTAATAGGTTTATAATTCTTTTCACACAAATAATACATAAAAAACAAACACACAAAAATAAAGAAAACATTTAAAATCTTCCAGCACAGTAGAGTAAGCCAGTGCAGCAGCTGGCATCCAGGGGCTGGCATCAAGCGAGCAGGAAAGAAGAGTTACAGACTGGAGGAGGGAGAGGAGGTAGGAGATGGTAGAGCTGAACCACCAGCAGGGATAGGAGACGCAGGGCGAGCTGCAGCTCCACTCACGTCTGACTTTGACGGAATGCATGTTCGCATCTTTGAAAGCTCACAACTTGAAGGTTCTTATGTAGCAGATGTATTGCAATTAGTATAGTCCTCCCGTCACACAAGGAAACTCTCAAGGCATTGTTCCCCTTGACTTTCATGACAATACAAGCTTCTGATTCTCCTTCTAAATCTGGCTCACCTTTCTCAGTCTTCTCTGTAGTGTCCTGTTTCTCTCAGAATCTTTTAATTAGTTTACTTTGGCCCCCTTTCCCATGTCCTTTCTCGGACTTCACATTTTCATGGGTTGATCTGATTTACTCGAGGGTTTCTGTTACCCTGTGTATGCAAATTAGACTCTTCTCTTTCTGCTGAGTTCCAGAACTAACTGCATTCTAGACTTCCCCAGCTGAATGTCTTCCTGTCTTCTATTGATCCTGACCTTCAAATATTAAAAAAAGCTCACAGTCCTTCTCATGGAAAAAGATGTCTTGGCTGGTGTTTGCTTTCTTTGTTTTTTTTTTTTTTTTTTTTTTATAAATTTATTTATTTTAGTTGGGGGCTAATTACTTTACAATATTGTAATAGTTTTTGCCATACATTGACAAGAATCAGCCATGGGTTTACATGTTTGCTTTCTTTGTACATTGCAACCTCTCTCCCAATTTTCAGAATCGGAAAGCTTCAGTTCATTCTAAAATCCCCTCCCCTTCTTTATTGCCTACATTTCAAAGGTCAATATTACTATTGACTTCAATGCAAAATCTATCACCAGTATTTCCTTCATTCCCATGGTTACCACTCTCAACTCACAATCACTGGGTTTTATGAAACGTTCTCCCAAAGGCAGGATCTCCAGTGAGATGTCCCTTGGATTTTACTCCACAGCTTCCCAGGCCTCTTAGACCAAGTCAGACTCTCTCCTCTCGAGCTTGTAGAGAAACATTTACTAGCTCCTCACAGGCCTCACTGAAAGCTAAGGTTGGATGCATGATATGCATAAAAATATAAATTTAAAAATGCATTAAAAAAACAGGACTTCCCAGGTGGTGCAGTGGTAAAGAATCTGCCTGCCAAGCAGGAGACACAGGTTCTATCCCCGGGTCGGGAAGGTCCCCTGGAGAAGGAAATGGCAACCCAGTTCAGGATTCTTGCCTGGAAAATCCCATGGACAGAGGAGCCTGGTGGGCTACAGTCCACAGAGTCACAAAGAGTCAGACATGACTGATTGACTTGACTTATAATCTTTGAAGTCTTAACCCAGTGTTTTTAATAATATTTTTCAAGCATTATAGAAAGGGGCACTAGCACTTGTGTCTAAAAAATTGTCCCCAAACTAAATTTTCTTTTGCATTTTAATGCCTAGGAAGTCAAATTGGATTGGATTGAAATATATTTCATAGTCTTATCACACTTTTCCACATCATTTCTTTCTATGACATTCCTTCATTTTCCCAGTTTCTTGGGCATATAGTTTGCTCCATATTCTTCCTGAGTCATCACTTACCAATGATCTAACAAACAGTATACAGCAACATGCCTACCAAGCAAGGATCAAAAATACAGGATAGCAATAAAAGCAAGGGTATAATGTGTGCATTTTATGAAACAGCAATCCCCACCTCATCTACATTCACATTTTAACATAGAATTCTGAAAGTCTGTTAAGATGTGTGCAAATTACACAGTTCTCAAAGTAAAAGTCTTTGGAGGGCTTAAATATTACTTTTTTTAATAGACTACAATCATTAAGAGAGAATTTGTCAAAGAGTGATTTTCATTTGGCAAGTTCTGGCTGGAGATTTCTAAATTAAATTATTTTAAAAAACATGGATCTCATAATATCTTCATTGAAAGTGATAAAGTATCTAAAGTGTAAATGACCTAACATCATATTTCTATTAATATTAAAATACTCAAATCTTACTACAGTAATTGATAAAATATTGAAAAAGAAATAAGGGTGTCAAGAAAATGAATGGAGACAGAGATGTTACATTAAAGCATTGATTGGGAATATGTACTGTTCTGGGTCTGGTATTTATGTGTTTCCCCAAAATAAGTGAGCAGTTTACACTACAATGGTATAATAAAGTACTTTTCAAATGTGGTTTAAATATTCAATGTTTCTTTAAATTTGAAGGTGAAGAAACTTCTGATTTTGTGCAGCTTGATTTATTAGCAAACACTACAGACTCAGCTCCCTGGGATGAGTTCTGAACCAAATAAAAATTACTGATAACTGTTACCCACACCTGACGGCAAGTGAGCCAGCCGGTCAGCTCTCCTACTGGAGTCAGAGGCTGACACAGTGAGCTCTGATGACCAAAGTCCAAAGACCAGCATTCCTGCCCTTGCTCAGGCACAGGGATGTGAATTCACCTCTTCTCAGATGAACGGATTGGATGGAAATCAGCCTCAAAACTGAGCAGTCCTGAACAACACACGGAAGTGTGTTATATACAAGCCATTGGTACTGAACCAAAATACACACTCACAAACCAGGTCTAGCCAGAGGACACAGGGTTAGACAAATGTGCAGGGGACACTGGTCAGCAGCTTCCCAGGTATGAAACTGAGAAAAACGTACAAGGTGGATAGAAAGGCAAGGCGCCAGATTACAGGATTCAGGGTGTGGCATTTCCCTTCTGTTAAATACCTGGATGTGATCTGAGGGTTCAGTACATGTGTAATTAGCACTAAGTTAAATACTGAAATAACCATCCTTCCCTAGAAAGTTCTTAAGATGTTCTCTTTACCTTTTTCTTTATGCTACACCATGGAGTCAAGACAGCACAACTCTTCCAGGACACACTGACTTCTATAAAAAATCCTTGCTGATGCTCCCATTGCTGAAAATTTACAACATAAATGCAACGACGATCCAAGAAGCTGATGTGATGCCTGTGATGTCTGTAACACGAGCACACAGATAGCATCAGCTGTGTAAGATCTGACAGCTCTCAACATACAGCGCCGGTTTTTTGAATATATTCTGTAGGAACCATTCAGGTCATCAGATGTGAGAGGAGGTGAGTCTTATTACGCTTGTGCAAGTGGATGGAGACCCTGATTCTTTTCCAGCTAATTATCATTTTATAGGTTCATTCTGATGGCCCAAAGGGGACTTATTTTCAGAAACGTAATTTAAGAGTATAGGCAGGCTACAGTAGCAGACTTAGGCATTCCAATAGGTTCTATATTATCTTAGATTTTAAAAAGCTAACGAATTTCCAGGACCCTGCTTTTACTTAACACCTATTTCAAAATCCATTTCATTTCTTTAACTATAAGTGAGTTAAGGCTATTACAAAGCGTAGATTCCTTGTAGAAGCCTAGTAATATTTTTGGATAACGGGTAACTCAATAAAGTCATTCCTGAAAAGAAGTAACTCCGAAGAGAAAAACTACATTTAACTAATGCAAAAACATATAATATTCCAAAACAGCAGGGTAGACAGACCTTTGCTGGTAAAGTAATGTCTCTGCTTTTTAATATGCTGTCTAAGTTGGTCATAGCTTTTCTTTTCTTTTCTGATTTTTTTTTAACTGATGGAAAGTACTGGAACATCAGTCAGTCAGTTCAGTGGCTCAGTCATGTCTGACTCTTTGGGACCCCATGGACTGCAGAACACCAGGCTTCCCTGTCCATCACCAATTCCCAGAGTTTACTCAAACCCATGTCCATCGAGTCGGTGATGCCATCCAACCGTCTCATCCTCTGTTGTCCCCTTCTTCTCCCACCTTCAATCTTCCCCAGCATCAGGGTCTTTTCCAGTGAGTCAATTCTTCACATCAGGTGGCCAAAGTATTGGAGTTTCAGCTTCAGCATCAGTCCTTCCAATGAATATTCCAGACTGATTTCCTTTAGGATGGACTGGTTGGATCTCCTTGCAGTCCATGGGACTCTCAAGAGTCTTCTCTAACACCACAGTTCAAAAGCATCAATTTTTCAGCACTCAGCTTTCTTTATAGTCAAAACTCTCACATCCATACATGACTACTGGAAAAACCATAGCCTTTAAAGAAAAAGGATACAAGAATGACTACGGAAATGAAAGCTCCATAAGTGACGATGCAGAAATCTTTGGAGAAGGAGCAACTCATAGACTCTAAAGAGGCTATGGAAGGAGTTAGCTTATAAAAGAGAACAAACACCTCTCTAAGGGTGGAAGAAAGCCAGAGAATATTTAGGAAAAAATCAATACAGTTTTAGGTATTGAAGCCTGAAAACTTCAACTTTCTCAGGAAAGCTGAAGGCAAGATCAACCTCTGAAAAAAATATTAACTCTGGCGTGTGTGTCGTTATTTACATCAAGAGTTGAGTGATGTATGCTCTGCCCAGTTCCTACCGGACACCAAGGCGTATCTTGAACTGTTGGGCTTTAGCTCATTTTCTAGGGACAAATAAAATGTCATGAAATGGCAGGGTACCCTGTCTTCTAATATTTAACGGATCAAAGTGATGGAAAGGGTAATTTATAATTAAACAAATATGGAAAACTGTGTACTAGGATTTAACCTGGAAATAGTCTAAGTAGTGAATGAGTGAAGTCTTGGAATGATTGAATTTTGATCTATCAATGGCCAGGCTCCCCAGGCGGAGCAGTGGTGAAGAATCCTCCTACCAGTGCAGGAGACGCAAGGGACAGAGGTTTAATCCCCGGGTCAGGAAGATCTCTGGAGGAGAAAAAGGCAATCCACTCTAGTATTCTGGCCTGGAGAATCCCATGAGCAGAGGAGCCTGGCGGGCTCCAGTCCATCGGGCCGCAGAGAGCTGGCCATGACTGAGCACAGGAGCACAGCGGCTTTGGCACCTGACACGGAGCAAGCGTGCTGTTTGAGACATCATTTGCTATTTCAGCGACAGCAGAACCGCGAGGCCCCAGCAGTCGCCTGCAGCACCCATTAAAATGATCTAGTCCCGCTTTGCCCATTAAACACGGCGTGTGACAGACTACATCGAACAGGCAGACATTACTCACATGAGATAGTCCAACACCAAAGGCCAAGGATGGAGCAAACATACAGGGCAACTTCAGGGAATCACTCCTCTGTTACTGGAGTGACACAGTGATAGTACACCCGGACTGAAACGCTACTGTCCCATTATTACTGAGACAAGCGCAGTATTAGTCTCACTCACTAAATGACTGTCCATGTGCCAGTATCTCCTCCTACACTTCAGGATTTCAGGGAGTGAAAATATCTTGAAAGATATCCTGGGAAAATGTAACAGTAAGGATTCAGCAATTCACCATTCCCTGTCATCCCTTAAAAAATAAAACTATTAAATAATATTTTATCCTTCAGTTATCTATTAGTCATTTCTTGACATTATGTATAATAGACACTCTTTACAGTAAGGTTTATTAAACAGTTTCAAGACAAGTGAAGAATCAAAGCTTTTTCTCCCCAAGATAAAATTGTGAGATGATTATTCAGGAGCATAGGTAATCATTTTCCCCCAGTAGAAGCATCTTATACAGTGCTTAACTCATATTATTTTCCATTTAAAATGATTAACACTGCTATAAAAAATAATTTGTTTCTTATGGTTCAAAATGCAATGGGCTGCTAAAATATGCAAACTGGTCACAGTTTTCGGATTGCTAATAGGACAGAGCAGCTTAGCAACTGTGGCCACAACAAAAAATTAAACGTGAAAATTCAGATCTAGCATGCCTCAGATAAAGGCAACCCTGTAATCCAAAGTCACATCAGCAAAGAAGTGAACACAGAGCAATGCTAATTAAGACACCATGGTAGAAAACAGCACAGAAAAGTCTATTGTTCCTCTCCACAGGCAAGAGATAGAGCAGATTCTGATGCTTACAAGTATACATTCAAGGCATAGATGCACTAATAAAACTTGCCATAAATCAGATATGAATGAAATATAATTATATATATATATATGATCAGGTTGAAATAAATATGAAGTCAAGATTTTCAAGAGATGGTTTGAGTTAACCACTTTTCAGCCTTTGCAATTTACTCTTGACTAACAGAAGTTTCTTAAAGCCTGGGAAACAGCAAATCACTATGGAATTATTTTAAAAGAAGTCATTTAATGTGCTGATGATTCTAGCAGCAAGTGGGAGAAAACACCAAAGAATAGGGGAATACAATCAAAGTGCCCCAAAAGGAGTGTCGAGAAATCCTTCTCACCAAAATGGAGCTGTCACTGAGCCTGACAGTGACGTGAAGGGGGTGTCCCCAGTCAAGACAACAATTTAGTGCTTCTTCAGATTGCCATTCTTTTTTCTGAGCAAGAATTTGGGAAATGGCATTGGTGCCAGAGCTCATAGATTTTCCTTGAGGATAGTGTTCAACCTCAACAGGAACAAGGCTCACGTATACTTCCTCAGATACGCAAAAAGTCACAGGGAAGACCTAACTGATTTGCCACTACATGTCTAACTTGTTTCTATAATTATTGTGTACCTTGTATATTGACACCAAAGGTACCAGGTTCTTGCTCTGGTTATCATCATGCCTCATTCCTGCCCTCAGGGTGGTCGGGGTGATTTTCTACTTCCGGTCCATCAGTGATATATATTTCTGACAGCCATGCTGCCCGAGACCAGTCTCCACATGCTGAAGGGGAGTCTTCTGCATGTGGTTACAGTTGATGCACCGTCAAATCACAACACTGCGACCACTGAGCCCTTCTCCTGGCTGTCCCTAAAAGTTTAAACTGTAAGCATCGTATGAGATGCCTAGGTCAGGACTAGGTGCAGACTCTATAAAGCAGTCAGACCCTCTTACCCTGTTCCATCGGAAGTAAGAAATAGATATTCCAGAATGAAGGCGGGAGGGAAATCCTGGCAGGCGGTGAAATAAGGGCTGACAAGCTCTCTGAACTTAAGAAAGTCTTCATCCAGCAGTATACATTGAGGAAATGAGAGAAGGGTTTTAAGAATTCAAGCGCAGTCACATGAATATTGGTTTCTCAGAATAACCATAGGCATTTTGCATGAATGAAACAGAAATAGAAAGCCTATTTTGGCAAAGGTTTGGCATAACTAATCACAATCAGAGAAAATAAATGGAGACAGGGCTTGAAAAAGTGACTGAATTTCTCAACTAATATTCAGAAAAAAAATAAATTGAAACATAGGAAAACTGCAAAATCTATAAATATAACTTTCTATCTTATTCTTATAAAATTAAAGTTCAGCGTCACCCAAGTCATCCAGTGGTTGAACTTTCAAAAAAAAAAAAATACATATATATATATATATATATATATATATATATATATATATATATATATATTAGAATGTCCCTGGCAGTCTAGTGTTTGGGACTCCATGCTCCCAGTGCAGAGAGCGTGAGTTCGCTTCTTGATCTGGGAAGCAAGATTCCACATGCCTTGCATCCAAAACAAACAAATATGCATGGGAAAGTGAGGAATAAATTATTTCTAAAAAGTTAGCCTGCTCTTCTATGAGTTCAGAGAATTCTAAACAGTTCACAGTTGATGATTTCATAACATCACTTGAAAGATCATATAGTTCCCTTCTGAGATGAGTGTTAAATTTTCCTATAATAATAAGCAAATACTAAGCAAATCCCACAGTCTTTGTGCTAACTTGCTAGTGCAGTTCCTCTTAGGCTCAATTTCTGTAAAATGAACACTTGTTCTTATAAATAAGTGCCTTACTGCGTGTTTTCCTGCAGAGTCCTAGTCCTCCAAATGATTCTGTTTCAAGCTAAACAGTCCTTATTCCCTTTATCTTTTTTCATTCATTTATTATAGCTGCTACATTCCAGCATTTGAAAGGAACATATTTCCAGTGACATACACTTCTACTATAAAAACAAAAATATATATAAATTGTTGAGGGACAAATCAGACAAAACCAGGCCAAATTAAACCTCTTACAAAATTAAGGATGTCTCCATTCATAGTCTTCATCCCAAAATGCTTCTGCTTACGATTTTAAAAAGGGGGAAGAAAGCAGTGTGGCGGGATTGTGTTTTCTAAAAGGATATGTTCAAGTTCTAACCCTAAAATCTGTGACAGATCTTATATGGAAATAAGATTTTTGCAGATCAAGGTGAGATGAGGCTGTATTGCTTTAAGGTAGACCCTAAACCCTAAGACTGCTGTCTTTATAAAGGGATACTTGGATGCAGACACATAGAAAAGAAGATCATGTGATAACGGAGCCAGAGATTAGAGTGGGGCATCTATAAACAAGGAACACCAAGAATTGCAAGGGGTCCCTAGAAGTCAGGGAAACCCACAGAAGAATTCTTCCCTAGAGCTCACACAGGGTGTACAGCATCGCCAACATCTTGATGTTAGACTTCTGGTCTCCAAAATGCAGGAGAATAAGATTCTCTTACATTTAGCCATCAGTTCAGTTCAGTTCAGTTCAGTCACTTAGTCGTGTCCGACTCTTTGCGACCCCATGAATTGCAGCACGCCAGGCCTCTCTGTCCATTCCCAACTCCCGGAGTCCACCCAAACCCACGTCCATCGAGCATGTGGCAATTTGTTAGGACAGGCAGCAAGATCCATGCGAAAAACGATCAACTTTGGACAACGATCCTGGGTTCAAATCTATACCGTGTTTTCTGGACTAAGGCAACTCGCTTAATATCTTTGAGTACCAATTTGCTTGCATGTGAAATCTTGAGGGCTTCTGTAAAAAGCCAGGTACAAAATAGAAAATCATGAAGGAATTATATGATTTTTTATCAGTAAAGCAAAAAAGCAAAATAATTCATTCTTACTCTTATATTCTAGTATGCATTCTAACAATCCTGCGTAATTTCTTAAAATCTTTGTTAGAGATAAACCAATCAGAAAGGATTCCAATTCAAAAATAATTACAGTATGTGTAAGGATCCATGTTTATGTCTGAGCTGTAACTGAAGACAATGATAGCAAAATAATTCCAGTGATTTTATACTTAAAGTTTTCACTTTCCTGTAAACACAAATGTTGTAGACACCTTTTTGCTAGATTTTAACAAGAGAAAAAGATTCAGTATAAGCCATTTACTATCATATGCCCAGTTTGGATGAATATTAGGAAAATGAATTCAAAGAGAAGACAATAATCATCAAACTATTTTAGTTAGCTCTGACTTGTGAGGTATCAAGGCATACAATTTCCAAGAAAAAAAGATGAGAGGAGTTCAGTTTGGTATCATATCTACACAAATGGTTTTACTAACTATACAGTGACCCACAACCTCAGTCTCTTAATTATCTTGTAATTCCAGGCAAAATAAGTGCTGACATAAACACACATATTTTTCCCAACTGAAGTATCACATACTATGAAAGAACATTAGTTAAGTATGTCTGGATACTTAGTTAAGTATATAGACTTTTCTATGCCATCAAATCTCTTCAAATGGTAATAAACTGAATTGATTTACTTACTAATATAAGCAGCAGGACCACATCAGGGTTGTCACACGCACAGGCAATGTGCATTGGTGTCCAGAAGTCTTCATCCTGGTGGTTGACATTGGCCCCTCTGTCAATCAGGATCTCTGCGATGAAGACATTATCATACCGAGCACACTGAAAAAAACAAAAAAGAAAACATACTATTGCAATAAGCTTTGATACGCTTAGTCATATTCCAAATTTCTTTTGTACATACAGAAAACTTTAGTGCCAATTACGGAAGTCGGGAGGTGGAGCTCAATTGGCGAGGAATTTGCTTCCCTTTTGTACTAAATTACTAGGAAAGAAGCTCATGTAAGAGAGGAAAACTGAATCTATGGGCAGTGGAAAGAAAAAACAGACTAGGGATTATAGAAGACAAGATTAGTGACTTAAAGGCCCTAAAAACTATATGATATAAAACAGAGGGAAAAATGACTAAATAAATGAATGGAGTATCAGTAAGTTGTAGGAAAATTTCAAACTGATTGACTGATAACCCATCAGATAGACAACATTGGAAATGGGGACTACAGGATAAATTTCTGGTTTTGTCATTATTTAATTACCTTTAAAATTAGCAATTAGAAGACAGCCTAATTTTTAAGCTTCCCTGGTGGCTCAGCGGTAAAGAATCCACCTGCCAAAGCAGGAGACACAGATTCAATCCCTGGGTTAGGAAGATCCCCTGGAGAAAGAAATGGCAACCCATTCCGGTATTCTCGCTTGAGAAATCCCATGAACAGAGGCGCCTGGTGGGCTACAGTCCCTGGGATGGCAAACAGCTGGACAAGATTGAGTGACTGAGCAGAGCAGGAAAGTGATTAAAACACTTGGAATTTGAGCTTCTGATAAAAACACAGTTCACCGTATTTTTTGCGTTAATTTCCTTTACTGTATGAAACATATATGCTTTAATGTTCAAGCAATATGTAGACAGAAAGAGTTAAAAAGAAAAAGGAGATTCTGCCTCCCCTCCCATTTGGGTCACTGATAAAAATTCCTTATCTAGTCTTCAAGATTTTCTCTGCTGTTGAAAACAATTTCCCACCTCCCCCATCTATCTGTCTCGAGTCTAGAAGATGTACCATTCTCTAGCCTGTTTCTGACATTTACCAATGTGTCTGGAGCATATTTGCGCATCGGTTGCAGCTTGTTTTCATTACACTTACGTGTGCTCAGTCGCTCAGTCGTGTCTGACTCTTTGCAGTTCTATGGACGGTAGCCCACCAGGCTCCTCTGTCCATGGGATTTCCCAGGCAAGAATACTGGAGTGGGTTGCTGTGTCCTTCTCCAGGGGAGCTTCCCAACCCAGCGATCGAACCCGAGTTTCTTGTGTCTCCTGCATCAGCAGGTGAATTCTTTACCACTGAGCCACTCAGAAATCCACTGCTATGGTCTTCTGCTGTCATAGCACGGAATCAAAAGAATTCACATTTCATACTCCAGTCAAGAGTGTTTCCTTAGAACCAAGAGCTCCTTCTCAACAGTTTATACATTAAAGGTCTTAACTTATTAATAAAACTCCAGACAGCATTTCAGCAAAGCCCTTTGTGACTCTGTTTTTAACTCCTTTCATAGCAACTTTCCTTCCAAAGAGTTAAGTCTGAGTTTTTTCTATACTGCCCTCAAGAGACTAAATCCTTGGGGTGCAAAAGATTGTTACTTGTTTTCATTATTTTCCCCCTGTTAGTAGCTGACACCTGCCAGAGATTTGATTCATGAATTATTGAATATAAATAGGCAAATTCAGACTTACTGAAAGCTTATTAAAACATGCTAAAACTAAAGACTGCATATGAGGAAAAATATTAAAACCTGTGTATCAATTATCCGGGGCTTCCCCCGTGGCTCAGCGGTAAAGAATCTGCCTGAAATGCAGGAGTCCCATGAGATAGATGAGGGTCCAGTATTCTCGCCTGGAGAACCCCTTGGACAGAGGAGCCTGGCGGGCCACAGTCTATAGGGTTGCAAAGAGTCCGACATGATGGAAGCAACTGAGCCCTCAAAATGCATCAATTATCCACCTTTAACACAGATGGAATTATTCCTCTCCAGCTTCAGAGTTACTGGGCATTTCTAATAGAGGTCTTCCAGAAATCTCACTTAGACTCAGATACTCAGTGAATAAATGGAGCTAAATAAATGAAACTGGAAAAGCTTAGCAACTTCCACAGCTTTTTCTTGATGCCCTGAACAAGCATGCGATGTCTTTTTCTCAAAGATGTTGATCTAAGAATATATAATTAGAGCGTTGGTGCTGATAAGGCATCAGGACTCATAATGCAGGACACCCAAGAGGTGGGGCGAGCACAGAGATGCTCACGCTTGACATTTTCAAGGGCGAAGTTGCCTTTTTCCGTACCTAAGGCATTTTGAAACCCTGTAATTTGGTCTCTCCGGCAACCTGCAATTTTTCATTTGTTTTCATTTACTCAGTAACCCCAGGAAAAGGAGGTTCAGTGCTGAGCCCACGTTCCTGCAGCCGTCAGGAGGTCTTCTTACATGTATTCCAGCTTCAAAGCCTCTTCATCTTAGCCTGACAACCAAAGTCTAACAGTAGAAAGATGCAGAGTATTTGCACTGGATTTAGAGCTAATTGAGTGCTTCCTGTTCAGCTCATCACTTTCATCTTCTCATTTCTTCTTTCTTCTGACTCTACCATTTCTGAATCTTTTTACTCAGTTCTCTGGGCTGTGTCATTAGGCAAAGATCCCTATATTCTTACAGTTCATCCATCCATCCATCCATCCCTTCATGCACCCATTTATCCTTTTAGGATGTACTGAGTACCTACTATGCATCACAGGCTAAGGATACAAACATATCTAAGACATCACAGTTTTTGAAAATTCACTCTAGCAGAGAGAAAAGGCATGTTCGCCACTCATTACAATCCATTGTGACAAGATTTATAGCAGAAGCAAGGACCATGTGTGATGAGACCTTGGATAAAAGAGTAACTCAGTCTGACCGGGAGGGCAGAGGAGGCTTCAGAACTGACCTCTGAAGGTGGCCAAGTGATGTCATCATTTTCCTCTTTCTTATCACCTGCTTATCCCTCTTGAAGGTCTGCTGTGATCAGTTTATTTTTCTCTGTCTCTGAAAATTCCACTCTAAGTAAGACAGCTTGCATCTTAACACATAGTATCTATCACAGCATCACATTAATTAATTAAGCAATTAAGGGGTTAACGTGCCTACCCAACAAATCTACTGAGCACCTCCTGAGTGCCGTAAGTGCTACAGATGTGATGCAACTGGCCAAGTCCGAGCCAGCCGACAGTCAGGTAAACAAAACATAATCACCCTGAGCCTATAATCTGTTTGGTGGCAACAGTGCGATAAGAAATGTAACAAACAACCGCATAAACGTCGAGCTGATTGTGGGCTTGGAGGGGGGGGTGTTACTATATCCTTGGGGACAAGCCCTGGGAGAGTGTTTCGGTAGATGATTTTTGAGCAGAGACGCGAAGCAAGCAGAGAAGGCAGCCATGTGGATTTCACTGGAAAGTGGAAATAACAGTGAGAGCAGGGGACATGGGTTGGTGGGCCCATTAAAGGATCAGCTGGGGCAGGAGAGGTCCCTGGAGATGTGGGCGTGGAGTGTGAGCTCATCCCTTGTGGCTGTAGGCTGGACTCGGGGTTTTCCCTGAGTGGGAAGGGAAGTCGCTGGGACATTTTGATGCAGGAGTGACCCAGCCTGGTTGCTGTGCGGAAAACAGGATGCAGGCTGGACACGGATGGGGCCATGGAAGTGAGTGAGGAAGCTGCAGATCCAGGGAAGAGAAGGCGGTTTAAGAGAAGATGGTTTATCTAAGTGAAGAGAGACGGCAGCATTCTGGCTGTATTTCAAAGGTCAAGAAAGCAACCGCTGCTTTGCTGATGGACAGGATGGAGTTTTACGTGCTCAGTAAAGTTGGACACAGTGTATGTATATGAAGAAGTGATCGCCTCCTCTGCTTCTTTCTCTTTGTCTGTCAAACACACACACACATACACATACACAGAGAGAGTAAAAATACATTACATTCTTACCTCTTGCACTACTATTGGGAATGCAAATTGATGCAGTCACAATGGAGAAATGGAGGTCCCCTAAAAAGCTCAAAATAGAACTACCATGTGATCCAGCAATCCCACTCTTGGATATATACCCAGAGAAAGCCATAATTCAAAAAGACACATGCTTCCCAATGTTCATGGCAGCACTATTTACAATAGCCAGGCCATGGAAACAAACTAAATGTCTAATAACAGAGAAATGGATAAAGAAGAGGTGGTCCATAAACACAGTGGGATATTACTTAGCCATGAAAAGGAACAAAATTGGGACTTTTGTAGACATGGATGGACCTAGAGACTGTCAACAATGAATTGACATGATTTTTTTTCAAAGAAAAGATCTGTCTTCCACTGCTCCAAGTGGAATAATGTATTCTCTGAAAACTTAATCAAGGTATCACTGGGAAACTTACTGTGGAAAGACTACAGTATTTATAGATAGAAGGTCAGAGTTTAAGCTCTGGTACTAACTACTGCTGTGTAAGTTTAACTCTGTTCCTCAGCTGCTTACCTACTAAAGTACATAAGCCTAGGCCCACCCCCACAGAGCTACCATGAATATCAAAAAAGTCAAATGAGATGAAAGCATACCATAAATATTACAATGCAGGGCATGTATTGATTAATATCTAACATATCAATGTCACTTTATGGCTTGAAAGTCATTTGATCAACACAATTCATACTTTGAAGTCCTGTTCATCATAGTTAACACTTTGAGAGTATCAGCTTGGATAATATCCCCAACTCACAGAAGGGAAAAACAAGTCTCTGTGAGCTTAGAAGTCTCCTGAAACTTAATGGAAAGGGTACATGGACCCCATGTGATCACACAGAGGGAAAAAAGGCTGAAAGCAGCTGGCTCATAACTTACTTCCCTCTTGCTCATCTTCTGAAGGAGGACAGAGGGAGGGGTCAGTGGCCCCAGAAAAGAAGGAAGGGCCAGTGTGGTCTCCTCGAGAACATGCAGACTGCTGGACCTCTCGGTAAGGATGCCAGTGATATTGACCAAGAGGAGAATCTTATCTCTAGGAAGTGGTTCGCAGCACGTCCTTAGTCCAAGACGCTTATTACACCCAAACCTGGAACCCAGAACTAATGGGCCATGGCTCCCTGGAAATGTCATGTAAGCCAGATAATGATCTGAGGATAAAACAGAGAGGCTTCATAGCCAAAACACCCTAGAAACCTCTCCGTCTCCATCGATGATAGAACAGAGAGGCTCCACAGCCAAAACGCTAGAGAAGTCTCTCCATCTCAGTCCATGCTGGAGAGAGATGGCTTCCATTCTCCGCTTGGGTCCCCATCTAGACCCCGAGTCACCGCCCTACTCCGCTGTGTGTAGTATGACTGCCTGCACCCCGACTGCCCCCCAGGCTTTGGCAGACACAAGTTTCTCTGGCTGGCAGTGGTTCTCAGCCTTGCCCATAAATTAGAATTGCCTGGGGGAGCTCTGTACCACCCGAGTTCAATCGACACCCCAGAAAAGTTAAGTCAGAATCTCCAGGCTGGGCTGGCACCAGAAGGTAGATGTTGGCATCTTATAGCTCCCAGGTGACTCCAGGAGGCAACCAGGTCAGAACCAGTCCCACGTTAGAGAGCTTCCGTCTGATCGATGCGTGACCTCCCTTAATGTAGTTTATGCTAAGTGAAGAAATACAGCATTTTTCAAATATTGGTAGATGATTATAAATTAGGCTTTTATATTAATCTGGGCATTTTTTCAAAATCATGTCTTATGCTTGAAATTAGTCCTAAAGATCACTAAACTGAATAATTCTTGACATCTCCCTTTACTTAAGTTTTGCCCTTAACTGAACCAGCAAAAATTTCTTGCATGTGAAACAGCTGTATTTATTTGTTTATGTAGTTATTTACTTGTTTATTCACTTAATCGTTCCCTGCTTGTTTCCAAAAGAATGTAGTAAGGTTTTATTCACATTTATATTATCCAGGCCATGAGCAGAGAACTGTAAAAGTTCAATGGGACAAGAAAGAAAGGAAATAGAAGAAAGTACCACTGCCTAATGCTCTGTAATTGATACAGTATTATTCTTCTTATTTGTTGGATACAATTCATGTTCAAAGGGATCTTCTTTAATGCAGATGCGCAAACTCCATTCACTAAAGATTAGCTGGCTCAACGGTAAAGAAGCTGTGTCTCCCTATTTCTGACCAACAATACGGTTCTCTAGGCCATATATTTTATCACTTAAAACCATTCAATTTAGCCTTGTATTATGTATACATATATATATCCCTGGGTTGGGAAGATCCCTGCAAGAAGGGAAAGGCTACCCAACTCCGGTATTCTGGCCTGGAGAATTCCATGGATGGTATAGTCCATGGGGTCGCAAAGAGGCGGACACGAATGAGCAACTTTCACTAACTCACTATTGAGAGAGAGAGGGAGAGAAAGAGAGAGAGAGATGAGCTTCCTTGGTGGTTCAGTGGTAAAGAATTCTCCTGCCAATGCAGGAGACAGAAGAAGACACAGGTTCGATCCCTGGGTCAGGAAGATCCCCTGGAGGAAGGAACGGCAACTCACTCCACTACTCTTGCATGAGTAATCCCATGGACTGCAGCCCACCCGGTTCTCCTGTCCCCGGGTTGCAAAACAATCAGACACGACTGAGTGACTAAACAACAACAATTTACAAACTATAATGCGAGTAATTAACAAATATCAATGTGTCGTTATTCGAGCCTGTTCATCTGAAGCACATCACTGCCCTGATCGATGTTTGTTACAAGCGCATTCTGCTGCTGAGTGTGGCGTCCACAGTTGGGTGCCCACCCACCTCGTGTCACCCACGCTCACCCGGTCATCACAGCTCTTACCAGATGGAGCAGGGACCCTCCAGAGGACACAGGCATGTGGGGGTCAGCCCCCTCCTTCAGGAGCCGCAGCGCTGGAAGAATGAGAGAAGAGAGTTACAGCATGTCTTTGTTCCACACCGCGAACCAGAAGGTACAGTGTTTCATTACTGTCTAAATCTCAAACAGCCATGAAAGCCAAAGAAGACCCACGAACTGCCATCCAACCTTATTTTGGGGATTTAAGCTTGGCAGCATTTCTCTTCACACTGAAACCCGTTTCTTGGTTTGCCAACATCATCATCTATTACAGCCCCGCAAATTATTCCCAAAGGGGACACACACTCTTACAATTTATTATTTCAAAGTGCCTGGCTTAACTTCTTTCATAGATCAAGGAGAAATAAGCAAAAAGAAGGGAATCACTTCACTCAGCTCATGTATGTTTTAGTTAGAACTCATTGGCTTAAAACAATAAAAGCTGACACTTTGCACATTAAACTTCCCTTCGTGCAATTACCCCTTGGCCCCATTACCATCATTCTCCCAAAGCCACTTGTATCTAAATTAGCAATGTCAGACAGCTCAAAATAGATGCCACTCATCAGGACAAAAGCACAGCTGGAAAGTGACCCGAGTTTCCATTTGAACAGCAGAGGTGGACCGGGTAGGACATGGAACGCAACAGGCCTTGGGAGATACATTGTGCTGTTAATATATCTTCTGTGACACATTGTGGGCTCCAAGAGGCCCATCCATTCCCCAAGACACGATTCCAGTTCCCATCGTTAACAGCAGTATCATAGTTTTCATAAAGAGCCATTCACGCTTTATCCACAATTAGATAACTAAAGCAACAGTTCTTCAAGTTCGTTATTACACAGAACTGTACAAAAGGACTAAGACTCAAATTCATACCTTCCAGAGCAAACTGTCTTTCCAGTAACTTTCTCTGTAATTTGGAATGTTACTAGAACACATCCTCTGTTCTTCTCAGCCCACTTGACATATGTGTCACCCCAAGCCTTTAGTGTGTTTCAGTCTCTAGTTTGTTACCATGTCCCCAAGTTTAACTGCACATCACAGAGGGCAGACACAGCTCCTCTCACACAGCTTTCTCTCCAAGAGGGCCATCTCTTCTGTGATGTTTGCACGAGGGATGAAGAGGAGGCATGTCAGCCCCATGGGGGTGACAAACCCACACACAGCCCAGTGCACTCTCCCAACAGCCTTTCCTGAAACAGAAGCATCTCTGTCCAAATCTCTCTCCTCAGAGCAGTCAGATGCATTCCTGTTCTCAGACCAACAGTAACACTTGGCCTGGCTCCTTGATCTTACGGCCTGGTCCCCCCAGCCCTCTTCCACAAAGAAGCATGTCAACACTACGCATTTACCCAACAGCTTTGCCTTGATGATGTTCTTTCTTTCATAATTTAACTCTTTTTGTAACCTAGATTCTCCTAATGTGGGTAGTTTGTGACAAAGGTGTAGATCTTACAGGATGAGTTGTAACCTGGCATCATATGGCTCACCCATTTGCGGACACAGGTGCCTGCCTTGTCTGCCCTTTATAGGAAAGTGCAGGAAAGTGAGGCCTTTGCTTTCTTTCCTGTCTCTGCGTTGCTATGCACCAGCCTGTTGCCCGGCTGCATGTCAATGGGCTTCCTTGCTCCCTTTCTTGGTCTCCGTCTGCACATACGTGTAGTAAGTAAATGCATGTCTTGTTCTCTCATGTACTTCCTATTCTTAATTTTAAAAAGTGTGTTCATGAAAACAGAAAGTTCCTTAACTATACGTACCAATGGCTTTCTCAGAATGAAAATAGCACTTTTACCCTAATAATTACTTGCTTAACAAATGAAATTATTCATCTTGAACTGGCTGATATCTCTTGGGTGCTGTATGGTCTTTACAACAAAGAACTTCTACTGGTGCGATCACACTATCAACAGTGAGGAAGATTATACGTTATTAGTTAAAATATTAGTAAAATGCTATCATATTTCTACAAAGAATCCACCATGCACACATGTGGTGAACTATACATAATATAAGTCAGTGATACACCGGCCTTGCAGTTTGACCCGTTGGAGACTGAGCCCCATTGGGAAAGCTAACAGACTTCTCTCTATGCCTTAGTTTTCTGTTAGTGAAATAACAGACAACTGTTGGACTCACAAGATGAGAGTGTGAATTAAATGGAACAACACATTTAGCAAACTGATGAAGCCTCCTGGCACTGGTCAGGGGGTCATTAAATGATTTTTATTAGTAAAATTACTGCCTTAAGTTATGAAACCAATAATGATGTGTCATTAAACACATACCTTAAGGTTTATTCTAAATTTTCTCAAAACCTTCTGATTATTAAATGCTAAATTTAAGTATAGGATATAAGCCAATGCAAATTTACCAATATTCATTGAAAGATGAGTATACAATGTATCAGGCAGAATAAAGGGCAGAAGAGGGCAATGGAGGAGACGATGGGAGAATGATGAGCAAGGGGGGAGCAAACAACAGTTAGGAGTAGAAGACTGCATGTGACGTGGAGGAATGTGTTGTGGGGGATATTTTACATTTCACTACAAGATGTGGGCATCATTCTATGGCCAATGAAGAGGATCACAGCATATTAAGCAAAGAAGTAAAAAGAAAATCCTTAGGTAGGTGCTATGCACTAAATGTTTGCTTTTCCACAGGAGCAGGTGGGCCACAGTGATGTGCTGGTGAACGCTCAAGGATGGATGGAGATGTCTAGATGATGGATAGATGGGGTGGCGGGTGGATGGATACGAATTTAGGAAATTTGCTGCTATAAAGGCTCTGCAGCCCACAATTTGTTGTAAATTCCATATAATCAACTGATTCTCACAAAATGATTTTCATTTTTACTTAACTCTTGTATCCACAGTCAATCTTTGTTTCCAATTAATGACCCAGGACCTTAATATTCTGGTTGATATTTTCACTGAAATTAATGATTATGAGCCAGGGATCAGGAAACTATGGCTGTCAGGCCAAATCTGTCAGCATACAGCCCTTAAACTAAGAATGACTTCTACAATTTTGAAAGGTGTGTGAGGAAAAGACAACAATTAAAGAAACAAGACAAAAAGTCCAAGAAGAATGTGTAACCCAGACTGTATGTGACCCTTAAAGTTTAAAGCACTTGCTAACTGACCTTCACAGAAAAAGTTTGCTGACTCCTGAGTAAGACTAAAGTGAAACAGTGAAGGATGTCAGAACTTCAGGAATTTATCAACAACCTAGTGACATCTTGGTTAAACAGATATTAGTTTCTGAACAATGTAATCATATTTTATGACATCTTTGTGCTTTTCACAATACAGTGGCCACTGATGCAATACATTTTAAAGTACAACCTGAATCATCAACACTTTCTCCATCACTTCTTGAATTCTACACAATCAGGATAATAAATCAAGCCCTGATCTGTAGCACTGGCCAATGGCTGATTCCAAGCTACCAGGGTGTGGTGTTACTGAACCCAGAGTTTGGAGGTGATGTGATGCAGCTCACAGTTTTGTGGCATTTCTATCACACGGACAAAAGAGACATAACTTCAAGAGCAAAAAAGGAGAGGAAAATGTAGAGAACTGATTAGGAAGTGATGTGCTTTGAGCTTTACTTTTGTTTTTATTACAATCTAAGTAATAATGAGCTAATTGCAATTCACTACTTAATTGTAACTTTATATACTTTAGCTATTAACATAGGTTTTTTGAAAACTGTTTTACAACCAACTCATGAATTCCTGACATTTTAACAATCGGCTCTCAGAGGCTGTGAGAATAGCCACCAGCATGGTACAGAAGCACCATCGTGGATAAGCACGAGGTGGATAAGGAACGCTGCCCAAGAACACCCAGGAAGGAGAAGGACTCCGCACCCAGCAACTGCTGCGCGTCCTTCCTGCCACAGTGAAAGCAATGAATAAACTCCAGCCCTCCCCTGACTCAGGCAGACATCAAACTCGGGAGAAAAAGAAAGAGAATCTGGTGTTTTCTTTTCCTAAGTAGAAAGACTGTTTTCTTAAGCATTGTTCACACTATCAGAACTAAAGCGGAACCACAGACTGGTTATGGGCTGGTTTGCCCCTAAACACCATGGATGCATAGCAAGAATAAGACAAAATCAACTACTGACTAAATAAAGAAACAGTATATTCCTCACACATACAAACGGTAGACTGTGCTAAATTGTAAGCCTCTGCTAAGGGTTAAAAACGACATCGTAAGGCACCCAGATGTAACGATATAATAAAGAAAATATAAGTTCATGGTAAGCACACGCTGAGCTTCCAAAATGTGGAGGGATCTGATACTGCTCTTGGTGCTTTAGTACAAGAATTACTTAGATTCTCCCAACTCTATGACACAAATACTGTAATTGTACATGTACCAATACAACTGATGAGAAAACTGAGGCTTATAAGTTATGTGAAGGTAGCATGGTGGACGTAAAACCTGTGGCTCCAAGGATTGTGTTCTTAACCGTGAAGAGCATCAGGACACTTTACCTCTCATGTGACAAGAGAGTGGAAGGGTCACCTTCAACTCAGGTACAGCAACAGGATTCAAGAGCTACGGCAATGTCCTCATAATGACTAATTTTGTGGGAAACTGTCCCAATTCAGGTTAAAATACTTTCTTCAAAAAGGTTCCAGTTCCTAAAACTTTATAGCAACATAGTTGGAAATGGCAGTCAAGTGAAAAGGCACCTTGACTCCAAGTCTGTTACAATAAAATCTGCAAGGAAACAGCTCAAGGAAAAACAGCCATCTGGGGACCAACAGAATAATGAAGCGGAGGCTCCTTTTGGAGTGTTCCTGCTTGGAACTGGTTCAGCATTTATTGTATATTTGTGGCTTCATCATCAAGCTGCCACAGAAGTTCCACCGCAATGTCTGTGTGGGGGACATGATTTGATATTTAAAAAGAAACATTCAGTCTCCAAATCTTCAGCTATTGGGGTAAAAATGGATGAAAATACATCATCTTCAATAGGATCTGCAGCTGTCTCCCCTGCACATCCCCACCATCATCAACCATCACCAAAACCAATGGTCCACCTGAGAGCCATCATTGTAAGTGTCTAGATACGACTGATTTACCTGTGTTGGGGACAATCAGCACATTGATGATGGTAACTTGATAGCAACTTGATGACAGCAAGTGCTTTGCTGATCATAGGAGCTGGGGTGGACATCTGATTGCCCAGCGATCTCTGCTCTCACATGGTTCTCGTGATAACAGGGAGGTTGTATTCACAAAGATTTCACATTTGAAATCAACAGAGTCAAGGGAGAGTGAAACAAAACATCACCATGGCTTCTAAGTCGTGTCCTCATAGGAAGCCCGGCAAAGGAACATTCTCTAGAGTACTAAAGTTTAGAAATGTTGCTTACTAAGTAGTAACTGTGTGCATACGAAGTCACTTCAGTCATGTTTGACTCTTTGTGACCCTGTGGATCATAACCCACCAGGCTCCTCTGTCCATGGGATTCTCCAGGCAAAAATACTGGAGTGAGTTGCCATGCCATCCTCCAGGGGATCTTCTCAACCCAGAGACTGAACCCGTGTCTCATGTCTCCTGCATTGGCAGGTGGGTTCTTTACCACTAGTGCCACCTGGGAAGCCCAAGTAGTAACTATTCTTTGGTAAATTTACCTACTACAACTAATATCAGTGAGAACGACGGAGAAAAGAAGACATGAAATGGCAAAGTGATCCTTCATTCTCCAGGACATTTTCTTATCAAAAAGCCAAAATACCTCCCTATCAAAACCCATAGCATTTTGTGTAGAAAAAAGACAAGCAGATCCTAAAATTCATAGGAGACCCAAATAGCCAAAATAATCTTGAAAAAGAAAGAAAATGAAAAAAAGAAAAAGATAAAGCAAGCGGGATGACTCACTTTCCAATTTCAAAACTTACTACAAAGCTTTGGTCATCAAAACAGTGTGGTGCTGGCTGAAGACAAATACACAGACCAATAAACTGGGAATGAGAACTCAGAACAGCCGAAAGGTGGAAACGACCCAAATGTCCATCAACTGACTAATGAATTAAGAAAGTGAGTTAGAGCTACATAATGAAATATTATTTAGCTATGAAACAGGAAATAAATTTATGTTACCAGATCAATTCAGTTCAGTCACTCAGTCATGTCCGACTCTTTGCAACCCCCTGGACTGCAGCATGCCAGGCTTCCCTGTCCATCACCAACTTCTGGAGTTTACTCAAACTCATCTTCATCAAGTTGGCGATGCCATCCAGCCATCTCATTCTCTGTAATCCCCTTCTCCTGACTTCAATCTTTCCTAGCATCAGGGTCTTTTCAAATGAGTCAGTTCTTTGCATCAGGTGGCCAAAGTACTGGAGTTTCAGCTTGAACATCAGTCCTTCCAATGAATATTCAGGACTGGTCTCCTTTGGGATGGACTGGTTGGATCTCCATGCAGTCCAAGGGACTCTGAAGCGTTTTCTCCAACACCACAGTTCAAAAGCATCAATTCTTCAGTGCTCAGCTTTCTTTATAGTCCAATTCTCACATCCATACATGACTACTAGAAAAACCATAGCCTTGACTAGACGGACCTTTGGTGGCAAAGTGATGTCATTGCTTTTTAATATGCTATCTAGGCTGGTCATAGCTTTTCTTCCAAGGAGCAAGCGTCTTTTAATCTCATGCCTGCAGTCACTATCTGCAGTGATTTTGGAGTCCAAAAAAATTAAGTCTGTCACAGTTTCCATTGTGTCCCCATCTATTTGCCATGAAGTGATGGGACTGGATGCCATGATCTTTGAGTTTTAAGCCAAACTTTTCACTCTCCTCTTTCACTTTCATCAAGAGTTTCTTTAGTTCTTGCTTTCTGCCATAAGAGTGATGTCATCTGCATATCTGAGGTTATTGATACGTATTGAGGTTATTGTTACAACACAAATGAATATTAAAAAACTAAGTGAGAGAAGCCAGACACAGTAAGCTATATAGTGTGTGATTTCACTTATATGAAATATCCAGAGGAAGGAAATTCATAAAGATAGAAAGCAGACTGGTGGTTGTCAGTGACTGAGTGAGGGGGAAATGGAGAGTGAGTGTCTAATGGATTCAGTAAATAGTGGTGATAGATGCAGAACATTGTGAGTGTGCTAAATGGTACATTTTATTTTATTTTATTTTATTTTGGTAGAACCTTGTTGTTTATCTATTTTATATATAGTGGTATATATGTTAATCTCAAACTCTTTTTTTAAAAAATAAATTTATTTATTTTAGTTGGGGGCTAATTACTTTACAATATTGTAGTGGTTTTTGCCATACATTGACATGAATCAGCCATGGGTTTACATGTGTTCCCCTTCCTGGACCCCCCTCCCACCTCCCTCCCCATCCCATTCCTCTGGGTCATCCCATTGCCCCAGCCCTGAGCATTTGTCTCATGCATCGAACCTGGAATGGTGTTCTGTTTCACATATGATAATATACATGTTTCAGTGCTATTCTCCCAGAACGTCCCACCCTCACCTTCTCTCTGAGTCCATAAGACTGTTCTATGCATCTGTGTCTCTTATTCTACATTTTAAAATAATGAAAATGGGTAGTTTTATTTTAGATGGATTTTATCACAATAAAAAGCTATAATCCTTCTACTGTGATGCTCTTATTAAACTTTATTACCTTTTTAAACCACATATGCTTTATTATATCTTATTAAACTATGTATGAAAGTGAAAGTCAAAGTCAGTTGTGTCTGACTCTCTGTGATCCCATGGACTATACAGACCATGGAATTCTCTAGACCAGAAGGCTGGAGTGGGTAGCCTTTCCCTTCTCCAGGGTATCTTCCCAACCCAAAGGTTCGAACCCATGTCTCCCACATTGCAGGTGGATTCTTTGCCAGCTGAGCCACCAGGGAAGCCCTAGAATACTGGAGTGGGTAGCCTATCCCTTCTCCAGCGGATCTTCCCTACCCAGGAATCGAATCAGGGTCTCCTGCATTGCAGGCGGATTCTTTACCAACTGAGCTACTAGGGAAACTATGTAAAAAATGTATACAGAACGAAAAACAGAAATAGTTTTATTTGCATAAATCCTGTTTCTGTTTGTCAATAATTCTGAAGCAGGATGGGAATAATTTTGAGTGACAATGAAGTCTTCTTATCTGTAAAACATCATTTTGGAAAATTTTCCTCCAGTGTGCTGAAATATGTTTGTTTAGCCAAAAGAATGTACATAGGCAGCAGTTCTGAATTCAGAAGTATAGTTTCTGGTCACTTAAGAATGACTCGGCAAAGGTGTTCAAGTCTAACTAGCACCCTGGACACCAGTTTTTACAGTTTTCAACTCAGCATCAAATAAACCACATGTTAGTCGTTACTTGACTCCAGTATTTCCCAAGTTACTATTTCGATGTCTACCTTTTTTTCTGAGTCTCATCCATCAGTATATTTTTCTTTTTTATGCTCTGACCTGTGTGCCATTAAGCATTTATAACTGTTGTCCCCAGAGATGCTCATGTGGAAAAATACATACCATGTGACACATTTAGGAAAGAGATAAACACTGCCCCTAAGAAATGATCAATTCCAATTTCAATAGTTGCCAGAGGCTTCCACACTCAACAAAACTGAGTGAGCTCACCCTTTCCTTGGTGCTCATGACCTCAGAAGCTGCCAGAAAAATCTATTTATCAGAGGTAGGTCTTCACAGAAAAGAACTGCCCTACAAATGCAAAATCAACAGTTTTTCATGTCCCTGCATGTTGCATACTTTATTTTAATTAACCAACTTCAATTTGTGTCTTAAACACTCTTGAAATCCAGCATTCTGTGCGCAGGCTAAGTTACGCCAATGAATCTCAAATACCTCCGTTAGTCTCAGAAGTACTGAGGACATTTCCGTCTCATGAAAAATCAAGGAAACATAAGGCATGCATGCATCATGGATATCATTCCTTAAAGAGTAGGTCTTGAAGAGAAATCTGTTCCTGGTACCCAGATCTTTATTTAGCTGAAATCTATACTGAGCATTTACATTTGACTCATGACATTATGTGTTTAAAATTCCATTATTAAGTGAAGTGAAAGTCATTCAGTCGTGTCCAACTGTTTGCGACCCCATGGACTATACAGTCCATGGAATCCTCCAGGCCAGAATACTGGAGTGGGTAGCCTTTCCCTTCTCCAAGGAAAGTTCCCAACCCAGGGATTGAACCCAAGTCTCCATCTGAGCCATCAGGGAAGCCCAGCACTGGAGTGGGTAACTGTTCCCTTCTCTGGGGGATCTTCCCAACCTGGGGAGTTTTGAACCCAGGTCTCTGGCATTGCAGGCAGGTTCTTTACCAGCTGAGCCACCTGGGAAGCCCAAGAATACTGGAGTGGGTAGTCTAACCCTTCTCCAGCAGATCTTCCGGACCCAGGAATTGAACCACGGTCTCCTACATTGCAGACAAATTCTTCACCATCTGAGCCACCAGGGAAGCTCATTATTAAGTGTGAGGGGAAAACAAACACAGGCAGAGGCAAGAGTCCAACAAGCTAGGCTTTAGGGATGTTTCAAAATGCCACTGAAAGCCGTGCCTTTTAACGTAGAGATGCTAATGACAAATCTGCTTTTGAATCTGGAAAGGGCACTTCCTGTGTTGTCATCTAGTCAACCTCTAAATCAAGGTCAACACCGAGGCAGAGGAGGCTTTCCTGAAAGTTCAGGAATGTGGTGGCAGTAACAGACACGGCTCTTTTTCTAGCCTATTTATGTTCATTAAACATACAACTCATGAGAGTGTGCACTGCAAAAGTCACCTCTCTTCAAACCATAAATAAAATTGACTTAGCTAGATAGGAGAAAGGCTAAACAAGTGAGGAGGGACATCCTCCACCGCTCTGGACTCACGATGAAATGGATCCTTATAACACAAACAGTAAACAAAATCCCAAAGGATGAAATGGCTTGTGCTCAGACTTTCTGTTTCTTTCTCTCCCCTCACTACTTTTTTATACTACTCAGACCAGGACGGTTTTTTGGCTTTTCTTTCTGCTCTTGAAAATACAATCTAGGGACTGCCCGATGGCCCTGTGGTTAAGACTCTGTTTCCAACACAGAGGGTGCAGGTTCAATCCCTGGTCGGGGAACTAAGATCTCACATGCTTCACGGTGTGGCTATAAAGTTAAAAAAAGAAGAAGAAGAAGAAGAAAAAAATCTAACAGGCAAAAATCTGGAAGACCACAAAATACATACCATACAAAATACATTCTTCCTGTGAGAAATAAATGAAGTCGAGTCAAACACTTGCCTGAGCCTCACACTTACTTCAATTACACAAGCATCTATCCTGGCCAACATTTACCTGAAAATATTGGAAAACAGAACTATGCCAGTTTATGGCAAGCTGACTGATTCTAATTTGGACATGTGAGAAAGTAAATTAAAAACCTGTATAAATAATTTGTTAATATCTTGTCAAGTTAAAATTAATCAAAACCTACAATTACAGTACGAATCATCGTCTTACAAATAGGAGGGAATGTTAACTCGGGACATGTAAAGATGCTTAGTCACATTAAGCACAGCAGTGATAGGACCTTGTGTAAAACGTGAATGTGAAGAACTAATACAACCGAACTGACCCTCTCCTGGCCGCCGATTTTCATACCTATTCAGGATGTGTATTTTGGGGCTACGACTTTGCTGGTTATGTGGCCTTCTCTTTTTAAAATAAAAGAATACCAATAAAAGTTTTCAATCTTTTCAGAAGCACAGTATATTATGAGTATTAATTTATTAAACACAAAAGTGAGATGAGTTGACATTTGGCCATATTGATGTCCTATGTTGCCCAAAAATAGCCCTGCTATGGACTATTGCTACACAAATCGCTATGTAAATCTGAGATTCACTGCCAACTTTGAGATACAAACTCAAATAAAAATACTAAATTGTATTTATTCTATGTTAGGAAGACTCTACCCTTCCCAAAAGGAAATCAGTTAAACCTAGCTACACGTGTCTTTTTTTTTTTTTTTTTACATTTAACTTATTAATTCAGCCACCATTTGGTTAAGTCCAGGGCAGGAAATAAAACTCCCTGCGATTTTCACTGCTCTTTTGCATCTTCTCCCTTTGCTGGCTACACAGATGCACGTCGCGTACTACACAATGCAGAGGAACCACAAAATCCCAAGGTGGGAGAAAGTTGTGCTTTGAAAACTACCTGTAAGAAAATCTGATAAAAGGTGTCCCCCTTTCCCACCTTAAGTCATCCAGCAATGTTGCTACAAAAAGATTTTTTTTCAAATTAGCCCATTATCCACCTCCATGCATGAAATAATCTTCATTTTTCTCAGACTGTAACAATCCATTCAGTTCTAACAAACACTATTTTATAATTCTTTAAACAATGTTCAGAGTTTTGGGCTGACACATGCATTGCTCATCACTGCTTCAAGTTTTTGTCTACTGCATTTAAGTGTTAGTTCCCAAGGTTGTGTCACTTTGGGACTAGAACCCATATATTCAAATCATCAAAAAATATTTTTAGATTATCACAGACCTGAGGTTAGGAAAAAAGGCATTTATAATAAAAATGCATATTAAAATGTCTATGTGTGTAATAAAATACATTTAAGCTCCAAACTAAGAAAAAGATGCTTTTTATTTTTATTGGATTAAAAAGACTTAGCAACGTTGAGACATTTAGTACCTTGGCAACTTTAGTCTACAGTACAGTGGACAGTGAAGATAGGCAGCTACCTAGAAGATAAAGGGATTAAAGAGCGAGTTAAAAGAAAACAGACAAATGACATTGCAAGGAACTAAGGGGCTGAGGTGACTTCAGGGAAGCAATGAGATGCAGATATAGAGGAAAGGTAAAATGGTACAGCTGGTGAGCAATTGATGCAGGTACCAGATAATTCCATGGAAAGGATGGAGAGATGCATGGTCCACCAGTGACAGTCTAAGATACAGCCTCCCCCACACACAAAAGGCCAGACAGATGGCATTTTACAGCACGATTACATGAGTGTGTGTGTGTGTGTGAGAGAGAGAGAAAGAGAGACAATGTGACAGAGACCCAGTATTTTCTGCTAGTATCATTATTTTAATTTCACTGATTACAATCAACCCTGATTATCAGAGCAATCAGTTAAAGTAGCTTAATTTAAAAATTGGCTAAATTACGTAGAACAAAATTTATAGAACATATGCAGGAAACATTAATGTAGAACAAAAGCTGACTGTCTTCTGTTACACAAATATACAAATTGGTTCAATGTATTTCACAGGTCAAGGTGATCCTTGGCACGTGCGTAACAGCCTAGTCCCATCTAACTTGTCCACTCTTAAAAACGTCTTAAGTTTTGTCTTTTTCCTCTCAAAACGAGTTTTTGTTTGCTCTCCAATCTTGATCTCACAAAGAGCATCTTCTAGTTGCTGTTTTTCAACAGACCTTTTCCTTTTTTTGGTTTTATAATAAATATATTAAAAAGTTAAAAGGTGACTTAAAGAATCAACTGTTTGGCTTAAATATGTTTGTAAAATAAGAATATAATCAACAGCATAGGTAAAGGTTAGCATGGATAACAGAGGATCTTTGTAAATTCTTTGCCATGAGCTGAGTTAATGGTCTAATTTAAATTTTTCAAACCACATATCACTACTAAAATAAGAAGGAAAAATATTTATGCAGTGAAGAATAAGATTTTGCACATTGGGGTGGCATATATCGCCAGCAGATCATTCCTTCAAAGTGGACGCTGTGAACAGTTTAGAAGAGTTTCAATGGCTTGAACTGTAGTTAATTTGCTTAATTCTGAAAGGTCCTTTTAGAACCTTTAGCAGTTAAGTTCATTTAATAGAAAATCCATTTAGGAACTTTCATATGAAAAAGATTAAGATTATTGAAAAAAAATTTGAATGAATCTCTTCAAGGATGTGGAATTCAAATGATCAAAAGGAGTCAGTTCATGCCTCTGTGTGTGTGAGAGAGAAAGAGAGAAAAAGAGACAGAAATACAAAGTCTTCATTAACAGGCTCCACTCATGGAGAAGACACAGCAGTACGGCTGGGAGGCGTTCCCGAGGGTGCCCCCTCCGTGATCCACCCTCTGCTGAGCATATCTGTTATGACTCTCTCCCTTTGAATATGGTTGAGACTGTGACAACTTGTCACCAAGGTTCTGAGACATCAGTTCCGTGACTGTCTTGACAGACTCATTCTAGAGACCCTATTTGAATTCGGCCTCAGACTGAGCTGAGAGACCACTTGCCAAGAAGCTGAGATGGGTTCTAGGACCCGAGACATCCTGCAAGAAGCCAGGGCCCAAATTAGAGATAATGAAAAACATGCTCAGATCAGGTTACAAAAATCTTGAAACTACACAACATGAAAGAGGATCTTCAGTCTTCCAGAACAAAATGGCAGGTAGGCTTCTGAGAGAAGGAATGACATTGCTAGGGTCTTTGGGGAACAGCACTAATATATCTGAGGGCATAGATATCAGAAGAATGAAATATTGAAGTCACAAACTTCAGATAGACAGCCATTGAAAGTAAAATGTGAAAGTGTTAGTCGCTCAGTCCAGTCCGACTCTTTGCGACCCCATAGGCGGCTCCTCTGTCCATGGAATTCTCCAGTCAAGAATACTGGAGTGGGTAGCCAGTCCCATCTCCAGGGGATCTTCCCGACCCAAGAATCAAACCTGGGTCTCCTGTTTTGCGGGCATGGTCAGAATTAACGCTGGCCTGGCCAACTCAATCCATAATAAGTATTGCCCAAATATAAAAATTATGCTGGTGGTTCTGAGAGTACTTCAACTTGTCACTGATGCTCATTAAGTTATGAGTAAAAACAAAGAAAGTAACGAGAAGAGTCAATCGGGTTGTTCTATATTCTGCAAGCATGTTTCTCCATCAGATAAAGACTGATGAAAATGAATGGACTTTGGCTAAACAATGAGTCTGACACCTACAGCCAGCCCTTCTTTCAGTTCTTGAGTAGGAGGTGAATTTGGAAGTAGGGGAAGAAAGATGCAAATAAATTGTCAAATCAAACAGCGGGAATTTCAATTTTAACCACTGTTGTGCAAAAGAGCAGAAAGAAAAGAAGGAAAAGCCAAGAAAGAGAGAAATCTAAGTATCAGTGGGTGTACCCCATCTCCCAACCTAGGCCTGAGTCAGAAGCATTCAGAAACTCCTACAAGAGCGTTTTTGTCCTGTTTTGTATGGTATCCATGTTCTAAGACACTAAACCTGACCTTTACAGGAACAGGATTGGAGGGTGCCTCCTGAAAGGCACTGGACTTACTAAGCTGGAAAATGGAGATTTTAAACAATATTGGGAGAAAAACAGTGGAAAATGAGCTGAGAGCTGGCTGATGGACAGCATGGTAAAATCACTCAGGCACATACATAATTCATTATATTCTGTGACATCCTCAGTCCCCACCGAAAGCTGTTACAGAATTTTATTTAGAAGACGGTTTCTGTATTGTGTTAGCCTCACTGTTCCTCAGTTAATTGGTGCTTTTCTGTTAGAAATGAGGCACCCACTGCTGAGTGGGCTGTGGGGAGTTTCCAAGTCCACTTTGTTATTACAGGGGCTTTTCCACTTCCACTTCTGTATCACTATCGTGGTTTTTCTTTTAACATTAAAAAATATTGTTGGAGTAAGATGATTTACGATGTTTTGTTTGCTTCTACTGTACAGGAAATTGAATCACTTAAACACATACCTATACCCACTCTTTCTTTATATTCCTTTCCCATTTAGGTCATTACAGAGGTTGAAAAGAGTTCCCTGTGCTATAGAGTAGGTCCTTTAAGGTTATCTCTTTTATATACAGTAGTATGCATGTGTCAATCCCAATCTCCCAGTTTATCCCTCCCGCCACCCCCACCCACCTTCCCCTCTAGCTACTATTGTGTTTTCATCCCTCATATTTCAGAGATTCTGTGTACTTGTGTGTTCACCCACTTTGTAAGAAATGATTGTTAGTGAAAAGGGAATAGGCAAGGATATAGGTTATTTTCTGGTTTAACAAAGATACACTTTGACAATGAAAGTGTATTGAATTCTTACCAAAGATATCCTCATGGCGAGGATAATCAAAAATGTCTATTACTCACTAAAAGGTCTTTCTGAGGCATTTGAGTAAAATGATTCATTTTAATTCCTGTAATATAGCCCCTTGATAAAATTTGGAGGTCAATTAAAATTAAGTTCATTGGCAAGTATGATTAAAAAAAAGGTCTGACTATGACATTTAAAGATAAACACATGTACATTGCTATAGCTAAATTTACAATTATCTTCAGTGTATTTTTGAAAGTTCTTAAAAATTGTGGTATCACATAAAATTTCAAAGTTAAATCACCAATTGTGACATGATTAGCAGTTTTGACAACCGTTTAAACTATGAAAATAGAATTTAGTTAGACTTCAAATGTCAAATCAACAATCTACGTTCTTAAAGCTTGTAACCTAAAGTTTTAAAATTGTCACAGTATTTTAGGGCACTATTTTAATCATAACTTCCTAGTAATAATTACGAGTTGTAACAAATGTAGTGACAATGCCCATCCTGAACAATAAGAAAGCTACCATTTAATAAATATCTACCTAATGTCCACTCTTTACACGCTTGCAAACTAGTATCAACTCCATTTAACTGGTAAGAAACCTGAAACTCAAAGATGTTGGGTTGACCTGCCTGATGCTGACACCTTGATCCTAGATTTCGAGGCTTCAGAAACATGGGGAAATATCTGCCTGTCATTCGGCCGCCCAGCCTGTGTTCGAACGCCATGGCAACCTCAGCTCGCTAACACAGCTGGGTCACACCAGCATCTCATTCTGAAGGCTCCTCCAGTTGCCTCGGGTCCTTCCCCCTTTCTCCTTGCTGGTGTTTCCCCCTCCAAATCTCTTACACATCTAATTTCATCTTGATGTCCACGTTCCAGTGGGCCAAGAACAAACACAGTCCTTGAAATGAGAATTGGAAGGAAGGAGAGGGTGGGACGAACTGAGAAGGTAGCACTGACATATATACACTGCTGCTGCTGCTAAATCGCTTCAGGCGTGTCTGACTCCTAGAGACCCCATGGACTGCAGCCTACTAGGCTCCTCCGTCCATGGGATTTTCCAGGCAAGAGTACTGGAGTGGGTCTCCATTGCCTTCTCCATATATACACTACCGTGTATAGAACAGACAACAAGCAAAACTGCTATGGAACACAGGGTGCCCAGCCCAGTGCTCTGCAATGAGAGAGGGAAAAGAGGCCCAAGAGGGAGGGGATAAATATATGTAAGTGTGTGTATATATATAGTTATGATGACTGATTGGCATTGTTGTGTGGCAGAAACCAACACAACATTGTAAAGCAATTATCTTCCAACTAAAAAGTAAATGAATTAATATTTTTAAAAGAGAAAGAAATGAGAATTCAAACAAAACACACTTTAATGAACAGAACTGCATCCTCCCCGGATCGGTCATCCTCCCCAGATGGGTCATCCTCCCCAGATCGGTCACCCTCCCCAGATCGGTCCTCCTCCCCAGATCGGTCATCCTCCCCAGATCGGTCGTCCTCCCCAGATCGGTCGTCCTCCCCAGATCGGTCCTCCTCCCCAGATCGGTCCTCCTCCCCAGATCCGTATGCTGAAGCCCTAATACTCAGTGTAACTGTGTTTGGAGTACACGTGCGCATGCTCAGTCGCTCAGTTGTGTCCGACTCTTTGTGACCCCATGGACTGTAGTCCACAGGCTCCTCCGTCCATGGGATTTCCCATCCAAGAATACCGGAGTGGGTTGCCATGCTCTCCTTCAGGGGATCTTCCTTATCCATGGATCGAACCTGCATTTCTTACGTCTCCGGCATTGATGGCACGCGGGTTCTTTACCACCGCACCACCTGGAAGGATGCTTTCGAGGAGGCAAAGTTGAATGAGGCCATAAGAGTGGGGCCCTGACCTAACAGGAGTGGTGTCCTTACAACAAAAGACACAAGCGAGCTCATTTTCTCTGCAGGTATCAAGGGAGAGTCATGTGAGGGTACAGGAGAGGTCACCCATCTATAAGCCAGGAAGAGAGCTCTTGCCAGAAAGCAAATGTGTCCAAAACTGCAATAAAATTAATTTCTGATGTTTAAAGCTTTCATTCTGCAGCATTTTGTTACGGCAGCCCACATAGACAGGTACACACCACCTTTCCTCCTGAAGACAATCCCACAAGTTGGTAAAAAAAAAAAAAAGGTAAAATTCCTCTTCAAGTGGCACCATGTTGTCATCCAGTCCGTGCACCCTTTCCACGATGTTGAAGAAGGTTATCCATTTCAAATCCTGAAAAGTTTCTAAAAGCAGAAAGCATGTTGCTCCTACCAGTTGTCCTAGTTGGAAAGGAAATTCAGAGGCTGAATGCCAAGGGCCTGAATTCTCAGGTTTAACATCAAGCTTTATCTTCCTAAAATTCAACTTGGACATAAAATTGCGTTTGTGATCCTCATTTTATTAGAGCCAGAAGGTAATCTTGTTTTCCTATAGAACCAGTTCCAATTGAGAAGGAAATAGAGGCAACTGTCAAATCTATGTCACCCCAGGGTCTTCGGAAATGGCTTCTAGAATTACACAGCTGGAATGAGGTGAACGTACAGCTTCTTATATCACACGCCAATTCCACGTGAAGCGGATCATTTATCAGACACAGATTTTTGCTTGTAGATGCCGCCCATGAGAGTTTGGTCAGGAATTGTAACGTCTGGGTTTTTCCATTTTTATTTTTTTTCCGTATTTCCAGACATTGCTAAATCAGCCAGTAGCACTCCATTCTAGTGGTCAGGAGCTGCTGCAGTGAGGAAGGAAAAGAGAGGGGTTCCGGCTCTGCACCAGCAGCTGCTTGGGACAGAAAGTGACTGAAGACATAGCTCTGTTCTGAGGTGCATAGATTAGGGACGATAGGCCTTTATATCAAGAACATTAGAAGGCAGATATAAGTAAGTGAATCTAGATCCATGAATAAAATGCAAAGGAGACTGCCTTTGGGGATTGCCAAGGAGAAATATTATTAATATTGTTTCAGAAATCAGAGATTATTTAATTCAAGTCTTGAAAGATGAAAAGAATACAGACATTTTGAGATGAAGATAAGAATAAGACACAAAGAAATTAAGAGGAGCAGGAAGCCAGCATTATACTCAAGGCCTGGCAGCACCTCTATTAGATCAGGTTCATCATGCTCCTCACAGGGACGACTGGGACCTGAGACAGGACTATTATCTGTTTGTCATGGCCCCACAGACTGTGAAATGTGCAGCTTCTTTGTTCCTTGGACAGAGAATTTCAGCGAATCCCAAGAGTAAGTGTGACAAACATGCCCAGTTGAGAACTTCTAGAATTCAATGAAAACCTCAGCACAGCAGAACCCCCAGAAGGTCTCTTAGAACACAGCTTCCTGTCCCACTCCAGGTTCTGAATCAGCAGGTCTGGGACAAGGCCAGTCGACCTGCATGCCTAACAGGCTCCCAGGTGCGGGCGATGCTGCCCTCTCAGGACCCCTCTTGGGGCAGCGCTGTCGATGGCCCACAAAATAGAGAGATGAAAAGTAGGATCAGAAAAAGGAAGCCATGAAGGGCTGTGAGGAGTAACTGCGTCACAGGGAGAGAGTCTCTGAGACGCCTAACGGCCCCCCAAACGTGCGGAGAGGGGAACAGAAAGCATCGGCATGGCTTCAGAGACCTCTCCTGAGAAAACATGGAATCCACACAAAATACGTGCTCGCGCAGGTCTCCACTCCACCGCGACGAGACAGACAGCAAACAAGCAAGGGGTTTGCTGCATCATGATAAGTGCAACGAGAGACGAAAAACATGGACAAATTCTGAGGAATTTTGGTAAAAAAGAAACCAATGAAATGAAAGGGATGTGGTTTAGTTTAGCTTTCTTTCTGTATCACTTTGGAAAATATTACAAAGTATGTTTTTTCATGCAAATGATCTTGTGCTGTGAATAATGAAGGAGACCCTGGGAGAGTGATGACCGTGAGAAGGCCAGAGGGAGTGGGTCTCCTGAGTGAGTCAGCCAATGTGCTGCTTTATAAAGCAGCGTTCTTAAGTTTCCATTTCTTAGAAACTGTCTGCATGTTGAAAATTCTCAATAAAACTTCTCATAATATATTCTGTCCATTCTTACATGCACTAAATGACTTCTCTGCTCTTATAAATGGCAAATAAACATGTTCCATGTAAAACATCTTACTTTGGAGTGTACAACGGTCATACTGTTGAAGGCAAACATGATCTACAGACTGTCTTGCTGCTGCTCTTGTACCCTCGGCAGCAGTCTGGGCCTCTAACAGACTGAGCCTTTTTTCTATGAAAATTAGCAGGTTTTTTTTTTTTTTCTTTTTCCATAGACTATTCTAAGCACAACGACTCAGAGAACTCTTGGTTTATACCAGTGACGGCAGTGCTATCTAAAATGGGATGGATTGAAGACCTCAGCCACTGTATTAATTCAGTGAACTAAAATATTTGGGTTTTTCAGTCTCAATTTAATTAAAACTTCAGAGTATGCAGACTGAGAAATTACAGATTCTAGGTTCTGCCACTAATTCTCATGAGACATTCACATTAGTCAAAAGATATCAAGTCCAGGAAGTAACCTCATATGGAGCAAGACATTGATGCAGATGAGGGGTGCTGTAAGACTATGAGACAATATTTTCTTGCACATGATTCACTACCTGTCTTCCTCTTGAAAACTACTGGGTTATTTTTTTAATGTGTTTTTTAATCCAATATTTCCCTTTCACACTTTTTCTCATATTCATGTAAGAAATGGTATTACAAAAAAGAAAGGTATGACACCTAACTGGAGGCGGGCATGGCAACCCTCTCCAGGATTCTTGCCTGGGGGATCCCATGAACAGAAGAGCCTGGCTGGCCACAGTCCAGGGTCACAAAGAGCCAGACACAACTGAGGCGACTGAGAACACGCACATGCATACCTAAATGGTTAGTTTCTACCTTTATGTTCATGCTGCCACGTTGATGCTCTTGCTGCCATGTTGCCATTCCTTCGGATAACCAGAAAGAGCTTTACATCATTGTCCGTGGAGAGGAAAGGGGTGACAACATGCACGCTGGGAATGTGAAGGTTCATAAGTATCTAAAGCCTTTACCCTCACAAAAGTTCTGCTAGCCTTGCTGACTCCTCCCTACAAAAGAAATGCCTTTTTCTGTTTAATTCTGAGATGCTCAAAGGTCCTGAGGTTGAAGTGCTCCACCTATTTCAACAGCATCACTTAATCCCCTTTCAAGTCATAATGACAGCTGATATTTATTATGCCGGTAGTAATACAGAACAGATAAAAGTTCTTTGCATGCATTAATTACCTAATCTTTACAAGCACTTATGAGAGATGGTCATCTATGCCTCTTAACCTTACTTGCAGAAGAGGAAGGTGAAAATAGGAAGGTGGCCTGTCCCTGACCTGGGACACACAGCTCCTAAGTTTGGGGGTTGGGATCAAACCGATCACTCCAAATGCAGTTAAAACTCTTGGTGCTAGACATGCCATGATGCTCTCCTATAAGAAACCTACTGGAGTGGGTTGCCGTTTCCTCCTCCAGGGGATCTTCCATGACCCAGAGATCAAACCTGGGTCTCCTGCATTGCAGGCAGATTCTTTACCATCTGAGCCACCAGGAAAGCCCATGTCAAGTAAATCCTTCTAATTTTGTTCAGTTCAGTTCAGTCGCTCAGTCATGTCCAACTCTTTGCGACCCCATGAATTGCAGCACGCCAGGCCTCTCTGTCCATCACCAACTCCTGGAGTCTACCCAAACCCATGTCCATCGAGTCGGTGATGCCATCCAACCATCTCATCCTCTGTCATCCCCTTCTCCTCCTGCCCCCAATCCTACCCAACATTAGGGTCTTTTCCAATGAGTTAACCCTTCGCATGAGGTGCTCAAAGTATTGGAGTTTCAGCTTCAACATCAGACCTTCCAATGAACACCCAGGATTGATCTCTTTTAGGATGGATTGATTGGATCTCCTTGCAGTCCAAGGGACTCTCAAGAGTCTTCTCCAACACCACAGTTCAAAAGCATCAATTCTAATTTTGAGTTCTAGGCATATCTATCCTTGTGGAGCACTTAACACGCATCACAATTATGTTGAGAACAAATGCAAGTAGGGAACAAGGACTGAGCACCTACTGATTAGATTCAATCACTGTTCTCGTGTTGGTAGAGTCTTGGTATCATTTCTGTACATATTAGCTTAAATTTGCCAACAGACCATCCTTTTCCAGCTATCTATTTGTGCACCTGGTGACAGGGATGTTGGAGAGAGACAGCAAGGCTGTATTTGGCAAAAATCCACAGTCTCCACTGGGAAACACTGGCAGAGCACAGGGGTCACGTTCATCAGGACGACCCAGATGAGTGGGATGGTGGGGATGGGAGCGAAGTTCAAGAGGAAGGGATACATGTAAACATGTAGCAGAATCATTCCATTTTACAGCAGAAACTAACACAATATTTTAAGGCAATTATATTCCAGTAAAAATTTAAACAATAAATAAAAATATTTTTGTATCATTAGATGGTTGGAGAAGGCAATGGCACTCACTCTAGTACTCTTGCCTGGAAAATCCCATGGACAGAGGAGCCTGGCAGGCTTCAGTCTATGGGGTCGCTAAGAGTCGGACACGACTGAGCGACTTCGCTTTCACTTTTCACTTTCATGCACTGGAGAAGGAAACGGCAACCCACTCCAGTGTTCTTCCCTGGAGAATCCCAGGGACGGGGGAGCCTAGTGGGCTGCCGTCTATGGGGTCGCACAGAGTCGGACACGACTGAAGCGACTTAGCAGCAGCAGCAGCAGCAGCAGCAGCATTAGATGGTAACAATGAAAAATCTTATTTGGCTCCTCCATTTATACTCTAGATACTAAAAAATAAATAAATATAAATTTTATAAAAATTTTTAAAATTTAAATAAATTTATGACATAGCCAACTACTTCAGAATTTTAACTTCTGTGCCAATCCAGTAAATGTAGGGAAAGGGCTAGGCTAAGTACTCATGAGCTTTACATTAACTGCAGTCTCATTTCATTTTTTCATCTATAAGACTCATAAGGAATATATGAAATGCATTCTTTGAGCCAAGGCTTCACACTTGGTCCCCAGTGATCTACTTATGAAATTCTAAATGGAACCTCTTAGGAGATGATCCAATAGGTAGTGAGCATTCACTGCATTCTAGGCATATTCTTAGAAGGCTCTGGATAATATGCAGACATCTGACACTACCCATAAATATTCAAGGGAGGTACAACCATTAGTGCTTTACAAATGTGCACCTAAATCAGTGTGACCTCCAGATAGCTGGACCAGAAGATGGGGAAGGGGGGTGACATTACCTGAAACAGAAAACAGGAGTCTTGGATTGGGAAAAATATGCGGACAAGTACTCAGTTCTGAACATAAGAAATTAGAAGTGTAAGGCCATCAGAATGGTGGTGTCTGGAACTGAGAAGAAAGATCTAAGTATGATTTGGGAATCATCAGAGCGGGTGAAGGTAGATGCAGTGGGGAAAGGGGGACCTTCCAGGGAAGATAGGGGGGATGAGAAGAGTCAAGCTCAAAGCTTTGGCTCATGATTTTAGGCCACAGCCTTCCAAGAAACCAAGCACCAGGGGCTGGAGAGACAGGAGAAGGAAAGAGAATCTCGCGTTCCTATAATTTGAGAGCTTCCTTTTTCCTAAGTGACAACTTATAACTTTCAGTTATATGGAGATAGAAATGAAGTTTGACATTACAGGTCTATAACAGTGCTTTCAAGCACTCTGGTATCTGGAACAAAGCAGGCTCTCAGTGGATATTTTAGATGCAAACTAATGAATAAATCACTTTAAATTGTAAAAAGGGAAAAAAGAAGGGAGGGGAGCTGATCACGGAAAGAGAAGGGAACGGGCTAGAGCACATCTATCCACTCCTGTGGCCGTTCCCTTAACACTGGACTGAAAGTTCACCTTCCCAGGAGAAGCATTCCAAACGGCAGTAGGAAGAAATCAGTGCAGTGGATGGTTCAGCTCATTTTACCATCAGAGATAAGCTTGAGGGGCGATAGGTATAGTGCTCTCATCACCAAAGAAGAAAATCTAATTAACAGTATTAAGGCAGTAGGGGAGGAAACTTCTGAGGTGCTAGATGTTTATGGCCTTGATTGTGATGATGGTTTCTCAGATGTCCGTTTATCTCCAAACTCATGAAGATGCCACATTAAATACATATGACAACTCTATGTCACTCTTATCTCAACAAAGTGATTTTTTAAAAAAAGAAATTAACTTGAGACAGTGTAGTGTTGTAAACAAAAAATAAAGAATTCTAAAGTTCAATATCCTCACACACACAAAGGGGAGAACGTTTTAGTACCTATTGAATATGGTTGTTGAAAGACTAAGTGACTAAAATCATGTAAAGCACAAACACTTGAAAACATCTGTAGAACGCAAAACAGCAAACGCATAATGAAGTCACTCCACGGCCATTTACATTACTTTCAGTCAAAACATATCATGGACTAATTAGTAAAAACTGGTATCTAGGAGTAGCAATTCTAACAGAGGAATTGCATTCCCATTTAAATATTCTCTGCATACAGAGAAAATTTCTCTTTTTCTCTCTAACATGGCATAACTCAAAGAGAGTTAAATTAAAAACCTTAAAACAATTTAGAAAAAAATTTGCTTTCTAGATGGAACAGAATTATTGAGCTCATTTTAGATTGATGGAATACATTAAAATGACAGATTACACACTAAAAAATCACTATCTCCCTGAAGAGAACAATAAAATGTTGAAGACACTAAATTTATACTTACAAAAAAGCAACATTTAGAAAGTTAAACAGAAATCTGTGAATTGCTTGTTAATGAGGTACCATAAACCTCAGCACATATAACATGTTGTCCTTTGACAAAGTATATTTGATCCCTTATACTCAGCAAGCCTCGGGGCTTCCCCCAGATGGTGCTAGTGCTAAAGAACCCGGGTCCCAGTGCGGGAGACATAAAAGATCCATGTTTGATCCCTGGGTCAGAAGATTCCCTGGAGGAGAGCATGGCAACCCACTCCAGTATTCCTGCCTGGAGAATACCATGGACAGAGGAAAATGGTGAGCTATAGTCCACAGGGTAGCAAAGAGTCGGACATGACTGAAGCAACTTAGCACACAGCCACTCAGCAGGCCAATGAAAGAACTTGAGGCTAAGCGATAAAATAATTTAAGCAAATACATACTATCCAAAGTTTTTAAAATAATTCAAACAGAAAGTTTTTTTCTTATGGCAACATTTTTTGGTATCTCAACTGTATAAATGTATATATTAAAGTTATGTGGGTAGCTTAAAAAGAAATAAAAGTATGACTACCATGACTATATGAAAACTGTGACAAACCTAGACAGTGTATTAAAAGGGAAGAGACATCACTTTGCCAAGGAAGGTCCATATAGTCAAAGCTATCGTTTTTCCAGTAGTCATGTAGAGAAGTGAGAGTTGGAACATAAAGAAGGTTAAGCACGGAAGAATTGATGCTTTTGGAGTGTGGTGCTGGAGAAGACTCTTGAGAGTCCCTTGGACTGCAAGGAGATCAAACCAGTCCATCCTATAGGAAATCAACCCTGAATATCCATTGGAAGGACTGATGTTGAAGCTGAAGCTCCAATACTTTGGCCACCTGATCCAAAGAGTCAACTCACTGGAAAAGGCCCTGATGCTGGGAAACACTGAAGGCAAAAGGAGAAGGGGGCAGCAGAGGATGAGATGGTTGGATGGCATCACCGACTCGATGGACATGAATCTGAGCTCCAGAACATAGTAAAGAATGGGGAACCCTGGTGTGCTGCAGTCCACAGAGTGAAACACCACACAGGGTCAGCAACAAAAGCTCATATACGGAATACCCTCAACGTGAGATTAGGATTTGTGAGCCTTTGGGAGGTAATCAGGTTGGGATGAGGCCAGGAGGATAAAGTCCTTGTGATGGGATTAGTACCCTTATGAGGAAAGAGACAGGAGTCTCTTTCTCTCTCTGCATCATGGGAGGACACAGTAAGACAGCCAGGAAGAGAGCCCTCAACAAGAACTGAATCAGCCAGCATCTCAGTCTTACACTTTCCAGCCCCCAGAACTATGGGAAAGTAATGTCTACTGTTGAAGCCACCAGGTCTAGAGTATTTTGTTATGGCAGTCAGAGCTAAGACAACCTCTGTGCACAGAAATTTTTATTTTATATTTCTATAATGTACTTAAAATGTTTATCATTGACTACAAATTAAAACTCTGCTGAATTTAAAGCCATTCAACTATTTCTTCATCATTTGATGGCAATATTGACCTTAGTTAATGAACATCATCTCTACTTGCATTAGTAACAGAAACTCTTTCCTGGGAGAAAGAAATTTACATAACTTGTATTTGAGGACATTTGTCTCTAAGAATCTTCAGAAACTGATTGTGTGGTTTCATCCCTAAAGAATAAACAGGGTAGGGGCTTCCCTGGTGGCTCAGAGGTAAAGAATCCACCTGCCAATGCAAGAGACATGGGTTTGATCTCAGGTCTGGGAAGATCCCACATAGTGAAGTGAAAGTCGCTAAGTCGTGCCCGACTCTTTGCGACCCAATGGACTACAGAGTCCATGGAATTCTCCAGGCCAGAATACTGCAGTGGGTAGCCTTTCCCTTCTTCCAGGAGATCTTCCCAAACAGAGATCGAACCCAGGTCTCCCACATTGCAGGCGGATTCTTTACCAGCTGGGCCACGAGGGAAGCCCAGGAATACTGGAGTGGGTAGCCTATCCCTCCTCCAGGGGATCTTCTCGACCCAGGAATTAAACCAGGGTCTCCCACATGCCCTGGTGCAATAAGCCTGTCCTGCCACAACTACTGAACCTGCTCTAGAGCCCACGCTCCACAACAAGAGAAGCCACCACAGTGAGAAGCCCACAAACCCAAACTAGGGAGTAGCCCCAGCTTGCCACAACTGGAAAAAAGCCTGAGCAGCAAATGAAGACTCAGCACTGTCAAAAATAAACAGATAATGTTTTACAATAAATAAATGAAGGTCTCTCTAGTCCAAGCTATGGTTTTTCCAGTGGTCATGTATGGATGTGAGAGTTGGACTATAAAAAAAGCTGAGCAGCAAAGAATTGATGCTTTTGAATTGTGGTGTTGGAGAAGACTCTTGAGAATCCCTTGGACTGCAACGAGATCCAACCAGTCCCTCTTAAAGGAGATCAGTCCTGGGTGTTCATTGGAAGGACTGATGTTGAAACTGAAACTCCAATACTTTGGCCACCTCATGCGAAGAGTTGACTCATTGGAAAAGACCCTGATGCTGGGAAAGATTGAAGGTGGGAGAAGAAGGGGATGGATGAGGATGAGATGGTTGGATGGCGTCACCGACTCAATGGACATGAGTTTGAGTAAACTCTGGGAGTTGGTGATGGACAGGGAGGCCTGGCATGCTGCAGTCCATGGGGTCGCAAAGAGTTGGACATGACTGAGCGACTGAACTGAACTGAACTTATAGCATAGGGAACTGTATTCAATATCTTATAATAAACCAGAATGCAAAAGAATATATATGTTATATATATATATATCGGAGAAGGCAATGGCACCCCACTCCAGTACTCTTGCTTGGAAAATCCCATGGACGGAGGAGCCTGGTAGGCTACAGTCCATGGGGTCGCTAAGAGTCGGACACAACTGAGCGACTTCACTTTCACTTTTCCCTTTCATGCACTGGAGAAGGAAATGGCAACCCACTCCAGTATTCTTGCCTGGAGAATCCTAGGGATGGCGGAGCCTGGTGGGCTGCCATCTATGGGGTCGCACAGAGTCGGACACGACTGAAGCGACTTAGCAGCAGCAGCAGCATATATATATATATATACTTATATAACTCATATACTTACCCTTTGAAGTACACCTGAAACTAACACAACATTATAAATCAACTATACTTCAATTGATCAAAAATAACTCCTCTAAAGAGCTCTCTATAGTCTCTGGGCCCATTTCTGTTTTCCCATTCTGTTAGAACTCATACGTTTAAGATTTGTGCTTCTTACAATTCACCAAACCAATCATCTCCATACTTCTAAGCTTGATAGTCAAGAGCCAGCTTTTATCCCACAGGACTGAGCAGAAGAGTTGGGAACAGTTGATTACTCATTCCTCCTTGAAAATTTCTCATTATTTAACTCCAAGAAAAGCACTCTCACCTCATTTTTCTACTTTCTTCTGGGAGTTCTACCTCACTTCACTCAGCTCTTAATACTGGAATTCCTTGGGACCCAGTCCTTGTAACCCTATAATTTTATCTAAACTCATTCTCTAAGTGATATTATAATATCATTGGGCTTTTGATACCACCTATACATTCATCTATCTCAAGTTTACATCTCTAGCCAGCTCAAAACCCGCTCTTATTTTGACTTCCTAGAGGTACCCCTAACTCAGTTAATAGCATTTCATTTTTCTGATTGTTCAGGGCAGAACAAACTTGAGGTCATCCTTGAGCTTCTCGGTCCCCATGGCATGTAGGATTTTGCTTCCATGAATTGCACCCTCTGATGTTATGCAGGTGAATATGTTACATGATCTGGGGACAGAAAATTAAGAGTGCTAACGAGCTGACCTTAAAATAGGGCCAGTTCCCTGAAATACAGATGAGCCCAATGCAATCACAAGGCCCCTGAAAGAAGAAGAGGAGGGCAAAACATCCAGTCAGAGAGATGTGAGCAAGGACAGGAACGAAATAAGTGGAATTCGAAGCTCGAGAGGCAGGTTCAACCTACCGCTGCTGATTCTGACAATGGAGGAGGAGGCTAAGTTTTCATGGATGCAGATGGCTTCCAGAAACTGGAAAAGTTCTGCAAACCGACTACCCTATAGAAATTCCAAGAAGGGAGCAGCCCTGATGATAACCTTGATATCAGCTCACTGGGACCCACACCAGACATCTGTCCTATGGAACCATATGATAATTACTGAGACTATTTTCAGCTGCTACATTTGCAGCAACTTGTTATGGCAGCAGTGGAAAATTATTATATTCCCTGTCACCGGTTCATCAGCATTTCCTGTCAGCTCTATTCTAAAAATGTATCCCCAAATTGACTATTTCTCACCACATCCTTGTTCCATTTTGGTCCAAGCCCCCAGCGTCTCTCGCTGAGTTTATCAATAGAGCCTCCCTACCAATTTCCCTGCTTTTGCCCTCGAAATCCTCCCATGAGTTCAGAATGCGGCAGCCAAGCCGGTTCTGTTAACTCACAAGGGACAGCAGGTCTCTCTTCTGCTCAGATTCTCCAACGGCTTCAGCAGGCGTGGGACACGACAGCCAGAGGCCATCCCACGACTCTCCGAGTCCCCGGGGGTCTGGCTCCTCTCCTTCTGTCTCCCCACTTATTCATCTGCTCCCACCAGCCGGCTGCTTTATCAGGCTGGGATGCTCCCCGTCTCTGTACTCACCTGACACGCCCCTTCCCTCATATACCTTCAGGAGGCAACTGTGGACTCCTCAGCATTTACCGCCATCTGCATACTACACAGGGCTTCCCAGGCGGCGCTAGTGGTAAAGAACCCACCGGCCAATGCAGGAGCTGCAGAAGACGCGGGTTCAATCCCTGGGTCGAGAGGATCTCCTGGAGGAGGGCATGGCAACCCACTCCAGTATTCTTGCTGAAAAAGTCCCATGGACAGAGGAGCCTGGAAGTCTACAGTTCATGGGGTCGCAAGAGATATGCCTTACCAGTTACATAATTTTACACAGATGGCTTTATAACTTTGTAAATATTTTCTTGCTGTTTCTTTGCATTTAAATCAACATAGGGCTTAAATCCACCTGCATTCCAATTTAGGAATTCTCCGACAACACCTGCTGGGTAAACTTGGAAAAATCGCTCCCTCTTTCCCTCCACACCCATGGAGGGTACTGGGAGGGGCAGGCAGGTATGTGGGACTGACAGACAGCCCTTGTCCCTTGATGTACATACAGCTTCACAGAGGAGATGGCCATTCAAAGAAGAGCTTTACATGACAAGAGAATAACAAAATGGGACGGGAAAGTGGTCTGGGACAGCCTTCTCTAAGATTTGATACCTTGGCTGACTCTCAGTTCCTTCATGTGTAAAATAAGAGATTAGACTAGACGATTTCTTAGGTCCTTCCCGGCTAGGAGATTCTTTGTCACTCATTCTATTCCACCAAAAAAAAAAACAAAAAACAAAAAACCTCATACCTGCTCAGAGTCTTCTAGTTTGAAGACTACTCTTCTAGTCTATCAAGCCCACACAAAACCATAAAAAGGAACTGCTTTAGTCTTCTTATCACTGCTATTATTGTATAGAATGAACTGTTAGTCTTCTAAGATCCACAATTCCTCTTTGAAAGCTTTGGAGCCAAGAGTGTTACTAATTTCTCCAGACTGGACAGGTTAAAATTGTAACCAGCTCAAGTGATAGTTCTTCCACTAAATGAGTTACACTGCCCCTGCCCCCTACCGCCTCCCACCCACAAAAAAAAAAAAAAAAAGAACTTGTTTTCCAGAGATTTTTATTTTGAAATGTAATTAATGGGTCATGGGTCTGTTCTCTTTGTATGCCTGCTTTAGATTAATTCAACCAGTAATTTTAGAGCCAATCAAGATAAATTAATTCATATTTGATTCTTTGAAGCCTTCTACGTTTAAACCTAAAGTTGGAGAGTTTCTCTCACACTGGAACGTTGGAAAGTAGACTGTAAATCAAACAAAAACATCATATAAAAGAAGACACAAAAATTGAGAAACTTTATAGTATTGTAAGGGAAACCAAAATTTTAAGTGTGTATTCTTAATAAGATGTGATACTAAAAGTCAACCAACTTTAAAGGATAAGCCAATTGATTATGCTATCTTGCAAGTTTTGGGGGTAAGTGCCATCACTACTATATCTATCCAGATATGAGATAATAATAGTAAATTTTGTAACACAATCTCATTAGCAACAGGAACAATTTCATTGGGAAAAATTTTCATTAACAATTTGAACAATTTGCGAGGAAATCATTTGATTTCCAGATAGGTAATTTTTTTAAAAAAACATATATAACAATTTTACAGAAATTTTGCCTTTTTTCATCTTTACCAAGAGACTTGGGACCTTTACCCATGTTCACGGAAGAAAGCTATTTTTTTTCTTGAATATTTCATATATAGTTAAAAGAAAACCTCTCATATTTAAAAGAAATTCTATCTCGCACTTCTCCACCAAAAGACAACAAACAAAAAATACAAAACACCACATCAGAAACGATTGTTTTGTCATTACCTTCCTTGTCATCGTGGTGGATAACGGCATCCTGTATCATGTCAGCAAGATTAAAGTGAACCTTCCGGTTCTTCCCATGCTTCATCTTCTTCAGGGACCCCTCCTGCTTCTGAAACGCTTTCTCTCGCTCATAGTATGCTTTGACTTGCTCACAGCGCATGCGTTTCACCAGTCGTTGCCGTTGGCCCAAGGGGAGGGACTCCAGCAAGCACTGGTCAATTTCCATTTCATGGGATCGGAAAACGTTACATAGCTGAAAGCAACCTGAAAGAAACACAGTGCAAAAGTCAGTAGACCTATCGCTACAGCCAAGACAGCAGCACTGTAAGCATCACCCATCGTTCAAGTTGGAATCCCATTCAGTCCTCTTTGTGTTCCATAACTAATACAAACCCTTTTAGAGATTCCTGGAAAAGCAAAGCCAGTGGATGTCTTTCTCAAGACTGCAAGAGGGACTTCCCTGGTGGTCCAGGGGTTAGGACTCCATGCTCCCACTGCATGGGGCATGGGTTGATCCCTGGAACTAAGATTCCACATGCTGTGGGGCGCGGCCAAAAATAAACAAAAATAAAAAGTGATGCAAAGAATTCATGATGAACAAAAAAATCAAAACTAAAATAAAAAAGACTGCATAGTAGTAAAACATCTGACATAATGAGGTATCAGTTCAGTTCAGTCGCTCAGTCGTGTCTGACTCTTTGCGACCCCATGGACTGCAGCATGCCAGGCCTCCCTGTCCATCACCAACTCCTGGAGTTTACCCAAACTCATGTCCATTGAGTCGGTGATGCCATCCGGCCATCTCATCCTCTGTCGTCCCCTTCTCCGCCTGCCCTCACTCTTTCCCAGCATCAGGGTCTTTTCAATGAGACACAGACATGTAGTTTTGCTCAACATCATTACTAACAATCCATCCTTTCCTGTTGCTTCAAATCCCTACCAAAGGCTTACATATTTTACCACAGCATTAAGCTCCTTTGTCATTGAATAATTCCAACTAAACCTTACATGTTAAATTTTGGCAGAAAGCCGTTCCAGGTCTTTGCAAACACCTTATAAAACTGTACTAATGACTCTGCTGATCTAATGTAATAGAACATATGGTGGTGGTGGTTTAGTTGCTAAGTCATATATGACCCTTTGCCACCCCATGGACTGTAGCCCACCAGGCTCCTCTGTTCATGGGATTCCCCAGGCAAGAATACTGGAGTGGGTTGCCATCTCCTTCTACGAATAGAACATATCAATCAGTTTAGTCAGTTCAGTCGCTCAGTCCTGTCTGACTCTTTGCAAGAGTCGAATAGAATATATGCTGCTGCTACTGCTAAGTCGCTTCAGTCGTGTCCAACTCTGTGTGATCCCATAGACGGCAGCCCACCAGGGTCTGCCGTCCCTGGGATTCTCCAGGCAAGAACACTGGAGTGGGTTGCCATTTCCTTCTCCAATGCATGAAAGGGAAAAGTGGAAGTGAAGTCGCTCAGTCGTGTCCGACTCTTAGCGACCCCATGGACTGCAGCCTACCAGGCTCCTCTGTCCATGGGATTTTCCAGGAAGAGTACTTGCTATCAATTGTCTATATGACACAGCGACCATTTTTCACCAATTTATTGCTGACCCCTTTTCCTTGTCATTAGTGACATTCATTTCTAAAAGACCTAACAATGGTTAAGTATAAAGACTGCAATGGAAGAGAGATTTTTCTTTTGGCAACTCAAAATCATGGATGGAACTGTTGCTGTCAAATCTTTGTCTTATTAATACAATGATCAGCAAAGTGAGTTCTCTGCCATGGACCTGAACATCACCCCTTTCTATTTCCTATAAACATGACCCAAAACACATATAATGGATTATACAAACATGTGTCAAAGTCTCTGTCTTATTAATATAGTGATTAGCAAAATGAGTTCTTTGTCCTGGACCTGAAAACCATCCCTTTCTCTTTCCTATAAACACCAACCAAAACACCTGTAATGGATTGCACAAATTTGTATTGAAACCGGACAAAAGCTTGTGGGGTTCTCCTAGGTAAAAAAGCCTTCATTGTTCCTCGGTTTCTTGTTTGTAGGAAAAAGGTTTCAGCCTCCTAGACCTGCCTTAAGTTCAAAAGGGCAGATTCAAGCAGCCACAAATTAGAGGAGTGAAGGAAATGCAGAAAGAAAGAAAGGCAGTGCAGAAACAGCAGTGCAAGGATGGGGCAGGGGCCTGGCAAGGCATGTGTCTCCTGAAGGGATGCAGAGAACAATCTGACACAGACCTCTGAGTTCTTCTATAGGAACTAAGGCCCTCTTCAAGAGGGAAGATGGTAACTTCAGGCTGAGCACAGGCAAGTGGACCCCAGACTGGCTGGAACCAGAAGGCCGGTGATTGAGACTGCCAAACACTATCCTGTTACCTCCCCATCAACTGATCAGAGGAAGGTCACGTGCCCTGCAGACCTCCCTGCCAATTTTGCCTATAAAAATTATTCCCTGAAATCCATCAGTGAGTTCAGGTCTTGTGAGCACAAGCCACCCATTCTCCTTGTTTGGCCCTGCAACTTGGAGCTTGTTTGGGCTTACTGTTCATCAGACACACAAACTTGGATTTGACACTAGCATATCTACCACGACATTAAAATTTTACTATTGGCAGAAAATGAATGTTAGACTGCTGAAAATTCTCAAATGTGGCTCGCAAATACAGGTTCAGATAATTGTTTATAGGTTCTTCTCTTAAGATATTTATGATGCAAGTCTCAGGAAAGTCAAAGTAACTGCTGCATCCACAAAAACGTTGCTGATCATAAGTCATGTCTGGGAAGATCATACCATAAAGGTTTACTTCATCTTTGAAAAGATAACGGTATTCCTCTGACAGTATGGAAAGCTGTGACAAAGCTATTTTTATTTTTATTTCACTTGACACTCTGCAAAACTTTATTCTCACATGCACCAGGCATAGCCATCCCTGCTGTGCAGGAAAAGAAAGCCAAGTTGAAAAAGGTTGTGACTTGTCCAAGACCAAAGAGATGATATTATGACAGAGTCAGAAATGTTCCACAGAGGCTCAAGATAGAAACGAAATAAAAGACAGTGATTCCTGAAAGCCAGATTTCATGTACATTATTATACATGTACACATATGCACAAGGGAGAGAAGCAGAGATGGGGAGCTGTGTTTCGTTGTTTGTTAGCAATGACAAAAGAACCATATGTTTTAATAAAATGCTTCATAAGTCTTTGCAAGAGTGGTGTTAGAAGCATCATATAGCTACACACAAAACAGTCCCTTTCCAATGACCCGAACACAAAGGGACACCAGGGCTTCTGAAATTATGGCAAACGGCTCTCCAACATGTCTGTTTGACAAAAGCCATGATCACGGCCACAGACAGATTGCCTGCGAGGGCTCATGAATAATGAACAGGAGCTATCCTCTGCCTTCAACCCTGTTTAGAGGATATCACCAGGTTTGATTTATTAACTTAGATGCTCAGGACACTCTGACTTTCTGTGACTCTGCCAGTTTGTCAATTGGTGCCCAGGGAACCATGGGAGCCACGGAAAAACCTAAAGAAGTAAAACAAATGACATTGCAGAGTGCCCTGCGCTCATCAGCATGCACTCCAAGAGGGAGGTTAACCTAATAAACTCACAGTCCTCTGGTTTTTCACTCTTAAACAAGGGTCTCATGGTGAAATTTTTAATTAACTTTTGAGGAATCTGTGGATACAGCTGGTGATTCACTGAACACTCTCCACTGTCAAAAAAGGAGCACAGAGGGTTGTTCCTAAACGAATTATTCCCTATGATTTGGAAAAGCAGAAGCTGGGGCTGTCAGATTTCAAATCCATACACGTACCAAATATTGCTTTTTTAACACTTTGTTGTTAAATTATTCCCCATGCTTTGATTCTAAATGGTCTAAAGTTTGACTTATTTTATATTGCTGAAAATATACTGGGCGCTGCAACTTTCTTTTTAGCTAACTATGGGTGGATCCATTTTGTCATGTATGTGCGCTACATGAATCTGTAAGATAGACACTAAAAATAGAGTGACGGGCAGCATAGCTGTGAGGCGGTCTCCTGAAAACCTATGCAGCTTCATCACCAGGGCGCTCAGAATAACAATAACTAATTCTTCAGGTGATAATCTGAAGTGGCCAGGCAGAGGACAGGAGTCTGAACTGGGCCAGGCTGGTTTGCTCCTGGGACGGGAGTCCTGAGAGGGCACTGGTTTCCAGTTGTGTGATGGGGTTGGTGGGGTTGTTTGCCCACCTACTGAATCAGGGGCTCTTGCCTGATAAATATCCCAATTCTTTCCCCACTATTTTGACTCTGTTTGCCTAGAAAAAAACACACGTGAACCCCCACAGCTTCAACTCTCTACAGACCTCTTTCTCCCAATAATACAGAAGTTCATTAGTATGACAAAGACACACGCTGTATTAAAACAGGGCATATTTTCATTCTCACGCAAACTGACTACCTGAAACCAGCTTTGTCTTCCCTTAAATAAGTGAGTGGACTTCATTTGCCAGGGGGTGGGGAGGTGGGGAGGGTAGGGGAGGAGAGTCATATATGTGTGTATATATATATATATATATATACACATATATGACGACCCTGTAATTCTAGATAAAAATGTACAGACATCCACAGCGAGAAGTCCCTGCTCAGCAAATGTGCATCTCCATATGACGAATGCCCACTTTCACCACTACTATTCAACATAGTTTTGGAAGTTTTGGCCACAGCAATCAGAGCTGAAAAAGAAATAAAAGGAATACAGATAGGAAAAGAAGAAGTAAAACTCTCACTGTTTGCAGATGACATGATCCTCTACATAGAAAACCCTAAAGACTCTACTAGAAAATTACTAGAGTTGATCAATGAATATAGTAAAGTTGCAGGATATAAAATTAACACACAGAAATCCCTTGCATTCCTATACTCCAATATTGAGAAAACAGAAAGAGAAATTAAGGAAACAATACAGTTCACCATTGCATCAAAAAGAATAAAATACTTAGGAATATATCTAACTAAAGAAACAAAAGACTTATATATAGAAAACTATAAAACACTGATGAAAGAAATCAAAGAGGACACAAACAGATGGAGAAATATACCGTGTTCATGGATTGGAAGAATTAATATAGTGAAAATGAGTATACTACCCAAAGCAATCTATAGATTCAATGCAATCCCTATCAAGCTACCAATGGTATTTTTCACAGAACTAGAACAAATCATCTCACAATTTGTATGGAAATATAAGAAACCTCGAATAGCCAAAGCAATCTTGAGGAAGAAGAATGGAACTGGAGGAATCAACCTGCCTGACTTCAGGCTCTACTACAAAGCCACAGTCATCAAGACAGTATGGTACTGGCACAAAGATAGAAATATAGATCAATGGAACAAAATAGAAAGCCCAGAGATAAACCCACGCACATATGGACACCTTATCTTCGACAAAGGAGGCAAGAATATACAATGGAGAAAAGACAATCTCTTTAACAAGTGGTGCTGGGAAAACTGGTCAACCACTTGTAAAAGAATGAAACTAGAACACTTCCTAACACCGTACACAAAAATAAACTCAAAATGGATTAAAGATCTAAACGTAAGACCAGAAACAATAAAACTCCTAGAGGAAAACATAGGCAAAACACTCTCCGACATAAATCACAGCAGGACCCTCCATGACCCACCTCCCAGAATATTGGAAATAAAAGCAAAAATAAACAAATGGGACCTAATTAAAATTAAAAGCTTTTGCACAACAAAGGAAACTGTAAACAAGGTGAAAAGACAGCCTTCAGAATGGGAGAAAATAATAGCAAATGAAGCAACAGACAAACAATTAATATCAAAAATATACAAGCAACTTCTGCACTGAATTCCCGAAAAATAAACGACCCAATCAAAAAATGGGCCAAAGAACTAAACAGACATTTCTCCAAAGAAGACATACAGATGGCTAACAAACACATGAAAAGATGCTCAACATCACTCATGATTAGAGAAATGCAAATCAAAACCACAATGAGATATCATTTCACACCAGTCAGAATGGCTGCTATCCAAAAGTCTACAAGCAATAAATGCTGGAGAGGGTGTGGAGAAAACGGAACCCTCTTACACTGTTGGTGGGAATGCAAACTAGTACAGCCACTATGGAGAACAGTGTGGAGATTCCTTAAAAAACTGGGAATAGAACTGCCATATGACCCAGCAATCCCACTGCTGGGCATATACACCGAGGAAACCAGAATTGAAAGAGACGCGTGTACCCCAATGTTCATCGCAGCACTGTTTACAATAGCCAGGACATGGAAGCAACCTAGATGTCCATCAGCAGACGAATGGATAAGGAAGCTGTGGTACATATACACAATGGAATATTACTCAGCCATTAAAAAAAATACATTTGAATCGGTTCTACTGAGATGGATGAAACTGGAGCCCATTATACAGAGTGAAGTAAGCCAGAAAGAAAAACAACAATACAGTATACTAATGCATATATATGGAATTTGAAAGATGGTAACGATAACCCTATATGCGAGACAGAATAAGAGACACTGATGCATGGAACAATTTTATGGACTCTGAGGGAGAAGGTGAGGGTGGGACGTTCTGGGAGAATAGCATTGAAACATGTATATTATCATATGTGAAACAGAACACCATTCCATGTTCGATGCATGTGACAAGGGCTCAGGGCCGGGGCAATGGGATGATCCAGAAGGATGGGATGGGGAGGGAGGTGGGTGGGGGGTCCAGGAAGGGGAACACATGTAAACCCATGGCTGATTCATGTCAATGTATGGCAAAAACTATTACAATATTGTAAAGTAATTAGCCCCCAACTAAAATAAATAAATTTATAAAAAAAAAAAAAACTGAGAGCCAGCAGACAAAATACGTAAAGGAAAAAAGCCAAGATCTATATTCATAAATAAATGTGCAACATCTATTAAAGAATTAGTAGCCCCATGCTTTGGTTTTGGTGGGCCCCATATACTGTGCTGGTTTCAGGACTTTATACTGCAGCAAACCAAAACGACACATAGTAAGCTAAAGGAACTAGGAAACTGAACTCCTGAAGTTATTCTGCTGTACAACTACCAGAAATGCTTTCATCTCAGTTAGAATCAAAGTCTTCACGTGGCCATGGCACACTCAATGTGGGAGATTTTTATGATTACCTCTCCATGATTGCTGGGCTTCCCTGCTGGCTCAGATGATAAAGAACCCACCTGCAATGCAGGAGACCCAGGTTCAATCCCTGGGCTGGGAAGATCCCCTGGAGGAGGAAATGGCAACCCATTCCATTATTCTTGCCTGGAGAATCCCATGGACAGAGGAACCTGGCGGGCTATAGTCCATCGGGTTATCAAGAGTCAGACATGGGCGGGGGGTGGGGCAGTCCCAAGATGACGGAGGAATAGGACGGGGAGACCACTTTCGTCCCCACAAATTCATCAAAACATCATTTGAATGCTGAGCAACTTCCACAGAACAACTTCTGAACTCTGGTGGAGGACACCAGGCACCCAAAAAGGCACCCCATTTTCTTCGAATGGAGGTAGGACAAAATATAACAGACAGAAGAGTTAGGGACGGAGACCTGTCCTGGGGGGGCTACATCTCTGCTGGTGGTAGCAGTTAGGCGCATTTTCTGTGGGTTTTTTTTTCTTTCCTCCCAATTATGTTGCCCTCTGAGATTCCAAAACTCCCCACAGACCCACTGGTGAGAGGGTTTTCCTGGAAACCCTCTTTCTCAGAGGGCAACATAATCGACAGGGGAAAAAAAAAAAAAACCCCCACAGAATACGTGCCTAACTGCAACTGCCAGCAGAGAAGCAGCCCAGACCGTCCCGTCTGCCACCAGCGAGCAGGGGCTGGACAGGGAGGCGCGGGCTGCATGCTTAGGGTGAGGACCAGGCCTGAATGCCCTGAAGGCAATCTGAGGAAGCTAATGCGAGACAGAGACCCAGACTGTGGGATAGCCAGGGAGAGAGAGAGAGGAGAGAAAAAAGAGAGAGAACTTTCCCCCGAAAAGCACAGCCTGGCCCACTCACACAACAAAGGATTGAGTGAACACCAAATAAAAATTAGGGCAGAAATAAATGAAAAAGAAACAAAGGAGACTACAGCAAAAATCAACAAAACTAAAAGCTTGTTCTTTGAGAAGATAAATAAAATAGACAAACCATTAGCCAGACTCATCAAGAAAAAAAGGGAGAAGAATCAAATCAACAAACTTAGAAATGAAAATGGAGAAATCACAAGAGACAACACAGAAATACAAAGGATCATAAGAGACTACTATCAGCAACTATAGGACAATAAAATGGACAACTTGGAAGAAATGGACAAATTCTTAGAAAAGTATAACCTTTCAAAACTGAACAAGGAAGAAATAGAAATTCTTAAGAGACCCATCACAAGCACAGAAATCGAAACTGTAATCAAAAATCTTCCAACAAAAAAAAAGCCCAGGACCAGATGGCTTCACAGGTGAATTCTACCAAAAATTTAGAGAAGAGCTAACATCTATCCTACTCAAGCTCTTCCAGAAAATTGCAGAGGAAGGTAAACTGCCAAACTCATTCTATGAGGCCGCCATTGCCCTATTACTAAAACCAGACAAAGATGCCACAAAAAAAAGAAAACTACAGGCCAATATCACTGATGAACATAGATGCAAAAATCCTCAACAAAATTCTAGCAAACACAATCCAACAACATATTAAAAAGATCAAACATCATGACCAAGTGGGCTTTAACCCAGGGATGCAAAGATTCTTCAATATTCTCAAATCAATCAATGTGATACACCACATTAACAAACTGAAAGATAAAAACCGTATGATTATCTCCACAGATGCACAGAAAGCCTTTGACGAAATTCAACATCCATTTATGATAAAAAAAAAAAATCCTCCAGAAAGCAGGGAAGGAACTTACTTCAGCATAATAAAAGCCATATACGATAAACCCGCAGCAAACATTATCCTCAATGGTGAAAAATTGAAAGCATTTCCCCTAAAGTCATGAACAAGAGACGGGTGCCCACTCTCACCACTACTATTCAACATAGTTTTGGAAGTTTTAGCCACAGCAATCAGAGAAGAAATAGAAATAAAAGGAATCCAGACTGGAAAAGAAGAAGTAAAACTCTCACTGTTTGCAAATGACATGATCCTCTACATAGAAAACACTAAAGACACCACCAGAAAATTACTAGAGCTAATCAATGAATATAGTAAAGTTGCAAGATATAAAATTAACACACAGAAATCCCTTGCATTCCTATACACTAACAACGAGAAAACAGAAGGAAAAATTAAGGAAACGATTCCATTCACCATTGCAATGAAAAGAATAAAATACTCAGGAATAAATCTACCTAAAGAAACAAAAGACCTATATGTAGAAACCTATAAAACACTGATGAAAGAAATCAAAGATGACACAAATAGATGGAGAAATATACCATGTCATGGGTCAGAAGAATCAATACAGTGAAAATGAGTATACTGCCCAAAGCAATCTATAGATTCAATGCAATCCCTATCAAGCTACAAAAGGTATTTTTCACAGAACTGGAAGAAATAATTTCACAATTTATATGGAAATACAAAAAACCTCAAATAGCCAAAGCAATCTTGAGAAAGAATGGAACTGGAGGAATCAACCTGCCTGGCTTCAGAGTATACTACAAAGCTGCAGTCATCAAGACAGTATGGTACTGGCACAAAGACAGAAATATAGATCAATGGAACAAAATAGAAAGCCCACAGATAAACCCACACATCTATGGACACCTTATCCTTGGCAAAAGAGGCAAGAATATACAATGGAGAAAAGACAATCTCTTTAACAAATGGTACTGGGAAAACTGGTCAACCACCTGTAAAAGAATGAAACTAGAACACTTTCTAATACCATACACAAAAATAAAATCAAAATGGATTAAAGATCTAAACATAAGACCAGAAACTAATACTCCTAGGGGAAAACATAGGCAAAACACTCTCTGGTATAAATCACAGCAGGATCCTCTATGACCACCTCCCAGAGTAATGGAAATAAAAGCAAAAATAAACAAATGGGACCTAATTAAACTTGAAAGCTTTTGCACAATGAAGGAAACTATAAGAAAGGTGTAAAGACAGCCTTCAGAATGGGAGAAAATAATAGCAAGTGAAGCAACTGGCAAAGAATTAATCTCAAAAATATACAAGCAGCTCATGTAGCTCAATACCAAAAAAATAAATGACCCAATCAAAAAATGGGCCAAAGAACTAAACAGACATTTCTCCAAAGAAGACATACAGATGACTAACAAACACATGAAAAGATGCTCAACATCACTTATTATCAAAGAGATGAAAATCAAAACCACAATGAGGTACCATTTCACGCTGGTCAAAATGGCTGCTATCAAAAAGTGTACAAACAATAAATGCTGGAGAGGGTGCGGAGAAAAGGGAACTCTCTTACACTGTTGGTGGGAATGCAAACTAGTGTAGCCACTATGGAGAACAGCGTGGAGATTCCTTAAAAATCTGGAAATATAACTGCCAGATGACCCAGCAATCCCACTGCTGGGAATACACACCAAGGAAACCAGAATTGAAAGAGACACGTGTACCCCAATGTTCATCGTAGCACTGTTTAAAATAGCCAGGACATGGAAGCAACCTAAATGTCCATAGGCAGATGAATAGATAAGAAAGCTGTGGTACATATACATAGTGGAATATTACTCAGCTATTAAAAAGAATGCATTTGAATCAGTTCTAATGAGGTGGGTGAAACTGGAACCTATTATACAGAGTGAAGTAAGTCAGAAAGAAAAACACCAATACAGTATATTAACACATAAATACGGAATTTAGAAAGATGGTGATGATGACCCTATATGCGAGACAGCAAAAGAGACACAGAGATAAAGAACAGACTTTTGGACTCTGTGGGAGAAGGCGAGGGTGGGATGATTTGAGAGAATAGCACTGAAACGTGTATATTACCATATGTGAAACAGATCGCCAGTCCAGGTTCGATGCATGAGACAGGGAACTCAGGGCCGGTGCACTGGGACGACCCTGAGAGATGGGATGGGGAGGGAGATGGGAGGCGGGTTCAGGATGGGGACACATGTACACCCATGGCTGATCCATGTCAATATATGGCACAAACCACTACGATACTGTAAAGTAATTAGCCTCCAATTAAAATAAATAATAAAGAAAGAGAGTCAGACACAACTGAGCAACTAACACTTTTACTTTTTCTCCATGACTGCCAGATTAAACAGGCAGAAAATAAAAATTAGTAAGGGCATAGATAATTTGATCTTGCTTGCTTGCTAAGTTGCTTCAGTTGTGTCCAACTCTGTGCGACCCCATGGACGGCAGCTCACCAGGCTCCGCCGTCCCTAGGATTCTCCAGGCAAGAGTACTGGAGTGGGGTGCCATTGCCTTCTCCAGTGCATGAAAGGGAAAAGTGAAAGTGAAGTCACTCAGTCGTGTCCGACTCTTAGCGACCCCATGGACTGTAGCCTACCAGGCTCCTCCGTCCATGGGATTTTCCAGGCAAGAGTACTGGAGTGGGGTGCCATTGCCTTCTCCAATTTGATCTAAGAGACATCAATAGAAACATGCACCCGATTTTCAGGGAAAAATCTTTTTCTAAGAACTCACGGATGATTTACAAAATTGACTATGTCTTAGGCCACAAAGCAAAGCAAATTTCAACAAATATGGAAGAAGTGACATTAGACATTTTCTTAACCCAGTTGAGAATTAGATTTCAACTACAGAAATGAAGCCAAACCTTCCAGTATATTAAAAAACTTGCTAAGTTGCCAACACTGCCAAGAGGTGGAAACAATCAAAATGTCCACTGACAAATGAACAGATAAACCAAATGTATATATATGGAGTATATATAAGTAAATTCTACATAATGGAATATTATTCGGCCTTTTTTAAAAGAGAAACATTATTATAAGCTGTAAAACGGACTGACTTTGAGAACACTGTGTTAAATGCAATAAGCCAGTCACCAAAGATAAATACTATGTGGTTTCATGTGTATGAGGTGCCTAAAATGGTCAAATTCATAGGGAGTGAACGTGAAACCAAGCAGAACCTTGCAGGACCTTCCGCTGGACAGGCCCCTCCCTTGGTGCCACTCACCGCTCGCTCAGAGAGAAGCCGTAGTGTCCTATGGCTTCTCTGAGTTTCCGAGAATAAGTTTTATCAGTGAAGTGAGGAAATGTAAAAACAAAGGCAAACAGTCAAGCAAGACAAAATAACAAGAAGACCTTTAGTTCCTCCTGAGCCACATCCTGTGAGCTGTTTTGCGGACACTATAACCCCCCATTAGGTAAGTTAATTGCATGCTGACCAACAGCACGTAGAGCTCAGACAGGCTGGATCGAGAAGTTTAATGATGTTAACTCCTGAAATGCCACCCGATTATCTCACCACCAATGATCAGAAGACTGTCCACGAGCTGATCACACACCCTGCAACCCTCTGCCTCTTCTTCCTTTAAAAAATTCCTCCCTGAGAGCCACTGGGGAGTTTGGGTCTTTTGAGGATGAGCTGCCCCTTCTCCTTGCTTGGCACCTGCAATGGCTTTAGAATCAGTTCTAGGTTTGAGTACCAGTTCCTTCACTGGCTCAGATGGTAAAGAAGCTGCCTGCAATGCAAGAGATCTGGGTTTGATCCCTGGGCCAGGAAGATCCCCTGGAGTTACGGCAACCCACTCCAGTACACTTGCCTGGGAAATCCCACGGACAGAGGAGCCTGGAGGGCTATAGTCCATGGGGTCATAAAGAGTCGGGCACGACTGAGCGACTTTCCCTTTCCTTTTCCTTCACCACAACCAGGTGACAGGGGGTACACGTTACAGCACATTGGGTGGGGGACCCAGGTCAGGTTCAGGAACAGACGCAGAACGGTGGTTACCAGGGCTTAGGGGCAGAGGGGAACAGGGAGCTGTTTAATCAGTATAGAGAATCCACTTTTATTTTAATTTTTGGACATATATACACTATTGATGTGTATGTGTGTGCATGCTCAGTCACTCAGTGTGTACGGCTCTTTGAAACCCCATGACTATAGCCCTCCAGGCTCCTATGTCCACGGGATTTTCCAGGCAAGAATACCGGGGTGGGTTGCCATTTCCTCCCCCAGGGGACCTTCCCAACCCAGGGATCGAACGTACGTCTCTTGCATTGGCAGGTGCATTCTTTACCACTGAGCCACTTGGGAAGCCCATACACTACTGATACTATGTATAAAATACATAACCAATGAGAACTTACTGTATAGCACAGGGAACTCCACCTGATGCTCTGTGGTGACCTACAAGTGAAGGAAATCCAAAAGGAGGGGATATATGTAAACATAGAGCTGATTCACTTTGCCCTACAGTAGAAACTAACATTGTAAGGCAACCCTATTCTAATTAAAAATTAAAAACAGAATCAGATTTTAAAGATGAAAACATTTTGGGAGATCTGTGGCCCAGGAATGTGAACATGCTTCCACTACTGAACGGGACATTTTAAATTGGTTGAGGGAGTAAATCATCAGCTCCATGGACATGAGTTTGAGCAAACTCCAGGAGATGGAGAAGGACAGGGAAGCCTTGTGTGCTGCAGTCCATGAGGTTGCAAAGAGTCGGAGACAACTGGGTGACTAATAACAACAAAGGTAGTAAATTCTATTTTATATATTTAATCATAATAGAAGAAGCAGAAGAAAGAGAATAAGATGACACAAAGGGCTGCATCACAGAGATTTAAAAACATACACTTAGATTAAGTATTTTTTGAAAAATGTAGTTGCAAGTTTATTGTTTATTCCACTTTACTAATGTTTTCTATGGACTCCAGGAAGGTAGTTGTCTGGGAACAAAATTAACATGCTTACACATGGGTGTCACATGTACACACACACACACACACACACACACACACACACACACACAATTATATCTATGTACCCAACAACTCTCCAAGCAGAAATTTCATCCTCTGAATCAATTGTTACAACATGCCTCCAGAGATATTTTTACTGCATATACAATGACAATGAAACAAAGGAACAGTGAGGATTTTCAAAGGCAAGAGTATAATCAATTTCAACATACACCCCCAGAGTATTAAAAACACCCCTTTAAAGCCTTTTAAAAGTGCTAGATTTTAGCATCCTAGTAATCAAGCTGCAGGTCCATATCCCTCTTTGCAGAGCAAAAAATAGTACAAAGAAATTATATTTGAGGAAGACATGCCAAGCCCAAAAATATCTCAAGATTTAGGTCGACAATGCCTGTCTCATATAACCCTGCACTGAAACACTTCTCTGAAAAATGGAGAAATGAATTTAAATAAAATAATTCTTCTCAAGAAAATCAACAATATTTGTTGTCTCAGTATTTTCCTGATTCTGCAAATTTTAAATTTATACACCAAGAACTGATTTCTTGGGTTTTCATCCCATTATTAGGGCATGCTTTTCTAATGAGAGAATGTAAAAAAAAAATGTCTTCTCTTTAAATGAAAATGGAAATGAAGCAAATACATATGACATAAAAATTACTGCACACTCTAAAGTACATTTATTTTTTACACATCAATCTATACTTTTTTTTTAGTTATAATCTTTGTGTTACCATATTTCTCTAGTAGTGAGTGATTTGATTATGATAAACAACTTTTCAGTGGAAATAGATGCACAGTGATAATTCTTTTCAGGATTTGTTTCAGGGTGACAATAAAACTCAAGATTGTCACCCTGAGGTGATGTTTCTGGCTCATGATCTAACTGGGTCCACATTTTATCAAATCTGCGGTTAACAGAGGGCGCCATGTCAGGAACTCTCTGTCCCGCGTCATCAACAGTTCCACGGTCACACCTGTGCGCTGGTGCCCTGCACACTGACGTGCCCTGGTACATACCGCGCTGAATGCCCAGGTCCCATTTCAGAGAGAAGCTGGCTACATTCTGGGTCTTCAGAGCCTGCTGATTGACTCCCTTCTAGATGTCAACTAGGAAAGTGAAAGTTGCTCGGTCGTGTCTGACTCTTTGTGACCCCATGGACTATACAGTCCATGGAATTCTCCAGGCCAGAATACTGTATCTTGTCATATACACATTCAGTGAGAACTTCTCTGAGGCAGTCTAGCTTCTTTAAAATCAGAATTGCTTGCTGCTGGCTGTTCTCAGACGCCTGGAATGGTCTGCCATATTGTTGAAATGATGCCCTCTTTTCTTGAACGTCCCTGCCTTTCTAAACACCATGATTCCACCACTGGGTGTCTCTAGGACTTGGAACTGAAATTGCTACCCTGTCCTTTCAAGAGAGGGCAATGCCATGACATTAAAACAGTCTCAGACAGGGTTGAATTGCTGGGTAGCTCAAAGAGAGGCATTCTCTTTGGACTCACAAGCAACAAAATAGATTTAGATCCTCTACTCCCAAATATATGTTTTTGGACCCTCAAACTTTAAACAGTTTTCTTCTCTGAATCCATATCTACACATTTCATCCTTAGTCAATATCTTCACTTCTAGTTGGAAGAAACTCAGCTAGCTCTATTCCTGCCAGACGATGTATTTATTAGACAAATTCCCAGGTGTTCAGATTGTCTCAGAATGGGATTCCTGCCAATTTCAAAACATTAGTTCCCTCCTAAGGCAACAGAACCCGTGACTGGCTCAGGGACCTCACCAGTGAGCCATGAACTTCCTGGATGCCTTGAGTCTGGGTTCTGAAACAACAGGGTAAATTGAACATCGTGCATTTCAAGTTCAAGGTCAGTGAGCGAATGTCATGTGTGCTTTATTAATGTCAACAGCTCCTTTTTAATTTTCTTTTTTAATTCAAACGTTTTTGTATGCATCCATACAACATAATTTCATGGCTGCATGTAATTTTTTTAATGTTACCATTTCCCTGAGTCTTACAAAATTTTCTATTTAAAATGTTACTTTAATGCATAATATTTTATATTTGACATAATTTTGGTATAAAGTATTTTCAGTCCTAAAATGTGAATTTCACATTTAATGTTTAATTTTGGCTTTAATAGAGTCTGGTTCCTGCCCTCACCCCATTCTTTATAAAGGGAAAACTTTAGGGAAAATTCAGGTGCTAAAATTTCTACTATCCTTTCTAGGATAATAAATTTTCTAGGTTATAGTTTGTGTCTTTTGTGATTTTGTTGTTTGTTTAGTCACTATGTCCGACCCTTTGCAACCACACGGGCTGCAGCCCGCCAGGCTCCTCTGTCCATGGGATTCTCCAGGCAAGAATCCCGGAGGGGGTCACCATTTCCTCTTCCTGAGCATCTTCCCCAGCTACCACTGCTCTTAACACTAATTTGTAAGACATATTCAGATGAAAGAAATTCTCAAGGTCAATTTCAAACCCAATGTCAGAACAAAGAACACAATTCACAGGTAAATCTCCCAGCGACCAAAATAAGAGCTCCCCTTGTCCCAAGTCTTAGTTATCAAATTAAACAACCTCGGCTTTGGTCACTCGCCACTCCATCCTGTTGGTCAGACTTTTCAAAAATAGTCATCTCAAAACTAACACAAATAGGGGTATAATTATTAAAACTAGTCAAAATCTATATGCCCAGCATCAAAGGACTCCACCCTGCTCATGGAAGATTACCACTGATTTGTGCCTCATACGAACAAACCAATCTTCTACCTGTCTTCCAACTTTATTCCTGTGTTCCTGCTACTTCATTATAAGGAACTGAAACTATCATTAACAACCTAGGGTTGCCCATCATATCTTCTGCAGCAGCCTCCTTCTGGCCATCACCTCTCCTTACTCACAGCTTGTGGTCCTAGTGGGGAATTAAAAATGCCCAATTCAACTGCCCACAGAATTGGAAACATACCTAGGGTGAGTCCATCACAATGGCCAGTACACTGAGGACCAGTGACTGGTTCTGGTGTGGGGATGTGGGCCTTGAAGGACAATTCAGGATGCTTCCATGAGATCTGCTAGATGGACACTGGGAGATTTAAAAAAAGACCCAGTCTTGTTGTTATTGTATCAATTCACTAGGAAATAGGTATGTGTCTCATATCTTCTGAGACAGAGAAAGAAGCAGAGAAGAAAAAGAGAGGGAGTGCATAATATCAGTTACATCTCCAGATCCCAGATCCAGCAGTGCCTGAAGCCAACTGAAGTTAGCATTTCCAGGTATTTGGACCATTTCCTCCGGGGCGTAGTGGTAAAGAATCCACCTGCAGTGCAAGAGACCTAGGAGATGCAGGTTCAATCCTGATCTAGGGATGGCGTGGCAACCCACTCCAGGATTTCTGTGGAGAATCCCACGGACAGAGGAGCCTGGCAGGCTACAGTCCATGGTGTCTCAAAAGAGCTGGATATGACTGAAGCAACTCAGCACATGGACAATTTCCCAGACAGGAAAGCTAATATTTCCCTTTGTGCTTAAACTATTATGAGTTGGTTTTCTGCCAATGGCAAACAGGCAACTCAGAAAACAAATTAGTCCACGAAGATCTTTTCTTCCTTCCTGCTAAACAATACATTCTTTTTACAACCTACTTCCTTTCTCTTCTGCCACGACTGTGCACCTTATTCCCACAGTAGAGGAAAGGTTTAACTTTTATATCATAGTGAATATTTATTATAGATTATTTATTTTACAATAATATGTTTACAAATTTCAGAAAGTTTGCATGGTGTGTGTTTCAGATGTGCTGGGCTTAAGATGGAGAACAAAAATTCCCTTTTGTCTGCCAATTCTCAAAAGTAAGAAACAATAAAATGAACAAAGAAAGCCCCTCCTCTTTCTAATTTTATTCTTTCCTTTCACGGAATCAACATTTTCTCCTCGTGCAGACCTGGGATCACAAACTCAGGATTTGGGAAATTCACGTGGCCCTGGTACATGCATGTGTGCGAAGTCACTTCAGTTGTGTCTGACTCTGCGACCCCATGGACGGTAGCCTGCCAGGCTCCTCTGTCCATAGGGATTCCCCGGGCAAGCATACTGGAGTGGGTTGCCATGCCCTGCTCCAGGGGATCTTCCTGACCCAGAGATCAAACCTGAATCTCTCATGTCTCCTGCATTGGCAGGCAGGTCGTTTACCACTAGCAGCACCTGGGAAGCCACAGTCCTGGCACACAGGTCACAAATGGTCAGCCTTCGTCTTGGGTAGAGTGTGAATGAGGCTGCGAGCGAGTCCTTGGAAAATACTCTTAAGAAGGGCTTCCCTTCTCCTCATGAATCTTCACCTCCCTGTGTCCTGTTCAGTCTGAACTGGGGAGCGTAGATCTCTGAATCTAACTTTCTCCACGGCTCCAGCTTCACATGGTTGGTATAGATAAAGGTGGGGGCAGGGAAGGATGGAGAGAGGATAAAGGGTGAGACAGGGAGTGTTGGGTTCCGCTGTCATTTTGGGCCAAATCCAGTCCTTGCAGCTGCTTCCACCAGCTACCATCCTCCTCCGATCCTGTCCAGAGGTCTGTCTTGTCCTTTGTTACTTGGTGTGCCTGTTTTCCAAAAAGCTGGAGGTCTTTCCCCCAGAATTATTGTGGGTAAATGAAACAGTGCTCCATATTCTGCGGGAGGTTTGATGGAGAATGGGGCGGCAGGAGATCTAACCAGAGGTGAGCAAGACCGAATCACTGAATGTCAAGAAAGCGTCAAGAAAGTGCATCCACACCAAAGCTCACAAGGTTTAGAGGCCACTGCAACAAAGGAAACTGTTGTGGATACTAGGAAAATACAGAGAAAATTTGTGAAAACACAGCTTTGTCACAGAATATTAATGACAGTCATTAGGTGAACTGATAACCATTGATGACGTATTTTCATTTATCAAACATGATTGTGTCATTAATATGTGCCCAATACTATTAATGTAAGTTTGGCTTTACCACTGAATCAGGATTGTTGTAGGATCAGTCTTATATTGCCTGAGGGACTTCAGATCCAGCTTAGATCTGATGCAAGTAAAACCTGACCGTGAGCAAGGGAGGTATGAGGCTTCCCAAGGGGCGCTAGTGGTAAAGAGCTCGCCGGCCAATGAGGAGATGTACAAGACATGGGTTTGATCCCTGAGACCAGTGCCGAGCGCAGAGATGGATGAATGCATGACGGATAAATGAGTGAGTCCTCATGGTGTGAACTCAGCCCCACAAAGCTAACTTAACGAGTAAAGTTCTTCAGATAAAGAATAATGAACTAGAAATTTAGGAAACAATTCAATCTCCAAATGGCTTTCTCCCCTCAATGATGCTCCACAGGATTGACTTTTGCAAGCTTACAATACAAGGCACCAAAAGTCATACCTTTATCAACCTTGTACTTTTTCTCAGCCCACTTCCCGAGTGTTTCCTCTTTTTCCACCTGAATGAAGAACGGCCAACTGATTTCCATAAAACCAGTCATTAATTTGTATCTGTCTCTCCTGTCACTCCTCATTCCTAGTATATAAATAATTCAAGCTTCCTTCATCTTTCCTTATTCAAAAGGCCCTGAAGCTTTTGCCTTTTGTTTGTCCTTTCCTCGACCACATCCTATGAGCAATAGACCCTTCTAAGCTGAACTAAGCAAAAATGGAGGCGTTTTAGAATGCACCATTGATTCAAGAAATGCCATAATTTCCCTTCTGCATTTTATCATTGTGCTTTAAGATGTATGGCTGCTCCCAATGGCCTTTTTAAAACACAACTATCTGAAGAGATAACAAATTTATTGAACTGTCTATAGTGACATGTGCATAGAGTTCTGAAGATAGAAGTTGATTTAAAACCCAGCAGTTTAAGAATCATTTAAATGAACTCTGCAGTTGTAGATGGCTTCTCCTTAGAAAGGAAAACAGAATTCCACTGTGATTTGGAGCAGAAGTTTTCAAAGCATGGCACAAACAGGGTTATTCTCGTAGAACATCTCCTATAACAATAGTGTAGGTGTTATTCTAGCATAAATTTATTTATGACAACTGATGAAAACCAAAGTTTCCTTTCCGTCAAAGCTCTTCTAAATCTGCATCGCCCTCAGTGTTATTGTTGTTGTTGCTATCATTAATTTCTCAAGAATTAAACTATGCTCAAAGACAAAAAAACACAAAAACAAAACCAGCCCCAACACACAGCCTTTAATGATAAGTATGGAGCCATAGATGGATGTGAGCTCACCAAGATGAGGAAGTATTAATAGATACCGTGAACTGAAAACTACTCGGACATTTCCTATCTTAAAAGCGAACTTTTCTAAGCTCCACGTCTCTGTCCACCAAGTGCCCTTTCTTTTCTTTTCCTTTTAGAAGACACCGTCTCTAACCCCCTAAGTCTCCTTTCATTTGCTTCCCTGAAAAAAATATCCTTGTAACTCTGACTGAGCCGAACGAGACCAATATTTTGAGATAAATGGCGAACAAAAGAGTTTGACATTTCAGTGCAATAATGGTATGGAAGCTAAAATGCAGAAATTGGGTAGCAAGACATTGGAGGGACATCTACAAAGAACGTTTTAAGGATGTATGGAAGTAAGGCATTAACTTGGGATATTAACTTGAATAGATAATAACATCAAAATAAAAAGCTAGTATTTACGTATAAGTTTGGGAAGTATTAGTAAAAACATTAAACAAAAAAGTTGACTTCTGAGAGCCTAGATTCTCAGAGTCAACCATGCGAACCATGCCCATTCTTGTCAAAGGGACTTTGCACCCACTGTTCCTTCTGCTGGGCACACTCTGCCCACACGTCTTCACACCCTGCCTGCTCACTTTATTCAAACATTCGCAAGTCAATTCTCAGGAGTAGCTGTCTCTTAATCACTATTTAAAATAGCCCCTGAAAATTGTTCTGTTCCCAGACCACCCATTAGATTTTTAAACTTTTTAATTTTCTTCACAGCATAGGCTGATACCAAACATTTTACATCTGTTTACTTATTTGCTCTCTGCCTCACCACTGGTATAGGAATTTCAAAATGTAAGAGATGCCAGCTAGCTCTGTTCTTCTTAGACCTAGCTCTAGTCTGCTTAGACCTCAGACCAGGGCTTGGAAAATTATAGTAGTTCAATGATATTTGTTGAATGAATGAATATATGAGTTAAGGAATGAATGAGACAGAAGGAAAATGAAGCCAGCTAAACTGACCAATACGTGAACCATGAACTTCCAGATGTTCAAGCTGGTTTTAGAAAAGGCAGAGAAATCAGAGATCAAATTGCCAACATTCGCTGGATCATCGAAAAAGTAAGAGAGTTCCAGAAAAACGTCTATTTCTGCTTTATTGACTATGCCAAAGCCTTTGACTGTGTGGATCACAATAAACTGTGGAAAATTCTGAAAGAGATGGGAATACCAGACCATCTGACCTGCCTCTTGAGAAATCTGTATGCAGGTCAGGAAGCAACAGTTAGAACTGGACATGGAACAACAGACTGGTTCCAAATAGGAAAAGGAGTACGTCAAGGCTGTATATTGTCACCCTGCTTATTTAATTTCTATGCAGAGTACATCATGAGAAACACTGGGCTGGAGGAAGCACAAGCTGGAATCAAGATTGCAGGGAGAAATATCAATAACCTCAGATATGCAGATGGCACCACTCTTATGGCAGAAAGTGAAGAAGAACTAAAGGGCCTCTTGATGAAAGTGAAAGAGGAGAGCGAAAAAGTTAGCTTAAAGCTCAACATTCAGAAAACTAAGATCATGGCATCCAGTCCCATCACTTCATGGCAAATAAATGAGGAAACAGTGGAAACAGTGGCTGACTTTATTTTTTGGGCTCCAAAATCACTGCAGATGGTGATTGCAGCCATGAAATTAAAAGATGCTTAGTCCTTGGAAGGAAAGTTATGACCAATCTAGACAGCATATTAAAAAGCAGAGACATTACTTTGTCAACAAAGGTCGGTCTAGTCAAGGCTATGGTTTTTCCAGTAGTCATGTATGGATGTGAGAGTTGGACTATAAAGAGGGCTGAGTGCAGAAGAATTGATGCTTTTGAACTGTGGTGTTGGAGAAGACTCTTGAGAGTCCCTTGGACTGCAAGGAGATCCAACCAGTCCATCCTAAGGGAAATCGGTCCTGGGTGTTCATTGGAAGGACTGATGTTAAAGCCGAAACTCTAGTATTTTGGCCACCTGATGCGAAGAGCTGATTCGTTTGAAAAGACCCTGATGTTGGGAAAGATTGAAGGCAGGAGAAGAGGACGACAAAGGATGAGATGGTTAGATGGCATCACTGACTCAATGGACATGAGTTTGGGTAAACTCCTAGAGTTGGTGATGGACAGGGAGGCTTGGCATGCTGCAGTTCATGGGGTCGTAAAGAGTCGGACATGACGGAGTGACTGAACTTAACTGAACTGAACTAAAACTGACCCAGCTTAGTTTAGTTGCCATGGCACGCCTATGCCCCTCAAGAGACATTAGTATGAGCCAACCATTGAAAGTATAGAGTCCCCTTTCATTCACCAAATAAGCTACAGAAGGGAGGACATCACATTAGCATAACAGACACCAGGTAAGGACACTGGTATGGAACCCTCATATAATGACAAGCCTTTAATTATACAATATCAACACTGCAGCAATACATACAAATACATCATGGATGGGCCATCAGGACACAAGGAGCCTTGACACTCCTGAGAGTCTTTATAACAGTGAAATAGATGACCAGTGCAATCAAAAGTGGAACAGACATAGACTCTAGTAATTTTTCATTTTACACAGTCTTCAACTCTGTTTCTTCACTTCACAACTGATGACACAGGAAGAATAGATACAAATAAAAAATACAGACAGACAGATGGGTAGATAGAGGTGTGTGTGTGCTCAGTCGCTTCAGTCGTATCTGACCCTTTGCGACCCTACGGACTGTAGCTCGCCAGGCTCCTCTGTCCATGGGATTCTCCAGGAAAGAATACTGGGTTGCCATGCCTTCCTCCAGGGGATCTTCCTGACCCAGGGATCAAACCCACATCTCCTACACCTCCTGCATTGCAGGCAGATTCTTTACCCGCTGAGCCATCAGGGAGGCCTTATGGGATAGATAGATAGATATATATTAGATTAGGATATAGAAAGAGATATCTTACATTAAAGATTTATCTTTAGCAACGTATTTAATGGTTTCTATCTAGCTCTTAACTGTATTAGGTTTACGAGCCCTAGATTCATCATTAGATGAGAACTTTAAGCATTTTATTTTAAAAGATGTTCAATAATGTAATATTGACAATAAAATATTTCATACATACAAGAAATATTCATATATTTATCAATGTACTGTTACAAAGATATCACTTTGGAGCAGTTGTGTTACACATTGAAACTAACTGATTTAGCAGAACTATAGATACTATTGACCTACAGATCTTATTCTAATATACTATTAAATCTAAACTTCTGAGCAACATTTTTAACCTGATGGGGGATTTTCAAAAAGTTAAGATTAGTTGAATAATTTTAATATTGAATGGAAAAGTAAAGAGTTGACAATATCTAAGAAAGGTATGAAAAATAAGAAGAGACAGGCTTTATTACATATTGAAGTTACTATAAAGACACAGTAAACAAAAGCATATGGCCAAGAACTAGACAAACAGATCAGCATGATGAGAGGAAAAAAAGTGATCCTCATCTTACTTCACACAAACATATTAATTTTACAAGGACTATAATTTAAAATATAAAGATTAAAGTTTAGAATAAGATGTAAAAGATCAGTCATTTAGCTTCAGGAAAAAAAGGACAATCCAAAGGAATAAATGAAACCAAAACCTGTAAGAGACAAGAGAGCCATCATTTCTACACAATTATTGGGAAACTAGATGCAAACCAATGCCCAAAGCCAAGACAGGACAAAAAAATAGGAAATCTCTCTTCAGCACATATCCAGGAAATATGACTATTTCTTAACAGAAAAATTACATAAAGTTGATAAGAAAAAGATAAGTAACTCAACATAAAATGAAAACAGGTATGAAGAAATAAGACTAATAAAAAATGGAGAAAATGTCTTCATTGTTAGTAAAATAAAAATAGAACCTTGTGAGAAACTATATCCCCACCGTGGTGTTGACGACACTCATATCGAGCTGGCAGAGATGCCAACATTCTCTGCTAGGGGTGGGAATCTCAAGTGCTATAGCTACTTGGAAAGAAATCTGGCAGTTTCTACAGTACTTAAAGATGCACATGTTATTTGATTCAGCAATAGTGCTTTTGTGAATCAATATTCTATAAGCCAAAAATACTAAAAGATAATGTTTTCATGCTTATCAAAACGGAAAGAGTTTATAAATAAATGTCTTTGTTGCTGTTCAGTCACTCAGTCCTGTCCAACTGTTTGCAACCCCTTGGACTGCAGCACGCCAGACCTCCCTGTCCTTCACTATCTCCCCGAGTTTGCTCAAACTCATGTCCATCGAGTCGGTGATGCCATCCAACCATCTCATCCTCTGTCGTCCCCTTCTCCTTTTGCCCTCAGTCTTTCCCAGCATCAGGGTCTTTTCCAAAGAGTCGGTTCTTCACATCAAGTGGCCAAAGTACTGGAGCTACAGCTTCAGCATCAGTCCTTCCAACGACTATTCAGGGTTCGTTTCCTTTAGGATTGACTGGTTTGATCTCCTTGCTGTCCAAGGGATTCTCAAGAGTCTTCTTCCGCACCACAGTTTGAAAGCATCAGTCAGTATGAAAAGGCAAAAATAAATGGCTTAACAAATGCTGGAGAATGGCATTTAATTATCAAAAAAAGAATGTTTAGATATACCTTCATTAGCTGGAAAAGATGTCCATGTTGTTAAGGGAGAAGCGGGGGGGACACTTGGGTTAAAGGGACATATCTGAGAAAATACAGATGGTGTGTAAACCACAGGAATGGGTACGGTCACCAAAGATTTTTCAAAGTGTCAGGGCCAGTTCTAAAGAGAAAAGGCTGGCAATGAGGTAGAGGACAAGCTGCCAGGGAATTAGGAGAAATGTCTTAAGAAGTGTAAAAGAGGAAGTGAAATCCCACGAGAAATTAACTCACATGAGGAAGGACTAAAGTCGGCTGGGTTTAGACCCATCAAGGTGGTTTAACCAAAGTGCATCCAGTGGAGCGGTGAATGGACCGACTTAGGGAGTAAAAGAAGGTGACAGACAAGGTTCATAGATCATGTGTTTCAATTCTCCCAACCTGTGACCCTGAAAACAAAGAAATAAGGTGTTGGCCAAAAAGGAACAGGAGGTCGAAGGGGACTGCGGGACTGTGTTTAAAGCGATGGAAGTGATGCTGAGGAAGAGCTTGGTGGTGCAGGAGAGACAAATAAGTGAAGGAGGGAGGCGACAGGTAGAGCCCAGAGCACCTTGGCTTTGGGTACGAGGAGGAACTACTCAGGCTTACACAACGGAAGTGAGCAAAGAGGAACTCACATGCTGGCCCTCTGCAGGTGCCACGGTGGGAGGACGCAGCAGCTACATTGGCAGTTTCCACTTTCTCAAGCAGGGAGATCCGGAGGGGTCTCTAGGTCTGAGCCATCGTGACCATTGGGGGAATACGGTCAGAGTGTGGAAGCGTCTTCTCTGCCTGGAATGAAAATGAGGTTGGTCTGCTTTTCCTCTGACAGCCTCCTTCAATGACCATCCATTACCGGAAGGACAGACGGGTTGGAATGCTGGATTCGACAGGTGTCAGACATTTGTCCCTTGAGCGCAACAGACGGAGGTGAAAACGAGGGAGTGGAGGGACTTTGGGATGGACCATGGGTCTGGAGTGGGCAGAGGGTGAGCTGGGGGAGAAGGGCAGGCATGGCAGCAGCATGAGCTGATGGGATCGTGTGGTGGAGGTTTTCAAACAAGTGAAGAGCATGGACAGTCAGTGTGAGATCTAGGAAGGCATCTTAGCAGAAGGAGCATTTACGAGAATGAGTGACAAGAAACAAATAAGGTGATTTCATGCACTGTAAAAGGCTTCCCAGGCGGCACTAGTGGTAAAGAACTTGACAGTCAATACAGGAGACAGAAGAAACGCAGGTTCGATCCCTGGGTCGGGAAGATCCCCTGGAGAAGGGAATGGCTACCCATCCAGGATTCTTGCCTGGAGAATCTCATGGACAGAGGAGCCTGGTGGGCTATGGTCCATAGGGTCACAAAGTGTTGAACATGACTGAATCGACTTAGGATGCATACTTTGTAAAATGTACTTAATGTGCAAAATATCATCCTTTCTGGTACGATTCCTCCTTGGTTGTCATGGCTGAATTAGCAGTTCTGGAGTCTATTCATTGTAAATAACTTTAACCTTCCTCCAACCACAAAGGGTGCTGCCCCAACCCCACGTGCTTGGAGAAGACCTGAACTAAGGGAGATTGAAGGCTGGCGGAGTCGTTCCAACACTGATTCCCAAGACACAGAAGGGAATTTCACAGGGCAGACATGAAGCTTTTGCTCCGGTTTGTTAAGAGGAAACCAGAAGTGCAGTCACAACGTTTCACGAGGCACTAGAACTCTGAGGCCCACAACTCACTTGAGGTCCGTGTCTCATTTCTTCTTGTACCCCGGCTAAGGCTTCCGGCCAAGTTGATACATCACCTCATCAGGTGACCGTGAACCAAAGTGAAAGTGTTAGTCACTCAGTCCTGTCTGTCAGACTCTTTTCAAGCCCCCTGGACTGTAGCCCACCAGGCTCCTCTGTCCATGGGATTCTCCAGGCCAGAATACTGGAGTGGGTTGCCATTTCCTTCTCTGGGGGATCTTCCTGATCCAGGGATCAAACCCAGGTCTCCTGTATTGCAGATGGATTCATCACCGTCTGAGCCACCAGGGGGTTTCCAGCCGAGTTCACACATCATCCCACAGGGTGAGGCTCAAAGTCTCACTGTAGACCCATGAGAAGATCCTTCTGAGACACAGAGATACATGAAACATCACCGCCTTTGCGGTGCTGCTCCTAAACCTTCCTGCTACACCTTGCTTCCACAATACACTTTTACACTCGACTTTGTAACATTTCTGAGTAAGATGTATGGTGTGGCTCAACTGGTAAAGAATCTGCCAGCAAAGCGGGAGACCTGGGTTCAATCCCTGGGTGGGGAAGATCCCCTGGAGAAGGGAAAAGGCTACTCACTTCAGTATTCTGGCCTGGAGAATTCCATGGACTGTATAGTCCATGGGGTTGTAAAGAGTAGGACATGACAGAGCGACCTTCACTTTCACTTGTAACATCTCTGAGTAAGATGTATGGTGCATGTGGAATTAGGTCAGGTCCCATGGAGTCAGAAAGGAATATGGGTGTTGGTGTGGGTCTAAGCCATTTCTTTCTCTGAATAGTCTCTCTTACAATGCCTTAAAGTTCTGTTTTTCAGACTGTAAAACATGCCCACTGTGGACAATTTTTTAAATACAGAATAGTTTATCAAAGTAACTGATATTATCTTCTAATTATGCATTTAATTAGTCACAATTAATACATAAATATTTATATATAAATGTTTAATTATAATTGATTATGATGCTAATGGCTGATTGTAATTATAATACCAATTATAATACATTTTAATCAAAGTTAATTAAATTATACTAACTAATAATTCCATAAGTCACAGTTAGCTACTGTTGCAATCTGTGTTCAGACCTTTCAGCATATACATGCTTTAACATTAAGTGATGACTGTTTCCACAGATGACTCAAAGTTCCTTCTAAGCGCTCTTCATGGTCTCCCAACGTCCTGCCATAAGGTTCCCTCCTAGGATCACATGAGGTTCTGCTGCTGAATATTTTCAGCTCTGTCTCCCTCCCTGGAATCGCCCCACTTCCTGTATTGGAATGAATCGGTCCATCACGGGAGTGGACGCATGGCATGGTGACAAACACGGGCCGGAATAACCAGGCAGGTGTGTGGAGGAAACAGAGCCCATCACAGAAGGAGCGGAGTGTGAAGAATGGAGCAGCCAGTTAACCTTGCCAGTCGATCACCCCAGGATTGAGGTCCCAGGAGCACAGTGCGATAGTATCTTTTGCATCAGGAATCATGATTAAACTGTGGATTATGATCCTTATCAATAGCCCTTTCTGATTCTGTAAATGCCCTTGGTTCCCCATCTGTATTCTAATTGTCCTTCAAGATCAAAGTCAAGACTATAAAATGTCCCTTGAGTCATGGCACATGATGAAATATAATGTCTGAACCCCTTTCACCTGCTGTACCATCCCACCTGAGGAGAAGTTAGCATTTGACAATATCCATGCTGCTTTCACATTTTACAGCTACTGTCAAACACAGAGCTAAGGACACAGTCCAATCTTTAGTAAGAGGTCGGCAATTACTCTGATAAATTCATCAGGAGCACTTTTTTCCCAGGTATTTGGCACATTTCACTGTTCATTCATTTTAGATTTCACCTGGACTGCAAGAATTATCTCAAACGCGTCCATGAGTCAGACATCATCACTCCTTCTAATTTTCTGAAATTCTAAATTCAGATAATTCAGCTGCAACAGAAGGAAGGTAGGGCAGGAAGGGGCAGCCTCAAGTTACATTTGATGACTGACTGCTCCCTGAACCTCGAGGTTCTTGCCACTCTGTCCCTTTGAGCTTCTGTTCATGTCCAGGAGTGCCTCCCACCAGGTGAGTGCTCCCTCTCTGGGAGCACCCAAGCTCCTTGTAGAAATGGCGCAGAGGGTTCCGGGAATTTCCTCTGCAAAATCACAGGGAGGGGAGATAGTGACATTCTGCTGGTGCAGTGAAACATGAGGAGCAAGACAAAAGCCAGCCAAGAGTGGGTCCTCCGTACATTTCACCAGGATGGGAACCCCAAGATTTCCGGGGTTCAAAGACTCCTCCTGATTTCTAAAGATGCTGCCCATCCTTAATAAATCACTTTCAATTCATTAAAGAGCTAATTTTTAAACTTGCAAACAAGTGATTTTACAAATGAGTTCTTTCTGGAGTTAAAATTGTCCTGCAAGCCAAAACCATGCCTCTATGGGTGTGTTGAATAGCACGGAATTTTTCTTTACATGAATCATAGAGTTTTCATGCCTATATGCATTCCCCACAAAGGTGATTATTGTCCCTTCCATATCATCATGATTGTTTTAGGTCCCCTTTCAAGATCCATTCCAAACACGCGTTCCCTTAATGATGTTACTTAAATGTAGCATTGTTATATCTTCTGCCAACCTTCATCTTAGGAGGGAACCATTTTCTACAAATGTCATCCATCACTTTCAGACAATGACATATATGTACAGAACTTTACAGAAGTGCTACAGGAGGAAAAAAAAATGCATGTCTAGCAAGCTATTTTTACCAAAAATGTCTCCCTCTTCATTATAAACCAGAAAAGGCTTAGATGCAGCGTTTATCTAGCTCAGAAAATCCTGTTAAAAATTCAGAAACTGAAGAAACCCTTGATGAACCCATGAGAAAAGCCAGTGCCAAACTGTTTTTCACCAAACTAGCATCAGTGTAGAGCGTCTGGTCACAGATGTTACCTGAGTCCCTGAGTACGGCAAGGTGAATGATACAAGGACAAATGTTTACAGTCAAGGATAAACCCAAAGGTGAAGCTTACAAGTTATGCATGAAATGTAGACACAAGCAGCAAAACCTGAGGATCAAATAAGTAAATGGAGTCAGCCGTATATTAATGAACTAAGTTTCTATGCCAACATTTTATTCATATATGCGGATACCTAGAAATAAGCCTTATAAAATTCTTTTCCATGCATTGCTTTTTTTTAAAATTGCTCTATCTTTTTCTTCAAAAGCTAGAGTTCTAAAGATTTCGATACTATCAGCATTTGGATCACACTGGAATTACTTCAGAATCCAGTAGGAAGAGGACATTCATTTAGCATGTGAAACACCTTTCAAAGTCACCGTTCTCTGTCACTCAGGCACATGTGCATGCCAGCAGACCGGCCTTCAGACTGGCATCTGCATCAAATAGTATTTCAAGACCACGAATAATCAGATGAGCCAAAGAGCAAGGTTACTTACAGCACTTGATAAAATGAGAGTGAAACATCTTTCCATCTCAGACAGAAATCTCGCTACAGGTTCCGGCATTCTCTTCGGCTACAACTGTCGTCCCCAGGAAATGCATTATTGAGAGCTCCTACTCAGGTGGCACTTTACCTCGGGACGCATTCCTGAAGTGAGGCTCAGTTCCACGGTCGTGCAGAAAGCTCCCAACTCATTCTCATTCAGCAGCTGGAGTTCAGATCGGTGTCTCCCATGGCTCTGGAGCCACCACTGCCGCACGTGCTATTGTAGCCCCTTGATTGACAGGACTCCTGGTGCCAGGAACCCAGGAATAGCCGCCGCTAATTGGTCCTCACAGGCACCCCACCTTCCGCCGGCCGAGGTGTGCTGCAGTGCGGCTCTCTCTCCGGGTCCTGCCTGTTAATGGCTTTTCAATAGCTTTCAGATGAAGGGGCTGGAGAAAAGCGACTGCAGGAGGGACCCTGAATCTCATTTCTGCACGCTGTCCATGAGCCAAATGTGACCAGATTCTTAGCTGGTCCCGAGCTGATTATTTTTAGTTGCCACCAGTTGCTGTGTGTGAACAGAAAATTGATAGCAGCATCTCAGAATAACCGCCTCTTAGAATCACAGGTCTTAGGAGCTGCCTCTCCTAATGAGGAAATTGCATTGTGTTTCTCAATCCATCTTGCTGGTTTTCTATGCAGAATGTGAAACTTAAAGGATCCACAAAAAGCTTTTGGTTTGCAACGCTTTACAAATTTAGGTTTCTGCTACCCCTGCAGACTGCAGTGAATTCCACTGTACAAGCTGGCAAAGTAATTCTCACTGATTGGATTCAGGAAGAAGGATCTTCAAAGGTTATTGCAATAAAAAAGTATAAAAATATCATGTTCATAATGCAATAGCCACATTAACCAAAGAAAAGGTCATTTATAAGTCACTTATGAATACAACATAATTTTTTAATTAATTTTTTAATGATGATCTCAAAAACAAGTTGACATAGTCAAGAAGCTGTGTTTCAAATTTTGAGGGCATGAAAAGATAAATATGAACAGTGTATATCCTTCTAAGATAGAAGCCTAGGGCTTATGTTCCCTTACTAAGCTAAACTCAAAGAGTAATGCCCTTATTAAACCCAAAGATTATAAAATTCAAGTCTATGCAACAAAGGCCATAAATTAGATTACAATTGAGGAATCATTCTATTTTTGTAGTACGACACAGAAGAACAAGTTCAAGGTTTGGATCAGAATGGCCTGAGTTCATATTTAGATTCTATCCCTCACCATGGTGTCAAACTGGACAAGTGATTTGGCTTCCGAGAGTCTTAGCTTCCTCACCTACAGATGGCAAGTACAAGTCTTAACCTTTGCTGTGAAGGTCAGAAAGATGTATATACAAATTCTAGTTGATATTGTTGATTTTCAACAAATCGGGACCAACAGAGATAACAAGGAAGTGATTGATATTTAGCTATATGTCAAATGACTACTATAGACACTTGAACTTGTTTCCTCGAGAATTAGAATGAGGCTTTCAGTCATTATCATCAATGCATAGTCCTCATTTATTCGTTCATTCCACATTACTTATTGAAAGTCATTGTGATCAAGTCGCCATTTTAAGTGCTTTTCAGGAATTAAAAACATGTCTAAAACATACTCTTTACATACATGGATTATAGAGTCTATTGTCTAAGATTTCATTATGTGTTTTGAAATGATTTCTTATAAAACTATAAAAGACAACCGCATATATCAGCTTCCAGCAAAGAACAAGAATCTCTCCTCCTACTTCAACACGAGTCTTCACATACACACATAGTAATACGACTTTATATGAATATCATTCAGTGTCTCTTTGGGGAAAGTACTGCTCATCTTGATACAGCTGTCCCCTCCTCTTAACAAAATGTGGTGTGTTATCTATATAACCTCCTTAAATACATGCATTTCTTTGTTTTCTGCAAATTGCATATCTCTACATAATACATACTCAACATCTTAAGCCAAGTGAATTCTATGACACCATTTACTCATCAAAAGGAAAAAAGTATATAATGTATGCTGCTGCTGCTGCTGCTAAGTCACTTCAGTCATGTCCAACTCTGTGCGACCCCATAGACGGCAGCCCACCAGACTCTCCCGTCCCCGGGATTCTCCAGGCAAGAATACTGGAGTGGGTTGCCATTTCCTTCTCCAATGCATGAAAATGAAAAGTGAAAGTGAAGTTACTCAGTCGTGTCTGACTCCTAGCGACCCCATGGACTGCAGCCTACCAGGCTCCTCCGTCCATGTGGTTTTCCAGGCAAGAGTACTGGTGTGGGGTGCCATTGCCTTCTCTGATATAATGTATGAGAGTCAGAGAAGTATGGTATGTGCCTGGCAAATAAAATATGAAAATATGATTGACTTGAGCTTGAAAAATCTATTATAAAATAACTTAAACCATGCCTTCTACAAGAGCTCGTGTGTGTGTGCGCGCGCGCTCAATAGCATCCAACTCTTTGCCTCAGCTGTGTCCGACTCTTTGCAACCCCATGGGCTGTAGCCCACCAGGCTCCTCTGTCCATGGAATTCTCTAGACAAGAATACTGGAGTGGGTTGCCATTTCCACCTCCACGGGATCATCCCAACCCAGGGATCAAACCTGCATCTCTTGTGCCTCCTGCATTAGCAGGCAGATTCTTTACCACTAGCATCACCTGGGAAGCCCTATAAGAGCTCTTACCAAAGTCTTTTGTGAGAATTAACACCTTTCCCAATAGATCAGGGGCTCATTACCAAATGTGTTTATTATGGACTCATTACATAAACATTTGACAAGTCATTGACTCTTGCTACTTGAATTACATTGGGAAAGATAACTTCATCCTTGCCCTCAAAGAGTTTATTATCTGATGAAACATACACAATCAAGTTAGTACAGTGTAGTGAACTAGAAACTATAGGACAAGAACTGTGTGTAGGAACAACATCCAACCTACTTTTGGGTTAAATGAGACTATCACCAGAAAGTTATTCTTAGCTTTATCAAAATACTTAGAATCTGGTTCATATGGATTTTTAGGTTTACAATAGATTTTTATACTAAATATAAAAAATCTATTATAATCCATATATAATCTATATATAATAAATCTATTATAATTTGGTTTATAATAGATCTTTTCAGACTCAACTCAATCATATTTTCAATATTATACTTTCTTTGCCAAGCACATACCATACTTCTCTGACTCTCATACATTATATCGTTTTCCTTTCAATGAGTAAATTGTGTCATAGAACTCCTTGTCTTAAGTAAGATGTTTGTCTAGTATGTATTATGTAATACATAATATTATGTATTATGAACTGTAGATACATCTAATTCTCCCTGATTAAGAGTTTCTCTCATCTTTTTGTCTCTCAAAACCCAACACACATGCTCAAAACACTAGTAGAACTACATTTAACCACACAGAAATATATCTTTATATTTTTCCATCATTATCAAACAAAACATAGCTTCTATTACAGGCATGATGACTGAGGAAAAATAAATTTGGCTCTATTCACTTCACTTCCTTTATAAAAAATAATGAAAAATACTGGTAATTTACAACTGTTTAAATTCCTTGACCTCTGCCCAACTCTACAAAACTTAATTCACTGTTTGAACATCACATGGACCACTTTGGGGTCCTCTGAATCTGATATAAGAAATATAACAGAAGAATTGGTGATGATGGAGGCAATAAAGACCTAGATTGGATTAGATATAATGTTAACAATTTATTTCACAAGAATATGTCATTAGGTACAGAAGGAAATTCCACATTTGAATGTTATTTTTCATTTGCTACAAAACTTAAAGGCTAATAAAGCATGAGGATTCGATTATCGTGCAGAATTTATGGTGAACAATTGTTCTCACTGAATGTAATGAACAATATTTCAAAAGCAATTTGGAATAATAAAGAAACTCATGTTTCTCTTTTATACACCAAACATCTGCTCACTGTTCATGCTAATTCTGATTTTAAAAAAAGACTTTTTTTTCCTTTTAAAGGTTAGCATCGTTACACCAGATTTTTTTCAAATAAGTCTGAACTATTTCCAGAACAACAACAAAAAAGAAATGTGAAACTGGAATGATTCTAGTGACAGACAAGAACTTGCTTACTATTAAATATCTTTAAAAATGGGATATATGTGACACCAAGCTTCAAAATAGTTTTTCTCATGAAAACTCACAGGTGAAATACCCATTTCAAACCCTATTTGGAGGGATCTGTCATGCCGGACTTTGTGCAGAGAATTCCCAAATCCAACACTTCTGCATTTTTTTCAGAAGTTAGTAAACGGTAGAATTAAAACTCAATCTTATAAAAACCACCAGTGTAGGTAGGGTACTATAAAAATTCCAAATGAGGCTATAAATCACACACACAAATTGTTAGTTAAGCAACTTCAAGTCCTGGGACAAAGTAATCTTTGTTTCTGCTCTTGGAATTGGTCGGGGGCTTAAAAATACTAGACTTCAATGAAGAAAATCACATACAGGTTTAGGAACCTGAATCCATAGGTAGTCACCTCCCAAAATGGCTGGAAACTAAATTTATAGCATTGCCCATCACAAATAATGAATACTTCTGAATGATGGAGTCAAGTTCTTCCCTCCTGAGGACAATAATCTGGGTTAATCATTTAGGACCCTATAAGGTTAAATGGTTCTTTCCCAAAGGCTGCCAAGAAGGAAAGACCCAAGTTTTCAAGAAGAAAGGCTGTTAAGTACACTCAGTTGTTGCTAAACTTTCGCCTCACTAGTCATCTCCCCGGTCCCTCAGAACCAGGATCAAGCCTGCCTTGCCTGACTGATCAGACCCTGGCCTCTCCATACATGCCCCCTTCCACAGTCTGCTGACTGTTGGGGCCAATGTGGTTTTCAGTCAGACCGTTCAACCATTGGCCATCAGATTTCAGGTCTCCTCACCTTCAAAACAGCCTCAAAAGTCTCCTTCCAGAACAAGTGGACATTTAACTTAGATGCGGACAATGGTGGGGCTAACAGAGGAAAGAATTTACAATATGGATCTGAATGGCTAGAAGAGAGTATAGAATAATGTAGACCACCCTTTCTGTATTAGCATAACAGTGAGGACGCTAACCCAGCTGAGCACTGCTTGAGGGTCTAAATGTGGATATGTACTATAAGGGCCAGAAAATGTTCATCAGCATTTATACTAATATTTTCATAGAGGAGCAATGTAAAGTTAAAAAAAAAGCAATTTTGAAATTGCTCCACAAAAGATTAAAAATTAATTTTTATGCAATGCAATTGAGTATATAACATATGCATACATGTGGATCAATCTGGAAATGAAAATGAAAGTGTTAGTTGCTCAGTTGTGTCTGACTCTTTGGGACCCCATGGACTATACAGCCCACCACGGTCCTCTGTCCACAGAATTCTCTAGGCAAGAATACTGGAGTGGGTAGCCATTCCCTTCTCCAAATATATACATATATATGTACTGTACTCAGTCGCTTCAGCTGTGTCTAATTCTTTGTGACCCTATGGACTGTAGCCTGCCAGGCTCTTTTGTCCGTGGGATTCTCCAGGCAAGAACACTGGAGTGGGTTGCCATGACCTCCTCCAGGGGATTTTCTTGACCCAGGGATTGAACCAGCGTCTCCTGCACTGTAGGCAGATTCTTCACCACTGAGCCACTAGGGAACCCCACATACATATTGAACCAGAAAAATAGATACATATAGAGAGAGACAGATGAGGATGCCTCCATACACACAGGCTATATGGATGCTCAAATTGATTCATAATGGCATCTGGTTACCACATACCTTTTGCAATTTTTTTCTCACTAATCACAATGAAATGCTTTGAATTCTAATGTGCTATGTGCTTAGTCGCTCAGTTGTGCCCAACTCTTTGCAACCCCATGGACTGGACTGGGGTAGCCCGTCAGGCTCCTCTGTCCATGGGGATTCTCCAGGCAAGGAATATCGGAGTGGGTTGCCATGCCCTCCTCCAGGGGAACTTCCCAACCCAGGGATTGAACTCAGATCTCCCACATGGCAGGCGGATTCTTTACTGTTTGAGCCATCAAGTACCTAGCAAAGGAAATTCGTAAAACCTTCACAAATTCATTCACTTGGATGTTGACAACCACTTTCAAATCTCTCCAGCATATGTTACGACTATCTAGGCTGACTTGCCCGTTTTCAGACATTGTTTCACCTCCCCAAGTCTGACCTTGCAAACAAGAGTCTGCACGTCTTACCTATAAGTATGCAGTGGACAGTATTAGCTTGTCTGTATGTCTGTATGACTGTGCCTAAGTGTGTGTGCACATGTCTATATAGGTGCATGTATAGAAATGATGAAATATTCTCTACCTTGTTCTTCAATCCCCTTGGAGCAGCGAGCAGCTCTGTAACTGGGGGAACAAGCACAGGAATGACATTCCACTGATGACGAGTAACTATGGAGATCAGTGATGGACCAACTCAGAGAGTTAGAGCTGGGACAGGAGGGTCAAATAATTGGGCAGATCTGTACACAACTGTCAACTAGAAGACAATTATCTAAAGTACAGGGTTGGCCAAAAAGTCCATTCAGGTTTTCCGTAACATTTTACAGAAACACCCAAACAAACTTTTTGGCCAACCCAATATTTTGATGACCTCACATATGTCAATTTTCCTGAGAAGGATGAAAGGAATTTTGAGACAATTAAATCTGGAGGCTGTACTTTACACTTTCCCAGTTGACATGCATTTCTTTAAAAAACGTCTCATAGAAAACATCTCCTTGTCTACAGTTTAACCACCCAGGCGCTTATCCACACACATAACAAGCCACTTACTCACTTTGTATGCATCCTTTGATGTTCACTTCAAACCCCTTTAACCGAAAAACTCTTCTTGGCTGATGTTGGCTAAGTAAGTCCTGGCCTTAACTGAACCCCCTGCTCCCTTTTCCATGGGACAGTCCATCTAGCATCTGATAATACAATGCTTTAAAATATTCTTTACTTGTATCACAGAAAAAGCCTCTTTGAGTAAATAATTACTTATTTGAGGTATAGACTTTCTAATTTTCTTATTCCCTATGAAGGCTAAAGCATCAATGGACACTCAAGGGTCATCAAATGAAGAACCAGAGAATTCGAAATATTCTAAAGCGTCTTCTGGGGCCCTGCACATAACCTCAGAGGGATATTTTATTAAATGCAGGATTATCAAACAACTGCAAAAACATTACTTACTATACTTGAGAAAGGGGAAGAGGTGAGAGGTGGAGTGGAAGATCCGCCTTCTTCATGTGAGTGGAAAGATACGATAAACTTACTCACTTGCCTTTTCAGTTCCCTACGAAGGCTCCTTTAAAAGGCCTTATAGGATGATTTGAGGGCAAGTTTAAACACTGATGAATTCCTTCTTCTAAATAAATTCCCTGGTTTCAGATTTTACCTTTTCGCTTGTTTTTTATTTCTGTTTTAATTGGAGGATAATTGCTTTACAATGTTGTGCTGGTTTCTGCCATACAACAACGAAAATCAGCCATAATTATACATTCAGGCATCTATGTCGTCACAGAGCACCAGCTGGGCTCCCTGTATTACCCAGCAGCTTCCCACTGGTTATCTTTTTAACACATGATAGTATATATATGTTAACACTACTCTCTCAATTTGTCCCACCCTCTCCTTCCCCTGCTGTGTCCACAAGTCCATTCTCTAAGTCTGTTTCTCCTTCCCTGTAAATGGGCTCATCTTTACACTTTTTCTAGATAAAGAAGATGTGGTATGTATATATGATGGAATATTACGCAGCCATAGAATGGAAACAAATTTCAGTCAGTAGTAGTGAGGTGGATGAACCTAGAGCCTGTTATACAGATTTCACTTTAGATTCCAAAGGATAATGTATGGTCTCTAAACTGGGTGGGGGAGGAGTGGGGACAAAATGTTAAGAGCATTTTAAAGTGATTTGGAAAAAGAACTGTATGGTGAAATATCCAAATCCATAAATAATATTGTTTCCCAAGCTTAGAATCTTAATTTTTTTAGAGAAATTGCAATAGAATTCATTGATAGGGAACAGATCTCCATAACTATTTGCAGGTCTACACAGCCTGCTCTGTCAGGGCAAAGGGCATCAGCCACTTTGGTTTAAGGATAATTGCTTAAAAACACTCCTGGGAGGCTAGGGATGGGGTAGCTCTGGGGAGATTTGGAGAATCATCACTCCATACTCATCTGGTTATATTTCAAAGTGATGGAGATGCAGACATCCTCCTCCCCTCTCTAGAGGTCTGCATCCTCTGTGCTTGTGTGTGTGTGTGTGTGTAGATGGGGAGATGTGCCAAAAGTCTACACAAGCTTCGTTTTCTAATTCTCTCCCACACCCACCCAGTGCATTCTTCTGTGGGGACTGGGGCTCAGGCAGCCAGCACTGGGATGCTCCGTGAGAACAAAGTCTGTTCTCTGATCTGTAACCCATGACCTCGCATTTCCAGGCGGAGCCTCTCTCTGCTGTGCCTTCTTTTTTCTCTTCTTTCTCCTCCTCCCTTTCCTCCCCCTCAACCTCTTTCTCCCTCTCTCTCCTCTGCACGTCTTTGGATGATTGGAGAACCTTCTCAGAGTTAAGCAATAAAGACATGTCCATTCTGCCAACCTTGGGTGAAGCTAATGAAATGCTCAGAGGATGGTGCATCCTTTTCAGCACCAAGGCTCCTGCAGTGAGTGACCTAGAGAGGCGAAGGTGGAGAAGAGGAGAAGGTGGGTAAACTGAGGTGGGGACACAGGAGAACAGGCATCACCGGTGGGTGACCCACAGCCCCTTCCCCCTGCCCCATGCCTCTGCCCTTAGCTTAGGCGTGCCTGACTGTTTTATCGCTGCAATGCCCCCTGCCTCTGTATCCTATTCAGGTTTATTTATGTCCAGTGTGGGCTTTCTCTCAGAATGCTAATATGATGCTAATCAAATGATGTTTACTCTTACACCTAGAGTATCCATCATGGCAGACATTGCAATGTGGGGTCAGTCATCCATAAACGTACAAAAGGATTTAGAAAACATTTACAGATAGAGTAGGACTTTATAGAGGGAAGAGGGGTATATTTTTATATGTGGGAATTAAGTGAGTAGAGAGGAATGGACTTTTAGATTCCTATAAAGCATCTAAGCTGGAGCACCTTTAATAGAATTGTTTTTCAATTTAATGGATATATGCTGGCAATCATATGTAAGCTGTCAATATTATAGAATAATTTCCAGAGCACCAAGGATGTTGATATACATCTCTAGACCCCAATATGGAGGTGCTAATTAAGTGGTTTAAGGTAGGTTACAGTGTGAAGAAGCATCACCAAAATATAAGTCTCACATGAAGCTGATGGGGGATATTTTGAGGGTGTCAAATTACAGCTCTTGGTTTACATGAAGTTCAACAGCTGGTAAAACCAATTTATGATGATAGAAGTCTTTAAAAGTGAAGTATTGATGGAAAAGGAGCACAAAGGAACTTTCTAGAATGATGAAAATGTTTCCAATTTGATCAGGATTATATAAATACAAATATAGAGAGATATAAGGGTATATACGGATTTACTCAACTGTAAGATTTGTGCATTTTACTATATCCAAATTATATCCAAGAGTTTCTCTAATTATATCTAACGTTTTTTTAAAAAGTGGCAAAGAAAGTGACATAGTTCCTAATACAGCAGCAAGAGGGAATAGTAAAAGAAAGAGTTCCAAGGTGTATAAAGCGAAGGCAAATCACCCGACATTTATTCATTTAACAACCACTGTCTGACAGACTACATACTTCATGCTTCGTCCTCGGGGCCAGGCTGATTTAATCTGGAACTTAAACTCCCCCAGAATCTCTGGAGAGGGTGCACAGATTTTCAAAGGGGTCCCTGACGTCCCCAAATAAAGACCACTCTTGAGACTGACGGAGAACAGCTAGCAGGTTTTAAACAGATGAGCTAAATGTTGAAATCTCTCTGAAGGGCAAACTTGAGGGAATTAAGACAAGTAACAGGGAAGTAAATCAAAAGCTCTTATAATAGCCCAGGGGCTTCCCCAGCAGCTCCACTGTAAAGAATCTGCCTACAATGCAGGAGGCGGGGTTTCCATCCCTGGGTCGGGAAGATCCCCTGGGGAAGGAAATGGCTACTCACTCCAGGGTCCTTGCCTGGGGGGTCCCATGGACAGAGGCGCCGGATGGGCTACCGTCCATGAGGCCACACAGAGTCAGACACGACTGAGCAATTGAACACAGAGGGGACAGGGAAGGTTTTCAGGAAGTGGTGATGCTGAGATATCTTGCCAGGATGGGAACTGAGATGCAGCAGGGGAGAAGGGACACCAAACTGGCCACCGCTGTCTGGGGGCTTGGCTGTTCACTGAGGTCCTGAACAGACAGCAGAGAGACAGACCCAGAGGAGAGGAGGGAGGAGAGGGCTGGGGGAAGGTCAATAAGCTATTCTCCAGAGACAAAAGTCTAACCAAGCAGGGCCCTAAGAGACCTTCTGAAAACAGATCCCCCTCCACCTCTTGTCTGTAGAAAAACTTTAGCCCCCTAGGCTTTTATTCTAAAGGATAAATGCAATCAAAGAAGTGATAAATAAATGAAGATTTGATCCACAAAAGAGTGCATTGAGTAAGGCAATGATATAAGTCAATACAACTTTCCAAACAGGGAAAACTAAGCCATGAAATTTCCTGGGTTTTTTTTTTTTTAATTTAAATTCACATTCTAAGTAAAATTAAAGGGAGGAAATTAGGCAGCCTCAAATCTATTCAGGAGGAAGATTTTATAGAATGTGATGGATTCCTTGCTGGTGGGTTGAGAGATTGCAGAAGTTGAGATTACTGTGCCTGCCTAGGACATTTTCAGGACTATGGTGAGGGCTACAGACATCAGGATGACCTCAGAGATAGTCCGTTTCAGGATGGGCTGGCTTCTTGATCTTTCAGGGAAGAATGAAATAGGGAATGAGTCATTTCAGTCTACCTAGGAAGAAAGAAAGATAAGGAAGTCCAGATTTCAGAATAGCATAAACTGGTCAGAAAAGGGAAATGCATGTTCTAATTTTATAATAGATTGCCCAGTATGGAGGTAGACAGCTGTAGATTGTGCAGTTTTGAAACTAAACCCAGAACAATCTGAATGCTTCCGGCAACCACTTGGGCACTTTCCGTCTCTTTGGATTTGCCAATTATGGACATTTCATAAATGGAATGATACTATATGTGGCTTTTTGTGACTGGCTCCTAGACTTGGCATAATGTCGTTGCAGCATGGAGCGATGCTTTTCCTATATATGGTGGAATAATACTCCGTGTGTGTGCGCTCAGTCATGTCCAACTCTTTGCAACCCCATGGACTGTAGCCCACCAGGCTCCTCTTTCCATGGAGTTTCCCAGGCAAGAATACTGGAGTGGGTTGCCATTTCCTCCTCCAGGGGATCTTCCTGACCCAGGGATCGAACCCATGTCTCCTGAGTCTCCTGCACTGCAGGCAGATTATTTACCATTGAGCCACCACGGAAGCCAACTCCATTGTATGGACAGACATTGTGCTTAGCTGTTTCAATTGATGGATATTTGGGTTGCTTCCACTTTTTATTATTATAAACAATATTTCTATGAATCTTTATGTATAAGTTTTTGTTCGGACATATTGTTTTTAATTATCTTGGGTAAAATGCTGAAAGTAAAAGTGAAAGTCACCCAGTCATGTCCAACTTTTTGCAACCCCGTGGACTACACAGTCCATGGAATTCTCTAGGCCAGAATACTGGAGTGGGTAGCCTTTCCCTTCTCCAGGGGATCTTCCCAACCCAGGGATCGAATCCAGGTCTCCTATATTGCAGGCAGTCTCTTTACCAGCTGAGCCACCAGGGAAGCCCAGGGAAGTAATTAATATGCCTACTGATAGAATTTCTGGGTCATATGATAACCCTATATTTAAAATTTTGCATAGCAATCACACTGTTTTTCAAAGTGGGTGTACCCTTTAACAATGATACCAGCAGTGTACTGGAGCTGTAAGTTCTTCACAAACTTGTCAGGGCTTGATACTATCTGATTGTCTGACTTTTTTATTTTAATCATTCTAGTGGATGTTAAGTGTATCTCGTTGTAGTTTTGATTTGCATTTCCTTACTTTTTCTAGTAATGTTGAGCATCTTTTCATGTGCTTATTAGTAATCTGTATGTCTTCTTTTAAGAAAAGTTTATTCAAGTTCTTTGCCCATTTTTTAATGGGGTTGTTTGTCTTTTTATTGTTGAATTATAAAAGTACTTATATATTCTAGAGCAAAGCTCCTCATCAGACATACAGTTTTCAAATATTTCCTCCCATGATGTGAGTTGTATTTTCATTGTCTTGATGGTACTCTTTCTGCTGCTGCTGCTGCTGCTAAGTTGCTTCAGTCGTGTCCAACTCTGTGCGACCCCAAAGACGGCAGCCCACTGGGCTCCCCCGTCCCTGGGATTCTCCAGGCAAGAACACTGGAGTGGGTTGCCATTTCCTTCTCCAATGTATGAAAGTGAAAAGTGAAAGTGAAGTCGCTCAGTCGTGTCTGACTCTCAGCGACCCCGTGGACTGCAGCCTAGCAGGCTCCTCCTTTCATGGGATTTTCCAGGCAAGAGTACTGGAGTGGGGTGCCATTGCCTTCTCCGGGTACTCTTTCTACCACATAGTTATTCATTTTGGTCTATGAAGTTTATCTTTGACTAATGAGTTTAGTCTCATATTTAAAAACAACCATTAAAAACACTAAAAACCATTAAAAACAACCCAAGGTCACAAGGATTACAAGGTCACATTACTCCAATGTTTCATGCCAAAAATTTTATCATTTTAGCCCTTACATATAGGTCTGTGGGCTTCCTTGGTGGCTCAGACAGTAAAGAAACTGCCTGAAATACAGGAGATCCAGGTTTGATCCCTGGGTCAGGAAGATCCCCTGGAGAATGTAAAGCCTCCCCACGCCAATATTCTTGCCTGGAGAATTCCATGGAAAGAGGCGTCTGGCGGGCTACAGTCCATGGAAAGAGGCGTCTGGCGGGCTACAGTCCAAGGGGTCGCAAAGAGTCAGACACATTGAGCAACTGACACTTTTACTTTTCACTTTAGGTCTATGATTTATTTTAAGTTAATTATCATATATGGTGTGAAGTATAAGTCCAACTTCATTCTTCTGAATGTGTATATTCAGTTGCCTCGACACTATTTGCTGAAAAGCCTACTGCTGCCCATGGGATGGTCTTGACAACCTGGTCAAACACTGACCATAAAGGTAAGGGATTTTCTCTGGACTCTTGATTCCATCCCACTGATCCATATATCTAGCTTTTTGCTAGTACCATACTGTCCTGAATACTGCAGCTTTGTAGTAATTTTGAAATGGAAAGCATCAATCTTGTTCTTCTTCAAGATTGTTTTGGCTAGTCTGGGCTCCTTGCATTTACATATTAATTTTAAGCTGTAATTGTCAATTTTTGAAAAAGGGTAATTTTAATAGGAGTTGCATTTAATCTGTAGACCAGTTTGTGGAGCACTGTCAACTTTTCAACATTAAGTCTTTTGATCCATAAACACAAAAATGCATTTCTGTTTATTTTAGCACTTCTTTAATTTCTCTCAACAATGATTTGTATTTTTAAATGCACAAATATTGCATTTTTTTGTTAAACTTATTCTTAAGTATTTCATTCTTTTTGATGCTATTTCTAAGTGAAATTGTTTTCTTAAATTCATTTTTGGATTGTTCATTGTTACCTTATAGAAATACAACTGATTTCCATTTATTAATTGTTTATCCTGTAAACTTGCAAAACTCATTTATTAATAATATGTGTGTTGGGAGGGGTGAAATTCCTTAGATTTTCTATGTGCAAGGTCAGGTTTTCTAAAAATAGATCATTTTACTTCCTCCTTTGCAATCTCAGGGCTTCCCAGGTGGCTTAATGTTAGAAGAATCCATCTGTCTATGCAGGAGACACCAGAGACACAGGTTTGATCCCTGGGTGGAGATGATGCCCTGGAGGAGGAAATGGCAACCCACTCCAGTATTCTTGCCTGTTACTGAGTTAAAGTGACGAGAGCAAACATCTTCCTGATCTTAGGGATGAAGCTTTCTGTCTTTTACCATTATATAATTTTAGTTGTGGGTTTTTCATAGATGTTCCTTATCAGGTTGAGGAAATTTCCTTCTCCTGAGTGTTTCTGTCATGAAAGTGTTGTCAGATTTTGTCAAATGTCCTTTCTGAGTCTACTGAGATTACAATGTGGTCTTTGTCCTCTGTTCTATTAATGGCACATTGATTTTCATGCATTAAGCCAACCTTGCATTCCTAGGATAAATCCTACTTGGTCATGGCATATAAGCCTTTTTATATATTTATGGATTTGATTTGCTAGTATTTTATTGAATCCCTTTCTTTTTATATTCATAAGGGGCATTTGTGTAGTTTTTTTTTTTTTTTTTGGACTGTCTTTGCATGGTTTTAGTATTGGGGAAATACTGTCTTCATAGAACGATTAGGGAAGGGTCCTTTCTTTTCTAGCATGACAGTAAGTTTTGAGAGTGCTTTGTTACGCATTAAAGCTAACTCATATGAACATAATAAGCTGGCATAATAACTTCACTGGATGTCAAGAATTACAGAGAGGGAAGGAGTAAAGACATTTTAGAAAGTCTCAAGCGTATCCAGAAACGAGGGCATATTTCGACGCCATCACTCATTTACATATTTCCAATGTTTTTACAGGCAGAATGTCAAATCCAGAAGAATTATGTAGATTTGCCCAGACATTTAAATGTGTCCTACTATATTTAGAAAAAGCGGAAAACAAGTAGCTTCATATTTTCGTCAAATTTATTTGTACATTAGCCATTCTCAGACAATGTGTCCAAACTACTTTCTTGACCTTTAGACACATCCATAACCAATCCCACCTTTCCAAGCCATAAACATTATTTAACAACTTTAGTCAAGTTTATCTGTCGTCCCTTTCAGCTCCACTCCCTAAATAGTATGTCACCTTCAAATGTGCAGTGCTATTTCTTGCTTCAGAGTCTGTCTCGGAATCATCCCCTCTCCTCATCTTGGCTACTTCTCCATAAATTGTATCCTAGTTTAATTTCGGGACCCAGTTAAAATAGGAACTACCCTTTCCTGGCTTCTTTTCTCATTCAGCAGGAGAGACAGGGTCTAATAACAGAGGAGAAGAACATGAAACACCACTTCTGACTACCTACCGTACATGCCCCACAGTTTAAGGGTGGAGGGGAGAACATAATTGGAGGACCAGTTGTCATGGACCTAAGTCCCTACTTCAGTTCACCTCACCTAACCAATCTCACTGCCTTATACCTGATAGAACTGCTTTCTTGAGCTCCCCTATGTATGGGGTAAGGATAATCCTGGCATCCATCACTTGATTTGCTGTTTATTTACTTGCTTGGAAACCTTCTGTGAAATCCACACGGGCAAGGACTATGTCTTATTTGATATTTTAACCTAACTACTGAACTTGGGGCATGTTAAATGGTAAATTAGTAAGTAGTACATTCATTTCAGTTCAGTCGCCCAGTCGTGTTTGACTCTTTGCGACCCCATGGACTGAAGCATGCCAGGCCTCCCTGTCCACCACCACCTCCTGGAGATTACTTAAACATATGTCCATTGAGTCAGTGATGCCATCCAACCATCTCATCCTCTGTCATCCCCTTCTCCTCCTGCCTTCAATCTTTCCCAGCATCAGGGTACTTTCCAATGTGTCAGTTCTCTGCATCAGGTAGACAAAGTATTGGAGTTTCAGCTTCAGCATCAGTCCTTCCAATGAATATTCAGGACTGATTTCCTATAGGATGGACTGGTTGGATCTCCTTGCAGTCCAAGGGATTCTCAAGTCTTTTCCAACACCACAGTTCAAAAGCATCAGTTCTTTGGCACTCAGCTTTCTTTATAGTCCAACTCTCACACTCGTACATGACTACTGGAAAAACCATAGCTTTGACTAGATGGACCTTTGTTGGCAATGTAATGTCTCTGCTTTTTAAACAGCCCATTAGAGTTCTTAAAAATTAAGGTATTCCTCTGTCAAAACTGCACAAATAGTAACTAGAGCTATCTCATATCTAAGGCCCAAACATACCATTTCACATAGAATCATATATTTTAATATAATGACCAGCCAGAGTAAAACCATAATTCAAGTATATTAAAAACTTCTTTTTCTGGCATGAGCAGCTTACGTGTGTTCCCCTTTTTCTCCTTAAAGATTCCTTCTTCCCTGAGGCATTCATTCACTCATAGAACAAGCAGTGTACAAGATATGGAACTACAGGATAAGTAAATTTCATTCTGTGTCCAAAGGGACCTTCAGAAGAATCAACTAAACAGGCAATTAAAACATTATGATGTTCAATTATATCCATAAACTAAACCTTAAAGTTGATTCAAATCTCTGCAAGGGTGCACAAACATGCATGCATATGCGTAAAAAAAGTAAAGCATATACTTTATCAGCATATATCACCTGCTTCCTGTCTAGCTCAGCAGAATATAGAACTAAAACTGATTAATCAGACACAGATTAATCTCTGTTCCATGCCTCTTGTCTCTTTTGTTTAATAAGTAGTATGCCTGAAACCACAGAGGATGAGATGGTTGGACGGCATCACCAACTCAATGGACATGAGTTTGGGCAAGCTCTGGGAGTTGGTGATGGACAGGCAGGCCCGGCGTGCTACAGTCCATGGAGTCGCAAAGAGTCAGACACGACTGAGCAACTGAACTGAACTGATGCCTGAAAACAGCAGTTTAGAACTATGGGTTTTGACTCCAGCTCTGAGATATTTAAGTGAGATGGACATCGCCTAGCTGTCTGTCTCCTCCCAGTCTCCATGCGCTCAAGTGTCCCATGGGATACAGACCTATGCTCGACTTCTCTGAGGTTTTGCAGAGAGGGCACGAGTTCAAGTGGAATTTTTGAGTCCCTAAATCATAGATGTGATTTATCTTTTCACTGATCACTAATTACTAACTGAATCCCTGGACAGGCACCAACATTATTTATTCTGGTTTTATGTTTTTTAAATGGCCTTTTTAAAAAGCTGTCCTCATATGGGAATCTCTAAAGATTGTAGTATTCAGATTTTACAAGGCTCTTGGTGAGGCAGATGGTAAAACATAAAAGTTGTTCTGATTTTAAATTGAACTGAGTCCAACACTGGCTGCATGTCATTTTTCTAGTTGTTCCAAATTAATTCCTTTCTCATTTGTTTCAGTGTGACTTCCAACTTGGAATTTTTAAATGATTAATTTGATTCATTGAATTGGTGCTTTTTAAAGTTTCGTCTGTGTGTGTGTGTTTTGTATGATTGAACACAGGTGAAAACAACAGGCGAGGTCCACCACCCAAGTTTTTGAAGTTAGAAAGCGAAGGCGTTATTTTGTTCATATCTGTTTATATTTTATATTGACTTATTCTTACTTATTTAGCTAAGTTATATGTATTTTTAGATCACTAAAATGACACGTCTTTCAGATTTAGACGGGAGATATGACTGTTTTTTTCAAAATGACATATGTGATACCTAATGGATATCTTTAATTTTTAAAGTTCATATAAGAATTCATCACTCAAAACATCATGGCACTTGCGCCCCTGTTGGTTTTACTATCATATTTTTTCATTAAAATTAGTCAATTTTTTAATGAAGCATCTGGAAATGAACTTCCAGCATATCTTTATTTATCTGGAGGAAAAAAATACTCCAATATATTCGAAATAAAAGAAGAGCAGACGCTTGCTTTTTAATCTTCCACCAATTCTATCTGCTCAGCTCTCTCAGCTTCTCTCTTTGCTTTTTCTCAAGGTCGCTGGTGCCCTGTGTGGATAGCACAGCCTTCACTCATCAGAGCTTCTGCCAGATCTCACAAAACAGAAGCCAAGAGTGGAGCAAACACAAAAAAGGAAGATTTGCTACGAATTGCAATATGAGTGCGGCTGAAACTGAATGCCCACAGCTTCAGCCCAGAACTCTTGCATCAGCATCTTTCCACACACATTCGACATCTTCCTTGGAGCATCACTGCTCTGCACGACCCTTCATAAACCACTGCTAAGGCCTTATCTGTCCCTCCCACAAGGTGAACCGATGCGCGGGAGGACTGCAGAAGCAACAGAAGAGCCCTCTACCCCACAAAACACCCACACGTCCCAGAAAGCACCATTCTGAGCAACAGTCCAAGAAACAAATCCCAGCACAGCATAGTCATTAAAGGAGAACCCGGAGAGAGGAAATGGTCCTATCAGACAAATGGTAAAGGAGAACCCAGAGAGAAGAAATGGTCCTATCAGACAAATGGTAATAAACGTGGTACGTGAACAGAAAGGCCTCTATCTAGTACCACCCAAGAATGATCATGCACTTGACATGCTGTGACACATGGGCCAGTCTCCAGGTTAAGGCCTTAAGGTGCTTTCTCTCCTTTTATCCTATTAGTCACTCAGCTGTGTCTGATTCTTTGAGACCCCATGGACTGTAGCCTGCCAAGCTCCTCTGTCCATGGGATTCTCCAGGCAAGAGTGGGTTGCCATTCCCTTCTCCGGGGGATCTTCCCAACCCAGGGATCAAACCTGAGTCCCCTGCACTGCACAAAGATTCTTTACTGTCTGAGCCACCAGGGAAGTCCCTTTATCTTCATGTATTTTAAGTTCTTGTTTAACACATACTCATTACGTCCTTTTCACAGATGAGGAAACAATGACTGTTCAAGGTCAAAAGAGAACAAGGCCTGGATATCTGTTTTGGGCAAAGCAGTCTGTCCAAAGCTTCACAGGAATTTGATTCTGCTTATCCTAGTGAAGTGAAAGTCGTTTAGTCGTGTCCGACTCTGTGAACCCATGGACTATACAGTACACAGTCCATGGAATTCTCTAGGCCAGAATATTGGAGTGGGTAGCCATTCCCACTTCCTTATTGGTTCCATCTATTTATGAATTACATTCATGACTTTATTTGTGAGAATGTGACTCCTTGCATTCAATATACATGACTTTCCGGCATGCCACACGATTTCAAGCCCAGTGTTTCTCTCACCAGCATCCCTACGCTCATCCATCATCTGTCATTTCCAATTACTATTAGTGGTGTTAATTCTAGCCCATCTGTTTAATGATATGGTGTAATTTCACGAGACTTCTCAAATAACTATTTATCTTAGGATGTCCATCAGCACTCCTACATTTTTCCTACAGATGGTAGGGGTCATCATGGCCTGTATTAAAAACACAGAAAGCATTTGCTTCAGATTTAGTTCAGATTTCACACCATATACACATATATATTTGACTTGGAGACAAGGAAGGGGAAGTGACATTTCCTTCTGAGCAAACACACCTGAAACTTGACTTCTGCTGTATCCATCCTGTTCAAGTCCTTCTCTGATCTCCCTCTAGCGTCTCAACTCAGTACTGCAGCTACTCAGCTCCACCACGTCATGCTCCAAAAGTGTTCCTTCCTTTATTCATCAGCCAACACCCCTGGGCTCCCTCTGGGGGTTGGCATCCACTAGCCCCGTGCTCTGTGGGGCCGGCAGTCTCTCACAGGATGGGCATTAAGGACCCAGTACCCAACTGCCTGAGAGTGTCCCCAGACACCTTTTCTTGCTTGGGGGTCTCTGTCTGTGTGTCCACTTGGGGCACTTTCTGCCTGGTGGAGAGACTCACAGCTCAGCTGTTTATGTCGTAGCATCAGAAGACTGGCCAGGCCAGGTGGGGCACAGCCCCCGGAGAGGACACCCAGGAAGAGGCTCCGGGGAGGCTCCACAGGTACACCCGAGAGAAATACCAGGAGGCCACACAGAGAGGAAGCCAGCAGGAGCCTGGCAGGCAGAGCCGGCTGGACATTCCCAGGCTGGCCCAAGGCAAGGTTCTCGCTGCTGGAGAGTGAGAGGTCCCCAACCCGCTTTCTGGGAAAACTGGGAAAAACAAAGGCAGTGAGGAAGACGGCTGAGGATGACCGTGCCAGGGTCACACAGGAGTCCCTTTCGGTGACCTTCAGTGGTGCTAGAGGAGACTCTTGAGAGTCCCTCGGACAGCAAGGATATCAACCCAGTCCATCCTAAAGGAAATCAACCCTGAATATTCATCTGAAGGACTGACGCTAAAGATGAAGCTCCGACACTCCGGACACCTGATGCAAAGAACCAACACATTGGAAAAGACCCTGATGCTGGGAAAGATTGAAGGGCAAGAGGAGAAGGGGGCGACAGAGGAGGAGATGGTTGGACGGCATCACCGACTCGATGGACAAGAATTTGAGCACACTCCGGGAGATGGTGAAGGACAGTCCGTGGGGTCACAAAGAGTCAGACACGACTGAGCGACTGGACAATGACAACATGAAGATAAAGAAGTCCTCACACAGGCTCTGTTTTTCACACTAATTTTGAGTAAGGGAGGTGTCACTCTTTAAATGCCACTTCCTACACAGAATGGGCAGATAGGTGCAATGATTTATTCAGTTTACACACAGATAAGTACATAAGCATTTAGATAAAATTTGTGAAAAATACTGTCAAGGTCGGGAACAGGACACCAGGCAAGAAAAGAACAGAAATGTAATTGGATTGGACTGTGAGAGGAGGGAGTTCGGGCCAGGTCGGGCTGAGGGGTGGCTTGGGGATGAGATGGGTTTGACGGACAGGTGTGAGCGGGAGCGGGGATTCCCAGCAGCCGCAGTCCAGGAGGCAGGGCGCAGGACCCAGGTTATTAATAGGCGAGCCGAAAAAAGACCAAGGCGGCTTCCACGGAAGAAGAGGGAAGATCCCTGAAGGTTCCAGGCCGGTCGTGCAGGCACTGCAAATGCCTGCTAACAGGCCTCTAATGGATTTCAGTAAATACAAGGTCACGTTTAAACACTGCCTTAGGCTGCCTCCCAGGACTCACATGTGGAGGGGAGGCTCCAAACCCACAATGGAAACTAACATCCGAGTTTCCAGAAATGTGCAAAACGGAAAGGGATAATTATCGATGGTTAGACGCACAAAGTGCCATGGGAAAGAGATCCTGACTAGCTGAGAAAATCAAGGGAAGCTTAATGCTGTTTACACTGTTTATTTAAAAAATGGGCCGTTTTTAGACATTCAGAGATGGAGCTCTAAAATCAGGAAACTGTGGGCAAGGCAGCGGCGAGGAGGCGCGGGGAGAAAAGGGTTCTCACAGGAGAACAACCAGGGGGTAAAGCCTGGCAGCGCAGGAGGCCGTGGAAGCCAGAGGAGGGGTCCTCAGGGTCCGACACCATCGCACTGTGGACCACAGCTGAAGGACACGCCAGCATGCTGAGTTCAGTTCCATAAAGTTCCACGGGGTACAGAGAGAGGGTGAGGATGCCTTTTCAGGTGAGAACCACACATCTAGCGGTCTGGCGACCAATTCACCATTAGAGAGATATTAAAGTGCAGGGTGTCTGTGGGGCGTCAGAACATTTAAAGGGGTTTCTTTTCTTCACATAGATACACTCTTAGACATATGACTAAGACAGCCTCCTGAGAAACAGGCAGCTGTGCTCGTGGCGTTGATGGCTGTGTGCGAGTGTGCTCAGTCGTGTCCGACTCTTTGCAACTCGTGGACTCTAGCCCACCAAGCTCCTCTGTCCATGAAATGCTCCAGGCAAGAATACTGGACTGATCACCATGTCCTCCTCCAGGGGATCTTCCCGACTCAGGGATCGAACCCGGGTCTCCAGCATTGCAGGCAGCCTCTTTACCAGCTGAGCCACAGAGGAAGCCCACCAATACCTGCATTTAGCTGTGAAGTATAATTCTTTCACAGGAGTCTATGCTGTACCCATGAGTAGGTCCTTTGACAAATGAGGTTAATATGTAATTACGATATAGGACCATGGTATAGGATACAAGGAATTGGCTTATAACCAGAACCCAAATACTATTACCAGACATGATTTCTTTCCTGTAGAATAGTCCATTGATAACTGCTGGAGAAGTGGAAATGTTTTTATGGGGATTGCTAGTTTCAAAAGTGCATTGTTTTACTGAGGTCTCCCAAATCCACCCATCTGTCTAGATGTCAACCAATCCACCTCTAAATGCACACACATCACTTCCTCAGCCTTATTGCTGTTAGTTATTGCAGTTGTTAGTATTTTAATCCATCCCTGGTCTCCCAGAAAAAGTCTCAAGAGTTTTGGTACAGCAAATCTTTTCCACCAAAATATTTTTAGCATCCCTTAAAAAACTACATGTAGTACATGTAGGTCTTCAATACATTCACTGAAAGTATTTGTTCTATCAGTCAAGGGTCACTAGTGATTAAGGTGAAAAAAAAGATTTAGAAAAAGAAGGATTAGGCTTGGCTTAAAAACTAGAAAATAGCATAAAAATGGATGCCAGGTTTAGTTGGAGGGTTGAATAATTGCTTTTGTCCCTTTAACCCTGTTCCATCATAGCCACCGACCTGCTAAATATAGCTAATTATAGCCAGTGCTGTGAAAAATAAGCTATTCAAATGAACTTACGTTGAGAGAAAATTAACACATTAATCCAAAGAAGTTAATAGCATGTTTTAAAAGAATGATAAGTAGTTTCAAATAAATTTAAAGGCATCAATCAACCCAAACATCAACAGACGTGATGGTCAATAATTCAAATAATGTAAGTAAAAGATTCAACACCTAACATGACAAAAATGAAAAAAAACAAGTTATATATTAAATAAAGGAATAATATTATAGATTAAGATCATAATTTTTGCTTCCTTTGGCATATTTTAGAGATAAAATACAAATAATCTCAGAGCCAATAAGCATTCATATCAAATGCAGTATCCCTATTAGGAAGAGCAGTCCATCTAGAGGTTCACCTGTGATCAGACTGATCACAACATTTTGGGATGATATAAATATTTACAGGATTTTCTGTAATTAGGAGAATTAGCCCTTTCCCCTACCTTCATTCCCTAACACACAACACACACCAAAGCTGTCTGGGCTAGTCTTGGCAAGATGTTTCAGGATATTTCACAATACCCTCTTAGAATATATCCTCTAGAAGAGAGGTAAATCCTTTGCAAGTTGTTTTAGATGCTGAGTCTAAATTCTTATTTACAGACGTTGAAACTCAGCAAGAGCCTATGGGGTCCTCCCATGTACAAAAGCCCCTCCATGTCCCTTGCCTCTTATTTTTGGAAAAACTGAAGTCTCCCAGGCCTACTTGAGTCACAAAAGAGCAGGCTCAAGCAGTTCACGATTAGGACAATGGAGTCACAGAATCTTCAGTTCCTCCCTAAAGGACATGGATAACAGTATCTAATGCACATTCCTGAGTTGTGTTGCAGATACTGTAATTGCCACCAAAGGGAAAAAAAGCTAACTGCATGCTGACCAGACTGCAGTCATGACACAGGTTGCTTCTTCTTGAGCAGCACTGAACCTATGGCCTCACCACTGGCCTCAGTAGAACAGGAGCAAACGGACCCTGGAGTTGAGATCAACTCCTTCACTAGTTATCGTGGGGTTTTATCTTCTAGTCCAGGGGATTATAATCGGCACAATGATTCTTTGCAAAGAATTACTTTAAAAAACGAGTTGGTAATGAGATGCCTCTTTAGAATCTCAGCTGGCACTTACGAGAACCAACAAAGCGCTTTGTCAGATCGTTCCACTCTAAGAATCCTTCAACACCAGTGCTCAGCTTGAAGAAGTTACAGAATAGGGAGCTTTGTCCCTTTTTCACAGAAATGGAAGGGAAATCGGACAGTGGGGACTGTAACTGAGGTGGTGAGACTGTAACTAGGGACTCTCGGATCCTCAGCATTGTCCAACTCTATTTCTTAGTTAGCACATTGCTGTGATCTTGTGCTGACTATCCTGACTTCTATCCCAGTCCACCATAAACTGAGCTCCGCTTGCTGCTGATGGACAACACTGTTGATGCAAATCAAGACTGAAGATGAGTTGCTCTGTTGTCTTTACCCTTGTTCCTTACTCTCCAGAACTAATCTCAAGTGAACCAGGATTCATGACTGTTATATTCCAACAGCAAGCCAGATTTGGTGGCTACTTGGAGTCTAGTGATCAAGACAATTGTGTCTAACCCTCCCCAGCATGTAGGCACCCATTTGTTCTTTTCTCTGTATAATCTCCAAGCAAAACCTGGGGAGTTGGGAGTTGG